>NC_088246.1:56475352-56815852 GCF_036013445.1 Caloenas nicobarica | reverse complement strand
ATATTGATCAAATGACTGACAAAACAAATTTGGCTATGGCCAGCAAACAAAAGACAATGACTATGAGCCAGATTGGCTGGTATAAATCGGTGTTCTGTGGGCTTAACTGAGGTTAGGGCCAAGCAGGTGATGATTTTACCTCTATAACCCTATACCAATGCACATGGATGGAGTCTGATATGTAACTCTCCTAAACAAGAACGGGATTTAAGTGCGTAAACCTTTATGAATTATGATGAAATATATCCCCTGAAAAAAAAGACTTCTATTTTGTGTTTGTGTCATAAAACTTAAAAGAAGTGCAAATTTTAGCTGGGAGGGAACTTTTATGACCTAGTTATAAATGTCTGCAAGGAGCGGTTTGCAAATGAAACACTGACAAACTCTCAAGCAGAACAGTGCAAGTGGGTGCGCCAGTAACATCCCCTCCAAATTCTACTCCAGTGCAGTCAGTGTGTCTCATGCCAGCATTTGGAGTCCACAATGAAATAACCAGTACAAAGAGAGGAAAATAGTCATTTCTGAATTACTGTCCCTCCTCAGAAAATAACCACAAAAACAGGGCAATTTTGTTACTAGAGTGTTGTGGTTCATATGTTCTAACAAGAGACTCTCAAAGAGAAAGCAACATATTCCCTCTCATATATGTAAACAGGAGAAGGGGAGGACTAAGAAATTGGTTACAACAGCACTGGTGTGACAAAGAGAAAGCATTCTGTGTTGTGCTTAGAGACAAATGTTTTTTAGATTCTTCTTTGTCTATTTCATAAGACTGTTTCATCATTTTTTTCCCCCTCTAGGTCTGTTTCATTGCTACTTAAATAGTTTTTATGTTTATTTATTTATTTATTTTTGTTATAGACATGAAGCTCAATGAATCTAACATAAACAAGCTTTTTAAAAAATCTCAATGTTAACCTCTTTATCACACCAAGGTGCCTTGATCAATAGATCAGTCTTTTTGTACAGTTTGTCTCCTGTGCCCTTTCCTGGCCAAACTGCTCTTAAAAGAGAATGACATTTCTGTTTTATAATCCCACTGATGGAATTAATGACTATGCTTATTAATTAGGATTATTGGAATTTCCCGTTTTTCTGCTTCATAGTAGCACTCCACCTCTGCTTGCCAATCATAATTATAATTACTGACTCTATCACATTTTGCTTTTTTAAATGAAATAAAATGTTTGGCTTGGCCCTGTGCCAAGAATGGGGTCATTCCCAAACTTGTAATAACATATCCTTAGCTGATGTTTCTTAGTAACATGTGTAAATAGGAAAAAACAGTTGCACTGCGGAGGTTTAGCTTGGCCACATGTGACTACAGTTAAAGAACATGGGAAGAAAATCAGTGGTCTTTCCATGATAGCCATGCAGTTCAACAAGGAGCATGCTGCACAGAGACAGAAGTGCAGACATGCCGCTGAGTTAACCGCTTTCTCTGCTCAGCAGCAAGCCAGGGCAGCATGTCCTTTCTTTGCTACGAACCAGCCGTGCAACCTCTGCCTGGAGCTGTGATGAGGAACCGAGCCTCAAAGACGAGTCTAGGAAAAACACGATGAAGTCTACTAGAACATTCATTTTGATATCTTCTATTTACCTCTGGCAACACTAAGCTCCTGTTACAATTAAAAACACATCTTTGCATTAATAACATTACAAGTGGGTTCTCTGCAGCACCCTCTGGAAAAAGCAGAATGTTAGATGTCGCTGTGAGAGATGGGCTAAAGCTGTGAAGCTTGGGCCAGGTTTGGATCCTGGATAAGCCAAAATGTTTGAGACCAAGGGCTTTTCTCTGACTGTTGCAAAAATGGGCTGCCCTTTAGCTTGACTCAGACTTTGATACTCACTAAAGTATCAACTAAAGTATCAACTAAAGTTCAGGAACTTGCAAACTCAGAGTATTCAGATTCACAGAATAAATATGCCCCATGCTTTGCTGCAGAGTAAAATGTTACAAAACCAAAGATTTGATATAGAAATAAAACAGAAAGCAGCAAATACACTGAACATGTGAAGTTATTCTAAAGTTATTTTTCTTTCCAGAGGCCCCAGTGACTTTCATTATTCAGATTTCTACTGGTTGTTTCAGATTAAGGGGGTTTAACATAGACATTCCGCAGTGGAAACAGTTGCAGGGTGAAAATTACTATTAGGACAAAAAGGAAGAAATTACTATCAATGCAAAAAAATTCATCTAGCAGGTACCCCCAATACCCTATATAGCAACAGGTCTGGTAGAGGGACTGCCCAGCTCTACACTGGGCATAAAAAAATCTTTTCCTGCTGCTGACTCTGTTCATTGAGGATCAGCTACAGCCCCCCCGCCTTGTAGAACTACCCACCGTCCTGTCTGAAATCTGTCATCGGGGAAAGCTGGAGGCCACAAACCACAGCTTCCCTTCAAGTGCCAGGTGCCCATGCAGAGGTATGAACACAGCATTTTGAAACCACTGTCATCAGTCTGAGACAGAATTTGGTAATGTAGGAAACAACAGGCTGGCAAAGGGAGAAAAAGCCCAGAACGGTAAGCTAAAGATGTTTAAAGATAGTCTTATCTGATGTTTTTCCCCCGTGACCTTCCAGTGTTGTGATTTCTCCATTTGCAACTGCAAAGAAAATGTTTCTTGCCTTGCCACTGTACATAGGGACAATATATCCCCGATCTTCCTATGAGATTTAAACAGAGGGACACTGTATACTTTCTCTTTAACTCTTAGCAAGTTGAGTGACTTTGTCTAAAGATGATCCCGTGCAACAGGACTGTGTTTCCAAGGCCAAATGAGTACACCACATGCTGGGAGGAATTCTTCCTGTGTGGTTTGGTGGTTATGGTAGGAAACTGGCAGATGCAGCTCCTGGGCATTGGCATTTTCTGAGATGCTGGTGTGAGGCTAAGCAGAATTAAGACAGGTGGCGAATGGAGAAAAGCAATAAAAACCGATGTGCTTCGCTTATCGTTCCTACACGAAAGCACGACCTTTTGACTGGTCCTAGATGAAACAGTGAACATTTTGTTTTTCGCATAAGCCCAACAGAACTTTAACATAACTTGTATAGGAACAGGTGTCCTCTCTATTTTTCACATAGTATAAAGTTTCCCATGTGGCAAACTGGAAAGTAAGTCCAGATCTTGGCCCAGGCTGTGGTTGTTGTGGTTTTTTTAATCAATGTGCTGGCACATAAGAATTGCAAAAAAGGTTTATCAGGCTATCCAAGTACTTCCAGCCATGGATCTACCAATAGGAGTTAGGGGGCGATCCATTTCAGTCAAGGCAATCTGGGATAAGCATGAGGCCAATCTCATCTTCATGTGGGGTTGGTCTGTGTAGAACAGGTCTAGAATAGCCATTGCCAAAGAATCTCAAAATCTCCAAAATTTTTAACGTTCTCTCTCCACTCCTCTTCTTTCTCTTATTCTGTCATATGTCAGATCCAAACTTTCTTTTGCTACATTATGGACTCCACATTAATTATAGTAAAATTGAAATGTCATACGAAACTATGCACTGCTCTATCACAACATAAGAGACAGTGGGAATAATTCCCAAAAGCTCACTGGGTTAAAAGCAATAACAGCTGGAGTTATCCGAGTTTCCCATATTCAGTGGATGCCTCTGGAGATGATGTATTTACATGGTGTGAACACTGTAAATATAGGTACCATGATACCAGAATGGGAATTGTTATGCTATTAAGTCGATGACAAAAGTTTCAGAGTGAGTCAATAAGGGTGCCCAGCATAAGCTGCAGGTTCCCAGAAGCTGGGCAGAATCCATTTAAGCTGAGTGCTTATCCCCTAAATAAATATGATGTGCTCTCTCTGAGGCACAGCACTCCTGACTTTTTTGAGGGGGCAATTATTTTATTCCAGCGAGGCTGGAGCCAGCAATCTAGTCAAAGTCCACTACAGTTGGAAGGAACTAAAGCAGGAAGATGGGAATAATTTATTGTGACAGTTCGTATACCTTTCCTCGCAGAGAAGGCTCCTCACATGTACATAATGACAGTTCTTCATGTGATGGCCCTTCTGCTGGTACATACACAGCACTTTCACATGAGAAAAGGATAAAGACCACGCGAGAGAGGTTACGACACACATAAGCAGCAAAGTAATCTCAGGAACTATGACACATGTCTGTCATCTTCATCTTTCGTTTGCCACCACAGACACTGTGGTATGGCTGATTCATGGTACTACCTTAAAACTTGGAATTCAAACATGATTTTCGGGAAACCGTGTAACTCTATTACAAGGAGATATTCAGTGTTTAGATAGCTGCTTGGCACTTGACACAGACATCTCTGAACAGACAGGAATAAAATAAAGGCTTGTATGTAGAATACAGAATGCATCAATGATGTTTTCTCGGACTGCTGTGAAAAGCTGATTTAACCTTGACCACAGATGCTGGAAGACAGCCTGTGTGAAATTAAAGCAGCAGAGATCAGGGCCAAATCCTCAGCTGGTAAAACTGTCGGAGCTGCATTGAGGTAAATGGTGTTAAATCCCCACTATCAAATGGGATAGCCCATGTTACACCATCCAAAAAACACTTTAAAGTATGAAAAGCCAGCTAGCAAGCTCAACAAGAAAAAATGGTTTACAGAACAGGAAAAGCTCCTATTCATTAAATAAGGGTCAAGCATATGGGCCAGTAAACTTCCCTTCATTTGATCAATTATGCTTTAAAAATCAAATGAAAACCATTCTTAAGGATATGTCAAACAGTTAAAGCCACAAGAATGTCCCACGGTTGGGTAACAGTAAGGCAGTAAATCAGATCTTTTTGTAGGCCTAGCAAATGCAGGGCAAACAATAACAAAACAGACAATGGCAGCAGAGCTGTATCCTTTGAACCGGACACTGTAACAGATATATACTGTGTTTTGCAAAAACAGCACAATAGTATGTTGCTGAGAACATACAGAAATCCAGAACAACAACAAAAAAAATCTGGCTTTTTTCCACTTTAAGTCACAAAAAGCCATGAGGAACTTGAGATACGAGGACGTTGCAACTGCTTTTAAACAGGTCATTCTGCTACGTGAGGTCAGCAGTACTGCTGCTATTGACTTCAGCTGAATCAGGTTTTGGCGCACTGGTTTTAATTTATCACATTACTGAAGTTGTACACTGATATAAATCCACACCAGAGCAAAACTAGAATAATGCTGCAGTTAATCAGGTCTAATGAAACAAGGGCCCTCTAGGTCAGAAATACAGCTGTATCTCTGATGTTAGGATTAATACTTGCTCAGCTTTGAAATTGGTTAAAAGATTCCTATTATGGGTGTCATAGATCTCATATGGAGAGGCTAACCAGCACAACCCTCAGATCTATGTGATTTGGAAAAAACGTCACACAATGAGGTGCAAATCAATAATTCTAATGATCCATGTGCCAAAAGAAATTCCATTGGCTAAGGACTAATATAAAAAATAAGCTTGATAATATGCATGAAGCCTAACACCAAAAATATCTGCAGATTCATAAAACTCTTCTTGCAGTCCAGGAGATAAAAGAACAATACTTGTTGTGTATATTACTGAAGAGGAGGAATGACATACATGTGCCATCTGCCCAACGTCAACCAGAGCATTCATATATTCTGACTGACCTGCTGCAGATACATTTAAAAAACCTCATAGATGAGCTTCAGGAAAAAGTTATCTGCATTCCCAGAAATTATTAGGTATTTAAAATAAAGTCTGATGAGTTAAGTCAGTAGACACTTTCAAAATCAGTACCAGACATCCCTGAGGAATGAAGGAAGTGATGGGTATATAATAGCTGATGATTTAGTTTACAGTAGAGGTTTGATCACATTGAAAGATAGACAGTTTTTTCCATATACTAGAGAGACATAACACTGAACCTAAATCTGGTTGAACAGACACCCTCTACCCAGGAGTTGAAACCAAGCAGAGAGTTGATTTACAGTAGCAATTCTTTTTAGTAGCTCAAGCATCCCCTTGCTTTAGCATGCTCCATATCATGTCCATAGCTCATTTCTACAGCAGTATGCTGACTCTGGCCTCAACAATCCCTGCTCGGGTATTTTGTCCCACAGTCACAACTGCCCAGTCCTGTGTTCCCTGTGCGTGAGGTCACCCCTGCAATCCATGCTTGAAATGCTCACAAGTCGTTGACTGGCACTCTTTGCCTTGCGACACGTAGTGCTCTCTGGTATGTTTGGGAGAAGTGTTGAAGTAAATACACCACTTTGAGAATGACAGTAATTCTCACCGACCTATATGGGTGACTTCAGCTGAGGGTAAGTTACACAGGAATGTTCTGCACCTTACTGAGCGTATTCCTGTAAAAAATAACATTTGTGTAGCATTAAGAGATACATATAAACAAACATTTCAGCCACCAAGAATTCTGTTCAATTATTTTAAAATATTTTTGTTTGACCAAGTTACTTTCTTATTTATGCACCTCTCACAGGAATGCGTACTTACTAACTGCAAGAAGGGCAGAAATTTATTTATACCAACATCTCTTAACAACGCTGCAGCCACCGTTTGCTCCTAAATGGAACCCAAATACTATGCCTGTATTGCTACAGAGAACTTTGGCAGGTTGTTTCAAGCTTTATCAATGCAGCATAATACTTTACTTATAAAAATTGACTGTTTTCTAATTAAAAATGTATTTTACAAACATTTTTGTCTTTAGCCACAACTAGAACACAAATATAGAAGATAATTTGACTTGAGAGTGGGTCACATGCTTAGCAAGGCAATAAACAGATCTCCACCAACTGAAAATAAAGCACATTCCTTTTCATTCTACAGAGTCAGAAAACCATCACAGAGATATATTTCTTCCCTCTAGTTTTGTATTAAACAAAATCCACTGTTTTATAAGGCCAGAGTGAGCAAAGAGCATTTAAATCCCTGCAATTTTGGCATTTAGGGAACAAAAGAATGAATAGAACTGTGCAGTGTCAGAAGGAGAAATACGATGATTTCGGCAGTTTAGGAAAAACACAGTATCATAGGTACTGAAAAAAGTTAGCAAAGGGCAAGACAAGTTTTGTTATGTCCTGGGATATATGCTTAGATAAAAGACATGATAGTTCCAAAGAACACAAATGAAAAAAACTGAGTCAAGTTCATGAAATGACAGACTATGGGAAAAGCAAGAGAGAATTTGACCTAAAAACCTATTTCTTATAATATGATTCCTACTCTAAAATTCAAAGAGAAGCCAAAACTAATAAACAATTAGTACAATGTCGATGTTTATGCATATCGAATCATGATGTGCAAGGCGAAAAATATCAGCAGTTCAAGTTATGGAGTGAACACCCAAGAGAGGTGTATCAGTTGCTCAAAACATTCACAGGGCAATGAGATGGCTGAGAAAGCCTGCAAAAACTTCACTCCTTTAAATGCGGCACAAAAGACCAGTAAAGATGTGTGACTGGATCCAACTGGACCTTCAGAGTGCATCACTGAACAGAACTGGCTTCTTCAGTCTTGATGCCACTGACTGTGTGAACATGGGCATTGCTATTCAGAAAGTCATAAATACATAAATATTGTATTTACAGTTGTGTTAAACCACAAAGGAAAAAAAACATTCTGTGAGGAATGACACATAGAAAACTACTCTCCGGCTTGATAGTCATAGCCACAAAGGCAAGCCAGACTGTCTACCTGAGAACAGACCCAAGATGTCTCAAGTCAGGAAGAAATTTCACGATGGGGTTAGGCTCTCAACCACAGACGGGGGACGTGGCCATCCCAGCTGCCTGCGTGGGATCCCAGTGACATCCCAGCCAGCCATCTGTGCAAAGCCAGGGGCGAAAACTGGCTTCTCACCACAACAGAGGGGGGTCATTTGCGATGAGGGCACTAAAGTCGGTTCCGCAGGTAGGAAGGAGTTCATCCCTGTTAGCAGAAGGATAACGCAACACTGAGCATTGCCGAGATCTGGATTTGCTGTGATAAAACAGGTAATAACAGTTCTAACGGGCAAGAGGGTGTGAGAAGGGCACCACGAACACGTTTGCACTCTCATGCCCACACCTGTCTCACGTACCCAGCTGAGCCTCAAGAGATGGTGGCAGCTACCAAAAGACCAAGTTTTACTAGCGATGGAGGAATCAGCTCACATAAATAAGTTCCTTTCACATCTTTACCACACGCTCAGAGAGAAATGCTGAGATCTGAATGGTTGCTTTCATCTATTTCAATAAGTTTTGATTTAAATTCTCTGCTCTGTGTGGAAATGGCAAAGTGCCAGGAGGAAGGGGCTTCTCAGGTGTGATGTGGTGCTTTTTTGACATTTTCTGGGTAAAAATCTGTTCATTCTGAGTAAAACAAGTTTAGTGATTGCAGTCCTGGTCCTGCAGCACAGAAATCCCCACGAAAAGCACCATTGAAACCGGTATCACTCTTGCTACATCTGTTAGGAAGGTCAAGTATTTAATAGACAATGACATTATTTAAGGTCACCTCCAGATAATCCTCCTCCAAAGCAAGTTAGAGGAACAGCAGACCGGTGATGAGGGAAAATGTACATTAAGCACAATTTTCTTCTTGAATACACAGTTGAGGTTGGTTTTGCTTTCTGTTAGCCAAGGACAACAGAAGCCATAACTATGTGATAAACTTTTTTTGAGCAGGCTGGACAGAAATGCCCTTTAAATTAATCTAGGGAGGAATAAAAACTCTTTCACTTAGCAACAGTCTCTTAGTCCCTCGGCCCCTCTGAAAGCCTATCCCTCCAAAAGAGGTGCCTCTAGTCTTCTCTGTTCCTTTCGGCCTGTCAGCTGGGAATTGTAGCTCTCGGCTAATTTCCAATATTTGGGTACTGTTTTGTTATACAGTGGGACCAGCTATTCCCACAGGTCCTTCAAGGGGCCACATACACTGTTATACTTCTTTATCCCATGCTGTCATTATAAGGCTGTCCATATTCACTACAACAGAAAAAAAATTACTTTTGAAATAAGAATGCTTACGACCCACCGTGTTTTGGACCATAAGTAGAACCTTGTGTCCCGATGGCCATTCTGGAAGCTGCCAGGCATGGCTTTGCGTGAAATGTCAGAGCACACAGTTCCCTGAGCTATCAGATCTGATAGAACTTCAATTCGCATCTGCAGAAATTTAACACATGTCAGATCTTTCTGACAGCACTACAGTTTTTGCTGATGCTGAGAACATTTTGCAACTAGTTTATATCCTTTCCTGAGGAAGCAGAGAAAGAGAAGCCAAAGCTTTAATTCTTCTAAGCTATTCTCTTGATTTTTCTTTTGATACACATTTTTACCCATAGGCATCTCAGTTACTAGCTGTACTTGCCAGTCCCACGAGTGCTTTGGAACCCTTCTCAAAGGAAGCTTCTTCCTTGTCATTACCAAGTGTCTGTTTGCAGAGAGCTCACTGAACAAAACACACTCATCTCTGACTTCCCCTTACCGTCTCTTCTAGGAAGACACACTACTCATCATACCTTCTGCAAGTTTCTAGGGTATGTGGGGTACTAGCCACAGCACTCCAACACACACTGTGTAGTCTGGCTGTTGGGAGAGGAGGACTGTCTGAGTGACCCTCCTCTGTGTTATTAAATACCACAGACAAAGCTGAAATACTGTGCCGACATGAAATTCATGAACACAAAAGAGAGACTCACAGGTTGGTAAAAGCAGCAAGGATCCCAGAGAGCACCTTTCCACACCCTACAGTGGTATCTGTGCTCACAAGAGAATCTGTTTGCTTCTGTTCCCACCTTGAGTGAAGGACAGAAACAAGAGTAGCTGCTACACTCCACAATTGAAATATAGAAATGCTCTACGGGGCAAAGGAGTGGTAGGATAATCTCTACAATAGACAAGCAGGCTCAGTCAGCACATTGTTGCAGGGAGATGACGTGCCAGCAGAAGAGAATAGCAGTCCCAAGACAATTGTGGCTGGCCCACAACCTAAGTCTGTGTCAACTCTGTGGCCTGTAAGCCAAAGGTTTGCTTTTTTTCCCAGTCCCTTGCATACCACATGGCATCTCCAGCCTTACACAACTACAGACTTCTCCCCAGATCTTTGGGTGAGTAAAACAAAGATGGGAGCAGACTCCAGGTAGTAGCAGACAGTATGTTAGACATTCAGTCTGAGAACTGAACAAGGCTAAAGGCTGCTCTGACTCTGAAGAACCCCCCGGACTCATTCAACCCCAGCTTCCTTGAACCTACTGCACATGTGACACCAATTGGTGTCCAAGAACAGAGCAATTCCCTTTTCTGGCCATCCAGGTGCTTTTTCACTACTGGTCTCTCGGGCAAATGACTGTGGTTCTTCATGCAGTTCCTACCTTGCTGGAATTCATCCCTTACATGAGGGTCAAGAATCCCTTGTGGAACAACTTCAAGGAAAAAAAACATCTCCACTGGATTACAGCTCATTGAACACAGCAGAAGGTATTTAAATGAATGAAAATTATACCCAGACTGTTCTGTAAGATCATTACTTTCACTGCAAGAGAAAGATGCATTCAAGCTACTGTGCCTTCGTAAGTTATACATCCTCTAATGATGGTCATGGTGTCAAAACAGTGAGATACATTATTTCTTCTCAGCCAAGATATCAATTACGAGGCTGCTCCTGGAGAATCTCCATATATGCCAATATGTAACCAGCATTAAATTCCTCAGATTAACTGGTCCAGGGCCTCTCTGCAGCAACACAGACTATTACAATCAGGTGTTTGGAAGAGATAAGAAACAATTGTTCAAAATGATGCACAAGGACAGAGCAAGACTAAGGGGCAAACCCAGGCTAATGCCCATCTCCACACCCCATCAGAGAAGCCAGCAGTGGAAAAGACACAAGATAATTCAGCATTTCCCCTGGAAACTGAACAACACAGCTAAAACCGGGAAGATTTTCAGCGGGTGGGGAAGGGGGGCTAGGTGGGAGCCTGGGAAACTTTAACCAACACAAGCGTTGAGTGCACAGCAACATCCTACAGGCAGTGGAGGATTCCACCCGCACATACCAAAGCGCAGGGTACAGGCAGCCCCCTTCCCTTCTTCAATTCCCTTCCCGCCCCGTCCCTTCCCACCGCCGCAGCGACCCTGCTCCCCCGGGCGGGCGGGCGGCGGGCCCGCGCCAGCAGAGGGCGCTCCAACACCAACCAAAGGCGGGAGCGGCCCCGACCGGCCCCGCCCGCTTCGTTAACGCGCCGCAATTAGAGGCTGCGGTTCTGCGGGGACCAGCTCGCTCGCACCCGGAGGCGGGAGCAGGCGAGCAGGCAGAAGAGGGGTGGGGTGGGGGCGCAGGTTACAGGCGTGCTGGAGTGGAGCGACTGCAATTTGTTTGCAGATGCTTCTATTTTTTTGCTTTCCTTTTTTTTTTTTTTTTTTTTTTTTTACTGTGCAGGCCAAATTCTCTGCCAAAGGGAAATGTCTGTCTTCCCCCAAGGCAGGAACTGAAGAACATGACTCAGGGCAGCAATAAGTCTATTTCATACCCCATTTTATTCTTGGGTGCTGTGAGTTTCCTCATTGATTCTACTACAGGGACGGACACATTGGGAAGCCACAGCAGCTCCTGACAGCGTCAGTCTGCTGGCTCCTGTCCTCCTGCTACTCGCTCAGATCTCACCTCTCCCTTAGGCCTGACAATGTCTCCTGCACAGTGAGGGGACAGCCAAGGGGCTTCTGGAGTGCAGAACCCACATCCCACCCAGGTGCCAAGCCCTGGCTTCCTGTGGTGCCCAGGACGCCAGAAGCATCCCTCAAATGCTTGCATCAGGGACTAACATGCAGAAGACCCTGCCCCACAGGCTCCCACAGCCCCATTCCCCCTTACCCATAATCTGATGCATGAGGTCTCACACACTAGGCAGAAGTGGTGACATCCTTGGGCCCCCTGATCAAACCTTGAAGCTGAGTTTAACTTCAAAGTTGGCCTTCCTCTGTGCAGGAGGTTAGGCAGCAACCTCCAAGGGTCCCTTCCAAACTTAATGGTTTCATGATTCGTGGTACTGAATAAGTACAGATAAAACCATTATTCCCATTTCACACTGCAGAAACAAAAGGTATAGACAGGTAGATTAATTTTGACCGATCATGAAAGGACTAGAAAAGTTTCAGGACACAACAGGACTTGTAAACTGATAGCCCCAGCAAATCACTGCCTTCCTCTCTATGCTATCCTGTTAACACTTCATTTACAAATTCTGTAAATGGGGTGGAATGGATTACACGAGTTCATTTATGGGTTACACTCCTGGCTTCGCTGTACTTATGAACATCAACTACTAACTTGATGGTGTATATCCACCCGTAGGAAAATATGGCATTCGATGATGGGCCAACTAGAAAAATGTCTCATTTGAAAAGATCAAGAAGTTTCTTTTGATGCTAGAAGGCAAAGGATTATCAGTTTTTGTCATTGCAGCTGCTCACTGGTGTATGTCTGCTGGCTCACTCACCCCTTATAAGTTCCAACACCATAAATCCAGAATTGATTTATTGAAGTCCATGAGGCTTAATCAGGCTGATTTTACTACAGATTGGTAAGAAAACTTGCACTTAGCTATCATTTTGATTTGATTGTATAGGCCTATTTTTAAAGAATATTCTCCATGGTTAAACTTATTTTTAAATCACTGTCAGTGTTATGAGGGGCCAAATTTAACTCAAAAGTGGCTTAACATATAATAAACAAGGTTGCTTTTACTTTGTTCCTGCAACTGCTCTGGTAATATGGTGAGAGCATAAGCTTGACCTAGTGGATGCTGCTGTGAACTTGTGGTTTGGACTTCCTGGGGGTCCCTGGACAGGCCACTCACTCTGTGCCACACCTCAGTTTCATGTCTGCAAAATGCAGCTAATACTTCCCTGCCTGGCAGGGGCAGTGGGAGTAAAACCCTGCTAGGATTGCAAGATGCTCGAAGACTGCCTCAGTGAAGGCCGTGTAAGTGCCAAGAACAGATATGTATCTACATATCCAGACAGCTACAGACTTATTGTGACTCAATCAAGTTTAAGCATTTTAAGATAAAAGCTGCTATTTCAAGCTTCTTAGGCTCAAGGAAATCCATAACAAAAACAAAGCATCAGCACAGAAATAACTGGGATTATTCACACTCCGAAAAAGTGAGAGAAATCACTTACCACGGTCACTTTCGAGACCTTGACAGACTGAGGAGAAAATAAGAAAAATTTCAGTGTATGAAATCCATGACAGAAAAAAAAAAGATGTAAGATTAAGCTTATTTCCGCATTACTTATTCAAGTGGAGAGAGAAGTCCAATGTTTTATCTGCAACTGAATACTCCTGCAGGCTGAAATTCTGAAAATGAGTTTATACATAGCAGGCCAAATTTACCTTTTCTAAAATGCCTTGAGGAACAGGTCTGAGGCATAGATTTTGTCCAGAATATTGACTATTCAGGGAAAAACCAGTTAATCTTGAAAGCACCACAGCCCCTCATTTGCCGTACATTGCCGGAGTGTCAGGAGGCAACTGACTCGTGATTTACCCTGTCCTTCTCAGCTCTGAGATGCTGGCCTAGTTGAAACTGATAAATTAGAAGGCTGACTAGCTTTTAACCCACTGCATAGAGGTTTTCCTTTCAAGTGCTGGCACACAGGAAATTCTTATTTTAAAATATGTTGGAGTGACACTAGCAGAGCCTTTCGATCAAAAGGCAATTCTGATCCAGCAATAGCGCAAGACTGGTCGTGTTGCCACCTTACCTCTCTTGTTTCAAAGCCTTACATACACAGTCACCTGTACCGACACCACCACACACCACCACTCATCCCAAGCCACACAAACTCTTAGAGCTGAGATGGGCCTGAGCTACACAATTCTGGTCTGAATCCAGCATCCACCCTGCATCACCCTAATTCTGGATTTAGGGCATTGTTCAGCCTCAACCCTAATACAAAGAGTCACAGTTACAGACACAGTCACCAAAACAGACACATGAACTCCCTAAGTTTGAGCTTCCAAACATATATGGGTTTAATTGGATCCTTATCCCCGTAACTAATGACTAAAGGAGCGTGAAACTCAGTGTTACGCACTACGTGGAAAATGAGCTCTTCAGTACCACCCTGGCCTTGCTAACTAGGATATATTAATACATTGTGTGTGCCTGTCTGACATGGACAAGCTGTACGCTCAGCGTAATGGATTACTGTTGTAATTGTGCACGAGTTACTTGTTGCCGAGAAGGTCTGGGACCTTTCCTGTGGTTGATCTGAACAGTTCTCCCACTTCTGCATTCCAGTGACCCCCTTTGGTCTGAGGTTTCCCCCTTACCAGGTTGCTTCATTCCTCTGCGTCAGAGTGCATGTGTGTGTGTTATGTAAAGCATGTGGGCACCCCAGTGTGGAGTATTTACGCAGCAGCAAAAATGTCATATGTCTGTTTTGCAAGGTATGGAGTGTTTCGTATGTAAGTTATTTGCAACATCTAGATAGAGATAGAGACATAGATATAGACATGCATCTGTATAGTTTTGGAAAATGTTGACACTTTCCTATGGCGCAGGGTAATGCAATTTAAATCCAATACCAGACAAGAGGCAATATGTTTTTCTTAGCTGTTGTTTGAAGGATGAAAACATTTGGTGAGCTCTTGGTTTGGTAGCCAGAGCAAAGCACTGCTATTCAAAGCAAAATGATAAAAATACAGTAGTGAGAACCTTCTAACTGACCATGGCAAAACAATTTCTCATATTATGTCTTTTTAACCTTGTATTTCACTCTTCATTTCTGCATTTGATTTCAAGTAACATATTTCTTTCAAAGGAAATGGACATGAAAGAGCATTGTAAATTCACAGTTACAAAGATTGCCAGTTACCTTTTGCTGCTGCTACCCTTCAACTGTAATAGAAACGTGAGAACACAGAACTGGAAAGGACCATCTGGAACCATCTGTGAGTCGTTCCTCACACTGTAGGCTACTATGAATTAGATGTTTAATTGCAAACAGTTCATAGAACATCTACTCCACATGTCACAGGCCATAAAACAGTTCCTATGTACCACAATTAAGAAAGATGATGAATAATAATGAGCATCCAGAACTGTAATGTGCCATAGAAAGAACACAGCATCAAGCATCATCAGCATCTAAGTATCAGGGGCTATCATCATTTTAGGGCAAAATGATTTTAAGAAATAAAGCATTAATTTTGCTGTAAGAAGGCAAAACCAAAAAGAAACCCCAGCATCCACTACTCTGACCCAGAGGAATATTTCTTCTTTACCTCAAAACTTGAAATCCATTTAGCTTGGAGTGTGTGAATCAGACGCACCTCCCACTCACTTACAGGAGGGGAGTTCATGATGGAAGAATGTGTTATTTGTCTGTAATTTATCTCATTTATCTCAATTTATCTCTGAAATTTATCTCATTTCTCCCCATAAATAGTACTATAGCCACTCTATTTCAGCCATCAGGCAGGTCTGAAAAACTTGGAGAAGCCCATGCAGGAGAAATGCGTCCCTGGGCCAATTCACACGACCTGAGTACGTACTACAAAGATTGAAGGGTGTCACTGCAGCGCACTGATCTGCTGCCAGTGCCCTTGTAAGGAAAACACAGGAAACTTTTGAGGCTATGTTAAAGGTATAGCTGAAAAAGACCTTTCTTCCTATTCATTCCCAGTAATTCTTCCTTACACAATGTGACTGTTCCATGAAAAAAAAGGAAAAACAATGGCTAATGGACCCTTTAACTGGATGGCTTTAGGGTTTGGGAGGATGTTATCTTCTAGGGTTAAGGCCAGGCTAAATCCCAGCAGCTTCAGTCTGCCACAAGCATAAAACAGCGTAACACAACTGTCCAGAAGTAGCGGGGGGAAGAGGGGAAGAAAAAAAAAAAGAAGAAGCCTACTGCTTATTTTTCTCTGCCCTGATCCTTATGGGCTGATCGAGAAAAATATAATCTCTGTAAATGGAAGGTATTCCATAAATACATTGAGTGGAGCTTACAGCATCCCAAAGGAGCTATTCGTCAACTCCAACAGGAATATGCACTGGGAGGCCTTCACTGAATTAAAAACAACAAAAAAAGAGCTATCCACTTATCTCATCATTTGGTTATCTCTGATTTCAAGGAGTGCATAGAGAAATGTTAAGCCCTCACTAGACTTTTTAAAAGAGCTCTAAGCCCTATGTCTTTTTTTCCCCTAAGTACAAGAGAGATATCCAACAATTTCTGCATGCACTGTCTTGTATTAAAAGTACATTTTAATTACGCTTACATTACATGGGATTTAAATAATATATTCTTACTGATTTAGAAAAAGCTATTAAAACCCAGACTGAGCAATTCAATACTCCATTGACAGACAGTTTTAAATACCATTGGCATGTACTAGTGTCCATTCTCTTGAGCTTCAGCAGAATTTTTGTAATTAAATTTAAGATACTTTAGGGACTGTAAAGTGGAAAAAAAGAGTCGGTCAAGGTTCAATCTTACGAAATACTAAACATTTTCAAGACAGATTGAGTGTCCTCAATTTTATCTTAAGCCAAATGATGGTGCTCAGTATCTAGTAGAAGTGCTCAGCACTCTGCAGGGTTAAATCCCCCAAGAACAAACAAGCAAACAATATGCTCTGAATACTGACAAGCCTTTAAAAACCACTCTAATATAATGACCTCAGCCGTGACCTGGAGGGACTATTTCTCGTGGGGCCAGAGATAATTCAGCCTCTGTGCAAATTCACACTCGAGACTTTCCTGACCAAAATGGTCAAGCTGTGCAAATTACGAGTTAGCGGTCTTAGGTTTCAAGATACAAATTACTGTCTGACAGGAAGGAAGAGCTATAAATGAATTTTATTTAGGAGCTGAACAATGGTACAAAGAAGGGTACTCTGTCTGCTAAGCCGCTATTCTCAGGAGACTTCAAGCTTCCATTGAGAAGGTCTGGAAAGAAGAACCTTGTTATATTGCACAACATACTCAGTCCACAATCAGTAAGGCATGTTGACTGCACACTATGTAAGAACTTCTGCACTGTGTTCATCACTGATCTATGAAGTATGCAAGGAATGGACACTTTTTAAATTTCACTGAGGTACACGTACTTTTTTATGTCTACAACACAAAAGGTAAAACTAAGCAGACAAGCGTCAGAAATCCATTCAGACTTGTGGAAGTTATGAAGAGAGTTTTGAAGCTGGGTGATCCTTCTGCATCCCTGAGTAGATGAGGTTCCTAGGGACACGGTTTAGTGCCAGCGTTAGGGTAAAAGTTGGACTCTATGATCTTGAGGGTCTGTTCTAACCAAAATGATTCTCTTATTTTATGATTCTAATCCCCAATGAAACTGAGCATTATGCACTTCACTGACTGTACAATCTTTTTTCCCACTAGTTGGGTACAATTAGCTCAGAAGTGAAGGGTGACAGCTTCTAAACATCACACCTTTGCTGTGGAGAAAGGCTTTGGGAAGGTTACCATGCAGGTAGAACTGTGGTGGAAAGTTAGATCAGTGGGATGTAACTGTCAAGTGAGAATTGGTCAGAGAGGCAAGACCGAAGAGGATAATTTGCAGAAAGTGCCTTTTTAAGCTGGGAATCTTAATGACTGCAACTGAGCAGAAATTTGGCCTTGTTTATCTCCGGAAGACGTTATCCGAGTGTTAATCCTTTCAGCTTCTGACATACTAGTACATGTTCTGTCAAGAGAAAGAACCTCTTTTTCATCAGGCTCCTCCATTCACACAGATACCTTTCATCTAATGCTGACCCGTCAACATCACTTTAACTGGATACAACACAGAATGGTGGGACTGCCAGAAGTCACATTGCTACACTTCTTACACTTTACCTTGTGTGATTAAATCCCTCAGAATCAGAATACTACAGCATATAATGAACTCGCATCTTGTCAAATGAAAGGGACAGCCAAGTGACAGAAGGTAGTGGCTTAAAATGACAATGCATTATAATGCAGCTCTGGGGTATAAAACTCAGATGAAATTATTTGGAATGAAAATTTTCAATCATATGCAAGTTTTTTCCAGACAGAAATGTTGACTTGTCTAAACTGGAGCTTACAATGGTAGTTTTCCTTAATTTCTTTACTGGCAAACAAAGATGGAAAAAGTACCTGCAATTTCTGTCCCAGTAAAAGTGTCAATAATTCAGAAATTGATAAATGGGGTTTGAGACACTTTTCAAATTACATTCTCAAATAATAATAGTGTGAACATTTAGAAAAAGAATGGTTGTGGTAGATAGAAAATGCCATAAACTGGATATTTTATCCAGATCTTTATTTGTTTGAAGTTTCAATTTGATTTTTTCTTTTTAATTCTGTTGCAGCTTGGAAAATTTTTTAAAATTCTAACAGCTTTCATGCCTTATCCTTTTCTGCCAGTCCTGAGGCCTTCAATAGACACAAAACTTACTTTTCTTTTAACCATGGACTTGTATTCCATAAAAGACAAAAAGGCGTTTGACAAAGGCTGAAGATCCAACTGGGTGGACAAGGATACCCGAAAAAAACTAGGATTATGTAGAGTGAAAATTGCCAAAAGCTGTATTGAGTCACATAGACTTCATGGATTTCCTGGCTTTTCTTAAATCAAACAGCAAAAGGTCCTTTGTTCAACACAAATAATAAAATAGAAAGAATTATTGTTGTGCAGAAAGGCTGGCATAGGACTCAAGATATGGCTCCAAAAATGAACTGTGTTGCCTCAGTTTTCAGCAAAGATTCAGCTGTTGAGTGTAAAGGGCAAGGTTATAGAGTGAATGCAAATGAGAATTTGTAATGGACACACCTGAAGTAAAAACAAAACTGAAACAGCTAAGCATGCTCAAATCACAAGGTAACTGCTACCCCAATTTTTTTTAAAAAAATTGGCCTGTTAAGCAGTAAGCCTGGTAACAATCTGTTAGTAAATCTGTCAAGCTGTGGGAGCACTGAATTACTGGCAAATTTTGAATGTGGCAACCAGAGATAACGGAGGAAATTCTGGTCCAGGCAAAAAGGGTATTTGACTGATCTCAGGAGTACTTAAAGAAAAGAATAATTGAGGGCATGCAGCTACATGCAGCTGAGTAGTGAACAGGTAAAAAGTGGACAGGGTTTCATCAGAGGTACTTGGTGCCAGAACATCCACAAATCTTTCTTTGATATCAACAGCAATTTCCTACAAAAGTAAGACAGTATGTATTTCAGTAAAATATTTGGTATGATGCTACAACAGAAATTACTAGAAACTTTAAGAGGAATTGTGCTTGAAAGATCAGTGATGTCCCAAACCAGAGTATGGAGAACTTTTGATATTCCCAAATCTTCTCCTCTACAATGAGAACTTTTTTTGCCCAGGGATTTTCTCAGGAACAAAATCTGGAAAATAAGATATGTTAATTAAAGTCTTCAGGAACTCCAGGAGAATATGATGCAATGATGGTTGAAAATGGGACCTAGGAATAGTTAGGACTAACAAAGGACTGCTAGAAAAAAAAACCTTTGAAAAGCAGCTACAAAGGCCAGAGATCATGGTTACAATTATATTTAGATTACTGGCAATCTGAGCTGTCATCAGAAAAGACTTTAAGTCTTAGATACAAAGAAGAAATATCCAAGAACAAAGATGCCAGTCAGGAGCGATACTCAGTTCGGCAAGCATTACAGATGCACCGGAGTTAGAGAACTCTGCCCTGAAAGAGATGGGACTGAAATGGCCAGTTTAGCAGGTGGAGTCATCACCTATCTATTACAAAGTACCAAACATGCCACATCTGACGGCACTGAGCACACAACCACTGAAATGGGAGTACGTGGTGTGTGACCACAGCCGGTGGACCTCACAGACCCATGGTGACAGCCATGCTTAGCACCAATGCCTCTGATAAATGCCTCAGAAGTCCCTTGACCCTGTCTTGACCAGCATGAGGGATGGTGACCAGCATCTAGTCTTTCTGTGCACTTTCCTGCCTGAAGTGTCAGGAGTTGTAACAGCCCAGATCACACTGTCAGCTCTAAGAAGCATGATGTGCTTTCTATGCAATCTGTGCTTTGTAGCACAAAAAGAGAGATTAGTTTCACGAAGAGCAGAAAAATCTCAGGAGAAGACACTCCACAAGGGCTAATCCCTCAAAAATAAACTTAAATGAATGTTATGGGCTGAAACTGAAAGAAAATGCAAAGCCCTTGACAAGGAGGCTTTCACAAGAAAAGCGACAAGAAAACATTTAGCAAGACACCATACAAACTGATATCTGCAGTACTGGTCTGGAGCACCCTGAAAAAGTTAGTCTCAGTCATCTTAACTATATAAGATGATGAACTGAAATTAAGACAGCAACAGTGGACCTCATCTACTTGAATGTTACAATGCAGTGTTTCTTACTGCTCTGCCCCACTATCACAACCATTCGGAAGATGCAGAGTGCTCCTGGGGGAGACTCGCTGCTAACTCTGCCCTTGCTGCTTGGCCCGCAGGAATGAGATACGGCGTCTGCGGCGCATCTACAGGCCAAAGAAACTGCTCAGTGAGCAAAACTCCACATGCCACCCCAAACCCCACAGGACAATCCATGTAGATGTGCTTGGAAAGTCCACCTCATTTCTGTTACTTCCTAACACTTGGCCAGTGAAGCATTTGTCTTCACAAACACAAAAAAGTCATACTCACCTATTCATGTATATGTGTATATATATATATGTATGCAGATGTAATCATATATGAACATGCAGAAGATCAAGCAAATACTAGAGAAAATAAAATTTCTTACAACTTGAGCTATATAATGTCACTTGGTGACACATTATATTTTGCAGCATGATGCTAATACATGTTCAAGTATATTAACATGTGAAAGAATGCAAATACTGGAGTGAGGTCATACAGGGTAAGTTATCAAATCTAGGCACATAGAATTTATGAATAAGCGTGTTAAGTAATTCCAGCCAAATTCTAAGATGGGCAATTAACTACTGGCTGCCTATATTTTTCTTGAGATTTGAAATGGATACAGAATTCTTTATTTCTTAGGCTAAAACTTTTTGGCTGTGAATTTAACGTTCATGAAAGGTGTCAGATTAATGGCCTGGAGACCAAAATCCTCTGTATGCACAGAACAAAGCACATTACAGGCAGAAGCAGTGCAAGTTCCCTGCATTCTTCCACTAAAACTGTCCAAACTTGACATGGACAACCTCTTTTTAAAGGTCACAGCATATTTCAAGACAGACTGGAGTAGAAAATTAGGCAAAATGGTATATATGACAAATAACATGATGTCAAATATGAATCAGACAGCCTTGTGAAGGACTGACATTTAAACATGATGGCAACTTATGGTTAACCTAAGCGGACTGAAAGATTAAACATGATTAGCGGACATGAGTTTAAGTGGTCCTTATCTATAGTATTGTGTCTTTCTCTAAATCACCTTCTTTTATAGGTGTTCTTTAGTGATATGATTTTCTTTTTTTCCTAAAGCCCTTAGTACCTATTAAAACCATAGATCCTGCTGAAATATTGAACAGCATGCTACTTCAAGGAAAATAAAGTAGACACAGAGGAATGCAAATAATTGATAAGGGAACCTAAAAGTATTAATGAAACTCCATGATCAATAGGTGTTAATTGCAAAAATAAGTACTTCTTGTCCCAACGAGTTTATAACTCAAGCAATAAAGGAACCCCAGCAATACATCTGTTCAAATCCTATTTGGAATTTTTCTATCTGCAATAATGACAGAAAAAGGGCAAACATCCATGATAAACATTTCTGTTCTGTATTTTTCTGTAAAAAAGAAAATGAGAGACTGCATGCAGTTTTATAATGGATTACTTTCTAGTTTATCAATAACAATAAATGTTGTTTGCCATAATGTTTTTATGTTAACCATTCTCAAGTCAAATGCATTTTTCCAAGGGATTGGAAAAATCAGTGCTCTCTTATTACCCAAGTGCTGGTTTTTAGTATTTATAAAATAAAGAGAAAAATCAGAGTGTTAGAAAAAAAAATACTTGGTTGCATTACACTTAGTCTGATCCTTAAAGATTCGCTGAAGTCATACTATCTTTCCTAAGTTTGAAATGGGATGAGAATCATTGTTGCATCTTGGGCACTTTGACACTGAACAAGGCAAAATAACTGATTTTGGATTACTTAAGTAAAAAAGAAAAAAAAAAAGTAGATCTGCATGGCTTCATGGAATACTGGTGAATATCTGGAATGCAAAATCAGTGTGGGAAAATCAACATAGGAGACATTAAGTGGGTTTATATCTAACTAACATTTGGTTGATAAACTTCACTATTCACGAGGAATTGCATAGATTAGGGCATTTCATTTTAATTCCACCAAACCTTCCAGCGTCTCAGTGTTACTTAGGTATAGCAATTTGAATACAGAGCACAGAGTATTATAACAAATCATTACTGGCAATGGCTAAAGCTAATGAAAATTTGGTGGCACAGTAATAGCAATAACAGCAGATCACTTAGAGTGCTCAGTTGACAGTGATCTGTTCAGGTGATCTGTCTGACATGCTGACCCTACTACATAAGTTCTGCTCAAGTGCATTAGAGGTGTCATAGTCCCGTGGAGAGCAATGCTACACATCTTTCAACAGAGAATACAAGTCATACTCACAGGATGTAGCATTCTATCCCAGGGGAAAAAATTAAGAGGTCACAGTAAATAAACAAAATAAGCAAAGCCCTTTGCATTATATTGCAAGGGAGTAAGAAACTGGTGTTCTGTCAGCCTGTGAAAGTTTTGAAGCAGGAGCACAAAATCAGAAAGGTTTCAAGAAAAATACAAGAATCACTTAACCTGTGAAGACCGTTCTTGGTGACAAAATTATGAAGCTCAAACAATTGACCTTCCAAAGAGAATGTTAAGATGCAATTTTAATGATGGTTTCCAAATCCCTACAGTAAGAGAAGGTATCAGACTGTAAAAACATCTCTAACTAGCAGACAAACACATGACAGTGTAGAGTGGCTGGAAGCTGATACTAGCTAAATTTAAACTGGAACTAAGCTGCACTTGCCTTCTAATAATGGCAATTATTCACACAAGCAATTTACCAAGGAATCTGTCTCATTCTTCGTTTTATTCAGATTCAACAAATGATTTTGATGAGAATTTAGGAACTTTTTATGCTCTTGAACTTGGTCCTTAGGATCTTTGTCATCAAGAGTGGACATATTTGTTAAAAAAACCACTTGGTCACATTGTAGAGATGGGAATGTAGGTACTACTGAGTTAAATTCTACATATTTTATCTTGTAGGAGGTGTGGCTGGATCATATGATGTTAAATCTAGTGTTCTCAATTATATAATGTTGTGGTGCTTTCTTGAGTAACTGCCCAGTCTACTTGGAAAGGGAGAGAGACCATCACAATTATTTCACCTAAGTTCAAACACCATAAAGTTGAAGAGCAAGAAATAACTATTGACCATAGCAAGCATAACTCAAGACTTACTCCAGTTTAGCTGAAGTGAAAGAGAGTTTTGCTATTAATTGTAATGGGAATTAAATTAGATCTTTAGAGAAAAAGGTATATATTTTAAACTAATCTCTCAAATAATCTATTCTGTCCAAAAGGAAATGTACCCATTCTAACAGACTACGGAAATAACCCCAAAGCTATAGAAATATCCATCTCAGATTGCCAAATATTTTGTTCAAATTCATCTGCCTGTATGTCTGATCTGTCTGCCAGATCCTTCCCATTCATCCAGTCATGGCTACTTCTTTGGTCTTTTCCCTGACCCTTAACAGATGAAGACTGTCTAACTCGGAGTCCTGCCTGTATTTCCTTCCCTGGTGTGAACGAATCACTTGAAAATAACCCACCCTTACTGTCTAAATTCCTCTTCTCAACTGCTCTTCTCTTGAAGTAAGAAGATATCTTTTGGCCTCAAAATGACTGAAATGTGGAGTTAAAAGCGAAGGGTAGAGTCTATCTTTTCCTTGGTCTTAAGCAATAGGTCAGCAACACTAGAAAGACATTGGCTTCTTAGCAAATCGCTAATTAAATATCCTTCAAAAAAATCAACAGTGAAAAACTTGCCCTTGAAGTTTGGCTTATTTGCCTTTTTATAGATAGATGTACCAACAGACAAACATTTTATGTTATCTAAAACAAAAGCAGAGCAGAAAATACATATTGGAATGTTCCAATGCTGAAATACTTTCAGAGTATGATGATAGCCTGTATCTGAAGCCCTTTAACATGTTATACTATGGAACATGATGTTTTCACTATAATCAATACCGCTAATGTTTTATATGGCAAGCGACTTCATCCTATGAGGATCCCTTGGAATGTCGGAGCTTCCAGTTAAAGATATGCTCTTTCATCTCTAAATAGATTACACCTTCAGCAGGTGTTTGAAATAGTCAGAGGCCTGTAGCCTCATAAAGAGGAAAAAGGGGGATGGTTGGTCAGACATGGAAAGTGAGAGCTGGTAATTATTTTCATATGACATGCAAGAGATGTGACTAAAGCTGAACATGAGTTAGCCAGTCCTCTTCAACAATGATGTCACCTAGTTCTTGCTTTCTACAAAGTTATGATTAATAAAAGGGGAGGATTATTACAGTAACTTACTCTTAGTGGGCAAGGGGTGACATCAACAGCAGCTGAGCAAACTGACCCAACTTAGTTGTTGAGGCTTTTTTCTCTAGCAATGACTAACAAGGGGCTAACAGCATCTGACAGCACAAAGGGCCCTTGAAACTGGATGGACGCTTCTGGTGGAACTTTTGAATAGGAGCCACCATTTTAACTCTTCCACTTCACTCTGTGGTTGCAAGAAGCTTCGGTTGGCCTACAGCAAGCTCTTGCCTTTCTCCATTCATTAAATGCACGCACATGCAAACTCAAAACTCATCAAAAACTACCCCGCTGGCCTTTCCAATATCAAGCTGCACGATCCCCATTTTCTGCCTCATCTGCTGGTATTATAATAACTTTGTTTCTTTGTTGCTGATTCCAGAATATCTTTACAAAAGGAACTTGTGCATCTTTGGAGTATGAATTTTAACAACAACAACACAAAAAAGTTAGACACGCAATGTAGAATGCCGAGCCTCCAGTTACTCTCTGGAATAATGCCGTGTTTAATCACATTTTCTTTTTTCAAATTGATAGAGACTTGTAGCAATCCTGCCTGCTATTTAACCTTTGCAAATTTGCCCTCCCCAAAATCAGATTTGGCCACCTGGAAATATTTGCCAACTGAACTGAAATGCTCTTGTGAAAGCACCGCCAGTGTAAATGGAATTCGCACCACCAGTGTAAATGGAATTCATACCCCCATAGAGAAACAGCACTTGCATTGTGCAGCCTTGAATATAACTATGAGGTGCCCTGAGAGGAGGTCAGATACTTTGGACTCTATCAAGTTAACATTTTCATGTGAGGTGGACAGCATTTGCACTGATAATAAAAAGGGCATATGACACTACTTTTGACTTCTCTGTCCCACAGGAACTAAGAAAACAAAGCCAAATGGGAGCTGCAGAGGTTTTACATTACATTACATTAGTCTGAGCTGGGACAATTCAAATGCCCTTTTAAAACATTAATTAAACAAAAGATAGAGTGTGCAAACTACTCATTTACTTGTCCAAACACTAATAGCATTGTGCTTCTCACTTTCACAAAGACATCTTGTGAGGGAAACAAACATAATTTTCTAAACTGAATCAGTGAATAATGGTCCCAATGGTAGTATCTGGAAACTCAGCCAGAAGATGAGATGAGGAGTACTACAGATACCGAAATGTTCAACCACAGACCAGTTAACTTTACCCTAAGCATTTTCTGTTGGAGGCTTTGTGCAGCTTAGAATGGTTTTACAGGTCCTAAGTAGGTAGCAATATATTTTAGTGAGTAGGGAGAAAAGCTTGGGAACTGTGGCAGGTTCCCATTTCCATCCTGACCACAGACTTCTCTGGTAGCCCTGGACAGCAAACTAAGCACTGTGAGCAAGCTTGCACCTTGTATCTTCCAAGTTTAAAAAGACACATACCTATTTCAAAGGATATAGTGGTGATTCATCAGTTGATTTCTGAAAAGATCTACATACTGTCTGAATACCAAGCATTCATGCTATCAGTGATCAGTTATTTTATCCCTTATACTTAACTTCACAGTTAGAACACATTTAAAAGACAAATTGAGATTCTGTGCAGTTCTTATTGTATTTTAGCTTATTCTTGAATCTCAGAATATGCTTGGGAACTTTTTTTTGTGTGTGTGTGTGGAGTGACCATATTTTCAGCAGATGACTAAAAATGTCTCACAACATCTGTAACTCTTATCAGTTTATGTCCAAAAATGTCTATATTTGCCTGTCTAAACAGTTTATTGTATGTAGAGATCAGGTAATGAAATACCAAGCTGTCACTGTAGCAGTTATTGCAGTTCTATATGAGCTGGAGTGCTCAAAGGAAGCTGCTGGAGTAGCTCTACATAGAAGAACCACCTCCCGACTTTCACCCTTCTTTCTGAGTCAGATGTCATCCTGAAATTTCAGCCTCGCAGCCTGTTTCTGTTTCCAGCCGGTGACACGCAGCAGGCTTCCCATAAACATTGGGACATCTGGTCATACCTGGGCAATTCGGAACAGCTTTGCAGCTAGACAGTAGAGGCAGTCTTTCCCAGTGATTCAGCTTCGAGACTATGAGAAAGCAGTTTAATGTATACAAAATATGTTTTCTTAACTTTTCATCTTAACCAGAGCTTGACGTACTGCTTCAACATCACTGGCTGAGGAAATGTTTCCGATTGCTTGTGATCAAAGTCAACCAATAATCATTGTAATAACACTGAGCTCTGATACAGTGTTTTTGCTCTTGAAAACGTTCATCAAAATGACTGTGAAGGGTCTGGATTGAGTTTTGTATATGACACTTTTTTCAGTTCCAGATCAGTGGTTCAAATCCAGCCTGTGCCAGTTGTGACTAACACGGTTATTCACAAGACCAACTTTCGTCTAGGGTAGTTTTCCTTTGAAGTAAGTGGTGAGAGATAGGCTTTTCTGAGGGTGAATCAGGGCAGGAACAGTTAGGTCTTGCTCTGAATCACCTTCAGGATCTTTCTTCTTCTTTCCATGGCACAGAGGCAGGACCGTCTCCCACGTAAGGAGATGAAGAACTCCTGCAGGGTCCCACTGGTGGTCCATCTAACCGCCTTTTCTCATTCCAACAGTGGCAACAGTAGATGCTATTTGGAGAGAGAATGTGAGGCTGGCCACTTTCCGCGAGCCTGTCCCTTCAAACTCCCCAGCATCCACAATTGTTGTATTAAGGATGTTAAAGGATATGTCCCTGCCTATTCCCTCTGGTAGTATTTTATGGACCTTTTTGAGTCTTCTGATACTGTCTGCCTCCACAGTCTCCTGTGGCAACAAATCCCAGCAGCTCAGTCTCCATTGTGTAAGCGCTGTATCTGTTTTAAATCTTCTCCTACCAGTTTGAACGAGTTCTTCCTAGTACTGCAGGATTTGGTGGATAACAGTTCGGCATTCACCTCATCTGCCATCTTCATGATTTTCTAAACCTCAAGCATATCTTCTCTCAGCCTTCTCCAAGCTGAACAGTCTCTGCCTTTCAATTTCTTCTCATGAAGCATCTGCTCCACAACCTTAAAAAATTTAGTGGCTCTTCTCTAACTCTACTATGTCCCTCTTGAGATGCAGAGACCAGAATTGCACACAACACCCACCTTGTGGGCGCACCAGGGCTTTCTATAGTGGCAAAATGGTGCCCTCTGGCTTGTTCTCAGCACTCTTCCTGACAACGCCCAACTTTTTTTGGCTTTTTGGACTTCCACTACACATTAAATTTATAAGTTTGGAGACCACTAAATGATAACCTCCAAGACTCCTCTCTCCCTAGGCTGCAGATACCCCTCAAGTATACTGGCCTGAGTGTCACTTCCAGATTGGCTATTTGCTGATTTGTATGAAGGGATTCGCTTCTCTCCATTCAGCTCCCACCCAAAGCAAGACACTACAGCAGGCCGCTCTGCTTCGCGTCCCAAGAACTCGTCAGACCAAGGGCATAAACTAGCTTCTGTGTGCCCAAGAAGGTACGAGAGGAAGGCTGCCCTGTGGCTGTCCCTGCTGCACCTTTCCTGTGAGCAAGCAGATGACATTATTGTTCAAAGCTGTCAATTTGGCGCTGATCACAGGAGCTAAATTCAGTTTCAGGGGAAAAAACCAAAAAAACAAACAAAAAACCCCAGAACTAGCCCCCCCCCCACCCAAAGAATCTGCTTCATGAAAAACATCTGAACACTTCTTTGTTCATTTTATACTTCCTAGATGCTTGGTTACTGTCCGTGAATGGGCAGCTTCAAAGGAGCAATTAAAAAATGTGTGCATGGACACACAGATGAGCCCTGTTTGCACACAAAAACTTTATTCTGAGCTACCTTATGTCACCCCTTTTAGCAGGAGTCATCACGAGGGCATGACACCAATAAGCAGACAATGAATAAAGAAAATAACTGTTCATAAGTTCATAGTTGGCATACAAAAGTTATTGAAGAGGAACTGATATTCTAGGCAACTGGCCATCACTGCTGCCTATCAACCCTCTTTTCCCTCAACTGTTACAGGGTGTGATAAAGCTCATTTTAAAAGCACTTCTATGAGACCTCTCAGCTTGGTAGGTACAATTTCGTGCTCACTGATAAACAGGCTTAAACCTTCTTGTTTATGCACATTGTAGTCTGTAGGCAAAGACAACAGGCAAGTAGGTATTCAACTGTCTATGTGTTACACCTCCCACCTGCACTGAACTACAAGTATAAAATTTCAACCATAAGATGTGAAGTCACATGAGAAAAATTTATGGAAGCAGATTAGTGAATTAAATCCAGATTTGAGGACCCCATATTCATTCCAAAGGTTTAGCCTCAGTTTAATCTCAAGTGTTATAACCCCAGATTTGAGGAAAATTCTGAGATAAATTCTCAAAACTTAGGCAGGTTTACATGTGAACCTGGACATTCCAGGTCATCTCCAGTGCTTGTTAATACAGTGAGTGTGTATGTGTAGGGAAGGGGAGCAGCTTCATTACATCAACAAATGATGGCTGTTTGTTTTACTCTGGTCACCTTCCCATATGTGAATGGTCTCAGAGATTTCCAGTGTTTCCCTGAAAATAATCACTGAACTTCAAACCATCCCTCAGAGGTAACCTGTGTCTGTACTGGACATGAGCCCAGACATTATTTTAAATAACCAACATGAAAACCAGTGCTGGCAGTAAGAATACAGGAGGTTGTTGCTCACTGCACACTATGTGCTTTAGCTGGACATCATGTCAAGGAGCTTCTGAATTGGGTGGTTAATGGCAAAAATGCTGGATTGAGATTTTCAGCTGAAAGAAAAATACTTGCTCATGCTCGCTCCTGGGAGCATGTTCTCCTGTGTGATGCAGGGCTAGAAACTGCCTCTCCTAGAAGCTCAGTGGTGCCTCAGAAAGCAGCACTGAAGGACAGCAATGAAAGGTGGTGCCAAGATGGTACAAGGTGGTACCAAGGAAAGGCAGAACACACAGGGAGCACTGACACTCCACTCGATGTCAAACAAACTCAGCGTGCCTGTGCCCTCACCCACACGCTGCCTGCCCCTTTGGCTTCCTCTGTCCAGATCCTGAAGGGTCATGAGAAACCAAGCAACAGCAAGGACGTGTTTGTCACTTCTGAACCACAGATCTCAGAACAGTTGTTGATTGTTTCTGTTTTGCAGATGAGGAAATGACGTACTTGACTTCTTACCCAGCAGTCAAGGGCAAAGCCAGAGAATCCAGATTTCCTGGGTCCTCATCTAATACACTATTCAGTAAACAGCTGTAAGCAGTCAGACTTCCCCTTACCGTTTTCACTGCAAGGATCTGTTTACTTTTCCACAGTGATTTGCTCCACAGGGGATTCACAATGGACAAAGCAGCAACGATGCACATGATCAACATATCCTTTTTAAGCCACTCGTTGATGTCCTCAGTATTTCACTTATGCCAATTCTCTGCTGGTCACCCTCACAGAGAGGGAATATCTGCTGATGTGTGACACTGCAGCTTTTCCCAATGGCCTGTGCATGTTGACTACCTTGGAAGATTTGCCAGTGTAACCGCCCGTTCAGTTCATCTCAAGCGAAGTGACAAGCTTACGAGCTACATTCAATTCCCTCCCACATGTCAGCAGATTTAGAAGTAATCAAAACATAATAGGCAAAATGTATCCCCCTCATCGAGGGAGCTAAAACAAGATGAAATCGGACCTTTCTTACAATACGAAAACTGAGATCTGTTTTTAAAAGGAAAAGCCAAAACCAAGACATTAACTACGTAGAAGTTAAATAAAAAAATACCTTTGATCAGATCTTCTACTGATGTAATCCAGTCTCTGAAGTCAGGAGAGCTACCCCAATTCACATTAACTAAGGGTCCAGTCCTCCACTTGCAAACAGAGTTGTAAACCTTTCTAAAATCCACAGACAATATTACTTTGGGAAGTAGATCAGTGAATAATCATCTGTACAGCTTTTATCTAAGACCTGATTTCTTGTTTCTCTTTCCATCCACCAATGGTTAATATTAACCTTCCGAGCCAAAGCTTGATTCGACTGACTTCTGCTCCCGCAGTCAGCACTAACTTCAGTGGCATCGAGAATTGGCTCTAAAAGCTAAAAGATAACAGGAGTCTGTACCGACACCATTGTGTGTGTTGTGATTTGACTAACTGTAGTAAAAGAAACACAGAAAAGAGAATTCAGAGCTTGCCAGACAAATAAAACCGTTCCCCATTATTTTGCTGCTGGCCCAAATATATCCTTGATTGAAGTACAATTACATAAGGAATGATTTTGATGTATGTTCTGTGCAACAGTCGAAGTTTACAATAGCATGTAAATTAACTTAGTGGAATCTACCTTTCAATAATAGCTTTAATTAATCTTTAAACGTCAAATGCTGCTCCCACTTCAGCCATAAATTTTTTACCCTACTTTGAACCAAACAGGATCTGTCATCTGGGACACACTCCCTGTTTGGTCTACATCATTGATATGATTCTAGTCATAACCTCTGGAAATATCTTTGAAGACAACATCACTCCAGACATCTTACATATTACAGAGCTCTTTCTCAAGACAAAAGAAAAGAAAATTTTAAAAAATACTTTTCCAGTAATGTACTGAAAAATCACCTGTCAAAGGAGCAAGAAATGTGAACAACTTCAGTTCTTTGGACTACCCTCTAGAGTTATAACTTAGCCGTATCTATATACTCTCTATAAATTCAAGAGAATTCTCTTTGTAAATAGGTTTTCACCCAAATGCAAAATTTTGAACAAGCTCTAATTATAGAATACATTTGTGTCATATCATCTCACACTAATAACATCATCTGTGTCACCTGGCTTATGTATTCGTATCTCCTGGTTTTAATTTTTAAGTGTAAAATGGCAACACATATGCTAAAATAACGTGGACATAAAAATATCCCTGTTAAAGAAACAGCTTACTGTTCCATGAGCTGGCAAGAAAAAAGGTCAATGAATGACATGGCAGAAGACATAGGTATAGTTTAGAAAGAAAATTAACATTCCTGTAGTTGTTAGTCAGATTGACTTTATATAAGATGCTCTTAAAACAGAATATTTATACTCACCCTGCACCCCTGCAGAAAGTGTCATCCATTAATATTAAAAAAAAGGCGAGAATTTGAAAGCTATTCTTTACCCCACCCTCTAGACCGAGCTCTTATCCTCAGATGAACTTTATTTTTTGACCAGCTCACTAATCATGACTGAAATCACTGGCCCCTCTGGACAGTACATAAGCATTAGAGTTAGCAGCAATAGCAAGACTGGCCTTAATTGGTCCACTTACATAAAAGTAGAAACATAAAACTTCTAAATATAAGTTTCTGGAATATCTTTTCTTGTTATCAGAGTAAAATGAGGTACAACAGCGTAAGATCCCAGCTGATTTGCGCAGAAAACTGTGCCAATGTGTTTTCTAGTAACTGCTCTTCAAATCAGGAATGGAGATGCACAAATACTGTTGTGTGCAATTTGGGATTCCAAAAGAGCCAGTAAATCGCACAATCTCCAGTAGGTGAATAATGAAGTGGCACTAGGCCATTGTTTTTAATGTTTTGTAAGATAAAATCCACGATTAGGAAAAAAAGAGGCAGGTTGCTGGAATACTAACCTTTCTCTCTCAGTCCCATTCCTTTAATTATTTGTTATCCAGCAGGGAACCAAAATATGTCTGTGAGCCAGCAAGATAGGCTCAGCATCTCTCTGATGTTTCATGCAGTCTTCATCAGTGGTATCAGAATTTAAGTTAGAAATCCCAACGTCACTAAATGAACAATGATTACCCGGATTTTGAAGCTGCCAGAAAGAAAAAATAATAACAATAATTAAAAAACGGAGAAAAAACAACCAGCTACAGCCTTTCCCAAGAGCAATTGCCCTTTCTGGCAGGAAGGGGTAAAAATAGAGGCAGCTCATTAATATGGCTTGGCAGTACTTAATGGCAGCTGGTGTGAAGAGTTAGATCAGTGGCCCTTTCCAGCAGTACTCCCGGACCACTGCCAGCAGGTGTTGCTGTGTTCAACAAAATGAAAAGAAGTGGAGGGGTGGGGAAAAAAATATTTATAAAGAGAGAAATAGGTGTGAAAAAAAAATTAGTCACTGAGTAAAGCTTTCATTAGGCCTTTGGTAAAGCTATACACAAATCCCCCAAGGCAATAGGGAGCATGCTCTGAAATGAATAATGCTTTTCACTTCTCCTAATCTCCTTTCAGAAGTTATTCTGCGCTATAAATCACATACGTGTTTTGCTGTGCTTCACTCGGTAGCCTTCTCTTTTTGTCACAGACCACACACCTTCGCGCTGGGAATTCTCGGCCCCGCTGCCGTTGTGGGAGCAGCCACGGCCCGTCCGGGTGCTGCAGGGTCGGGTGTGATGGTCGGCAGCCGTCACGCCAGCTGCTGCGAAGGGAGCTCCGCGCTGCTCCGAGCCCAAGGAGGAGATAACTCCGTTGCTTTCAGGGCAATTTTCCCACTCTCTGTAAAAACCAAGGCAGTACAAGAGCTCTTGCTGAGCGTATGTCTGCTGCCAAATTACAACAGTCGCTGCACTACCGGTGTGTAACTAATTTCAAAGAGTTTTGGGATGCCAGTTAAAACCAAACTCAGTCTGGTCCCGAGAAAAACAGAGTTCCATGCTGGAAAAGCCCTTTGCCAAAACTCACTTTTAGGATCCCCATTAAAAATATGGTCCTGCAAATAACTAGTTATGTGCATGCTCGTTATTTTTTTCTTCCAGCATGCCTCTCACTGCGCCTGAAGAAAAAGGGGGGAAAAAAAAAAAAAGCTGCTCTTTGTGACAACTGGAATCACCAATGTCAGATTGCAGGAAAGCTACTGAAACCTGTTTCAAGAGGCTTCAATCCACAGCATGTTACAGCCTGAAAACTTATTATATGCATATTAAACCTGGGAAACAAAACAACCTATCTGGTCATATGTTTCCCATTAACTCCTGAATTTTTGCTCATTCTACCAAAGCTGTTGTGTGAATACAGCACACACACCAGTTGGAATCAACGCTGCTATAAGGACTCCCTGGTATCACTGTAAGTTGAACATTTAAAATCTTTCTTCCCTGATCCAGATCAGCCGTATTCCAAGACAGATTAAACTTACATTACCAACAGGACATAAAAATGCAATTATAAGTACGATTCAGACCAAAAAAAAAAAAAAAAAATCTGAAGGATAGGGATTTTCTGGTAATCAGTGGGTGTTTTGAATGAGTAAAGACTGCATGATCATGCCATTTGTCATAAACGGTACCACATAAAGCCAGCTATTATGTGTGCTTAAGAAAGGAGATGGATTTTGGATTTACTTTTGACCTTATATATATATATTACTTTTGTACTGCCTAATTGGCATACAGTTATTTCTGAATTTCACTAATGTAAACCGAAATGAAAACTGCATTTTATTTTATTCCACATGTGTTAATACCACACTTGCAAAAAATGTGACCTGTCATTCATTGTAACTTATTTTTAGATGTCTAAACCCTTTTAAATAGTGTGATGCAATCTGCACGTCAAGAAGCCAGGAAAGTTGGACAAGAGCAATATGAATCATTTTTTAAGAGCTTTAAAGGGATCCCTAAGTTAACAGAAGGACATATTTATACAAAGAGCAAATTTAAAAAATTCATCCACAGCAAAAGTATTCTTAATCAAATGCATTTTCCTGAATTTGAAAAGAATCCAAATTTGCAAATAGATTATCTGATATATCCTTAAGTATGAAAGAAGAAGAAAACAATTTGCAAACTAGTAATTAAGTATCTGGCAAATACTGGTTTTGAACTAAATCAGTGATATCTACATCTAATAATATCTATATCTAGCTATGCAATAAAACAAGTTGGAGTGTGTCTTCCTGACTCATAATATTTGCTTTCAGTCTGAGTTCAAGTTCTATTCTTTAAATGGATACAGAGATCGCCACTACAAGTTGAATTCACGATATTTTGTCATGCTAGACAATTAGGAGTTTCCATTAGATAATTACCAGAAGTATGTCTCATACAGGAAAAACAGTCAATTGCTGATGTAACAGGATTAACCAATCCAGCACAGTGATCCGGCCCACTTACTTTTGACAGACATTATATGTGAGTGTACACATGAGAAGTACAGTATAAAGCTTCGCATTATAAATACCACAAAGAGGAACTTCAGCAGTTCTTAATGCACAATACAGCAGTCTCCTTCTGAGAGTCAGGACTAGAGAGGTAAAACTTTAAACCAGCTTTTTTCCTTTAAAACTGAAACTTTTAAATCCTGTGCATGCTCTTGCATACTGTTGGGGCTATATTGAACGAATGTATATACAAAGCTTTGCAGCTCAGGTAATTTTATAGAAAAAGCCTGAACCGCTATTTCTATACTTAATCAAACACTATGTATTTTTGTACATATATTTATGTATGTATGTAAGTACAAGTGAACTATATGTTAGCGGTATCAGCACACTCGCTTTTAGAAAACAGTGGTTTTTAGAAAGTTATGCTTTAATGTGAAATCTGTCATCATCATGGCATGCAAGTAAAATATGTTATATGTAATAGAGATTGTCTGTGATAAGTGTACCTGTTATATATGGCAAGCAACGTATACCCCACGGCAAGAGTCCAAATATACTTATCTGTATTTTATATTGATTTATGCCTATCCTTTACTTTTCATCAGACACTGTTGGGATAGGTGCTATATTAGAACTATAAATAACCCCTTTAATTATGTCATCTGTTAGTACATCTAATCATGAATGCATATTTTCATCTGAAATTATTTTTTGTCCAATTAAACTTTTAGTTCTATTTCAAGCTTACTTTCAGACTTCGTATAATTACAACAGACTTTGGGCTGTTCACAAGATCCAAGAAATTTAGATGTATTATAGCGAGGTTTGTGTTACAAAGATGTGTTTATAAGAATGGCTGCAGGGTTTATAATGCTGACAGACCTGTAAGTGTAACAGTATATAACAGTATAGCAACTGAGGTCAGTAAAACGCAGATGAGGGTGTACTGTGGATGCCTTATAACAGTGAAAGACTTATAAAAGGGCTTAATTGAAAAGGACTTGCAATATATAACATTTGTAAAACTTGGGTTGATTGTTCAATTACTTCTGTATGTTTCCTTTACCCTAACTATAATTCCTTGCCTGTCTCTCAGCCCATGTGCCTGTAGTCATCTCATGGACCTTACAATGCTCATATATATAAATTACTTGTTTCCACTAAAATACAATGGTTGACAGTAATATAGTGAAAGTGGAATATTTGCTGGGTAGGAGGTAACCACACCTGAGAAGACAGAGGTGTACGTGAGAGAGAATGAAAAGAAGGAAAAGAAAGAGGGTAAATACTAAAAAAGTAGAAGCTATTCTAAGCAAATCTGAACGAGTTAAAGTCCGGAGGGGAAGAACCTCAAAAGTTAAGAGTCTGTCGGCTGTAGATTTCTCATTTTCCGGTACAAAGTTCAAATGTGAGGGAGTTTGCTAACTTCACCCTTGCTAGGTAAGGAACAGACCCGAGAGGCTACAGAATGCAAAGGCATAGTGAAGCCATGGCGGTGACACAGGGAATGCATTTTCACTACACAGCAAAACCTTCACGGGCATGAACTGGCAAGGGTCTCCCAACGCTGGTTGAAACTCCGGCTCCTAGCAGTGTTTTAGATGGCTTTTAATTCCTGATGTCTTAGTCTAACATTATGATTGTTCTGTGTGGTTTAAATGAATGGAATGAAAAGTGTCTTCTAATAACAATGGGCCAAATGTAGATGATCTTACTCAGCCTTCCCTCAGACAGAATTATTATTGGCATCGATGAGGGATTTGCCTGAGTCAGGAGTGAGTATGATTTGGCCAGATGACATGTAACATTTTTCACCTTCAAAGCATTTTTCAGATGTTACCTAAATATATCTGCCTGAGAACTTCTAGGCACAGATAGGCTTAGAAGTAGGGATATTTCTGGTGCAAGGGCACTGTCGTAGCATGTCACAGATATGTGCCACACCAACTCCTGCTTAGGCTTTCTGTGCCTGACCACATATTGCAGCTGGACAGCGTATCATGTATTATAGAGCCCTCCAAACAACAGTGTTATTTTGCTCCCGTCAGATCTTTTGCCAGTGTTGATAACCTCTGGCATTTAGAAATGAGCAGAAAAGATCTTTTCTACTCTAGGTGGAATAATGTTCTGCCCGAAATATTCGGAGCCCCTGTCCTCATCCCCACCTTATTCACAAGCTATTTAAGGTCTCCTGCTTTCTCTAACAATACCAGTCAGGACCAAGAGCAAGGTGCTCGTTAATAAAAGGTTTCACTCTTTTCATTCATTCATGTTTCCTCTGTTTAGTTAAGCCAGTGGTACTGTTGAAAGAATAAAACGAACAAAACAAACAAAAAAACGCCCCAAACAAACGAACAAAACAAAAAGGAAAAAAAAAAGGGGGGGGGGGGGGAAGAGGAATGACAGCTGGGGGGGTGCCAGGAGGGTCAAACTGAGAGGTAAAAAAAAAAAAAGAAAAAAGAAAAAAAAAGAGTTAAATTTACAGGAATGAAAAGAGATTTTAGAAAGAGGGGAGGGCAGGAACCACGAGTAGTGATATTTGAAGAGAGGTGTGTGTTAGGGGAGCAATGAGCATAAGGAAGCCAGCCTGCCTGTTCCTCCCCCTTCCTAATCATAGCCTTTACTCACAGACAAAACTCCCTCCCTCTCTCATTCACTCACTCACTTTAGGCCAATCCGTCCTCTCTCTCTCTCTCCCTCTCTCTGTGTCTCTCTCCTACTCTGAGACAGAGTCAGAACTCTTCTCCCTGACAGCCACAAACATCTACAGCACTTATTGCATGCAGAGAGGGAACCTGCAAACAAAACTTCACAGAAAACTTTTGGTTCTTGTTCCAGAGAATTTGCTGAAGAGAAGGAAAAACAAACAAACAAACAAACCAACCAAACCAGCCCCAAAAAAACTGTGCGTGAAGGGGGAGGAAAAGCAGGGCCTTTTAAAAAGGGAATCACAACAACTTTTGCTGCCAGGATGCCTTTGCTTTGGAAGAGAGGATTTTTGTTGGTGCTTTGCTGGATTATAGTGAGGAGTTCCCCAACCCCAGGATCCGAGGGGCACAGTTCAGTCACTGACTGTCCGTCATGTGCCCTCGCCACGCTCTCAAAGGATGTGCCCAGCTCACAGCCTGAGATGGTGGAAGCAGTAAAGAAGCACATACTGAACATGTTGCACTTGAGGGACAGACCTAATATCACCCAGCCGGTGCCCAAGGCAGCACTTTTAAATGCCATCAAGAAACTCCACGTGGGAAAGGTGGGAGAGGATGGTTATGTGGAAATAGAGGATGATGTTGGAAGAAGAGCCGAAATGAATGAAGTTGTGGAGCAAACCTCAGAAATCATCACTTTTGCAGAATCAGGTGAGTGCTTGAAAAACAAAATTGTAAAATATCCTTTGTGCCAGAACTGCAATTAACTTCTTTTCTTCTCCCCAGCAATAATGTTTCCTGCAAGGTTGTAGGATGAGACTTGGGGTGGAGGAGGGGGGGAAAGGAGGAATGGGATGGAGGGGACAGGACTCTGAACGAATTTGATTTTTCTGATTTAGTCTTGGCTACAGATTCCACTTGCTAAGCACAGACAGCCACACAGGGAGGAAGCTCTCTAACCAATCTTGAGCAGAAAGTCAGGCTGCAGCGGGGTCTTCCAAACTGTGCCTGTGAAGCCAGAGTACTTGCAGTAAAGTAACTGGATTGCAGAGCTGATGGTGAAAGAAAAAGGGCTGAAGCCTTTTGGGGAGTTTATCAAGGCAGAAAGTGAGCTGCAAACTACTTGAGAAACAACCCTTTCCTGTAAAAAATTACAGTGGAAGTTATAAAATAAGACAAATCAGGTTTAACTTTTAGCAGTGAGAGGTGTGGTGATTTTTTTTTTTAATTTAACACAGCATCTTCGTCAGTAAAGAGTTGCAGGGATGGAGTTGCAGGGACTGTCAGATGACTTCAGCAGAACCAGACAAGTTGCTGTAGCTGATCCAATTTGTAATGCAGACTTCTGCATACTGGAAAAAAAAGATTCTCTTCCTAAAACACTCCTGTCAAAAAAATGCAACCTTGGTAGGGTGCATTTTGAACTCTTTCACAGTTCTGTTTTCCCTGTTACACAGTAGAATCTCAGAATATAGATATTTACTAAGTAATGGCTTAAGACTCACATCAGCTGGCTATAGGAAACAACTCTAAAGTTGTACTTTACTGTCTTGTTCCTACACGAACAGGATCAGAACCCATTTTAATTCAAAGTATATATATGTGCATATATATCTGTTAGTATATATGAGTATGTTTATACGTGCATCAATAGCAGTATATTGCAATAACTCTGTCATCTAACTAACAGGAACTTTTTATGACGTTGTCTAGCCAAAGCATTTTTCCTGTTGCCAAGACGGTTTTAAAAGAATGTCATTGTTTTGTTTGGTACAGCATATGGTAGGCAAAGTATGCAAAGGAACTCCAAGCATTTTTGTTTAAAAGTTTGCTGCAGCAGTATAAACAATTAAGACAACACTCAGAGTTTCCAGTCCTGAAAACCTGTTGACTCAGATGTTCTGTTTGCAGGGAAGCCATGCACAAGAAGTGTGCATGCTTTTAAGAGCAGACATTCCTGCTGGCTGTCTGATTTCCAACTGTACAAGGAGCCCTTGCGTTTGGAATCCTTGTCAATATACACATTATCAGTGCTTTCGGTATGAAAGCTCAGGCTTTTCGGTTTTTCCATCCCCTCCACTTCAGAAAGCAGGCAGAAGGTATCAATGCCAGCGGTCATTAGAAGCAGGGGTGGCTCAACGTTAGTTTAGAAATGAGTTTTTAAAAGCAAAGAAATCTCTACGATATCTATGAGTCGGATTCCCCACCTGGTTTTCAGCAGCTCGCACTGAGCACAGTGAAACACATATGGCATGAGCAGTGGTTTCTCTTCACTGTGTGAGTCCCAATCATTTGTAAACACATTATTGTCTCTCCTGAGCTCTGACACAAAGGAATTTGGAATTTGATATATGCCTACTCAGTACGACACCCTCTGACGGCGGCTCTTGAAGCCATTGGCTCTCGGGGTCACGTGAGCAGCGAAAATCGTGCCATTGCCCACATGCTGGCCAATAGTCCAGCCACCGATCCCCCCCGCTACAAACTACCCAACACTAACACGTCACTTAGTTTGATTTACATAGCGTTGTCCTACCACTGCTAGCCAAACTAATTTAAGAAGACTTATGCTGTGGAGCTGCTCAGCTGAAGGATGTGGGCATCCACTGTGTTCCCATGCCTTTTCTGCGCTGCTGCCATTCTCCACCTTCATGTGAAGCCCATCCTGGAAGCCAAAGCAGGAGGGCTGCTCTGGCCCTTTTCCCCATACCTGCTGGGCTTTGATTTGGGAGGAGGGAGGAGCACCTAGCAACCTAGAAACCGAGCTCTAGGGTTTGAGTTTATAATAGAAATGATAACTCCACTCTGTGGAGCAACTTCAGACCGCTACAATATATTTTTCACCTATAGCCATTCATATTTCATGTCTTGCTGACATCAGAGGATCTACCACATTTTACAGGTCCCATGCTGCAACATCTTCAGTAAACCTGGAATCTCTTCCCCTCACACACCAGCAGTACTACATGTCAAATATTAAAGCAGTATTATTTTTCCTGCTGAGGAAAGTGAGGCAAAAAGGTAGAAAGTGACATGTCATATAGGAAGTACGAGTTAAAAAGACAGGAACAGAATGTAGCCACATGGACAGTTGCCGCTTTTCAGTCTGTGGGAACTGGGAAGGGTATGAATAAGTTTAAAACACCAAGCGGGAGAATAAACCTGCTCCTCTCACAGTCAGGTGAATGTTCTTCCTGCTTTTAATGTGAAACATGCTTTGTTGTGAAAGAGGGCAATAGGAAATCAATGAAAATGAATGGAAACATCTCACATTGTATCAAATAAAGGTCTATGGAAAGAGAAATAAGACTTTAGGCTTTTTGTTCCTTTGGGTATGACTTGACATAAACCAGCCATTCCCCTAACCTTTCAAAAGCCACATTTACTACCAGCCTTCATAAAAAAGTAGTATTTCCATCTTTCATCAGCCATATCCTCAGACATACAATGAAACGGAGGGAATGAACAAACAGTGCCCCATGCACGTGCTTCTGGCCTGAGACTGCTGTTTTCTAAAATAGACCAAAATTCAAACGAGCGGAGGCTTAGGACAATTAGAGGGGAAACTAATTGCGGTGAACTTGTCTGAAGCACAGGTGTAGTTATGTCCAGGAAATCAGCAAAATAGTTGGCAGGTAGTTTTCACAGCTAACAAATCCAGGCAGATCTTTGCGAAACTAATGACCACGAGTATTGGGCAAAAGTTTACAAATGCACCCTACTGTCCTTTGGCACTCTTACAAGTAAAACATGAAAATGATTTTCTGCTTGCATATCAAACTAAGATTACTGACCTTGATTAGTTCTGCTATGAGGGTAGCTGTGCCAGAGCTCTGTGGGTTACTTCAAGGTCTTAAAAAGAGTCTTTTTAGGAGAGGGGTCATATAATTTCGTGACAAGCAAAACCAACAGGTTCTATAACTGAGATACCCAATGCTCATAAAATATGGTTGGCTACTCTTTCATTATTTTAAGTAGATATCTTATTAGGCAGACCTGGGATTTTGCCAAGTGAATTTGATCCTGGCAACTAAACTACCAATGAAATGGGTTGCTAACATCAGCCCCTGAGAAGGTGATAGGGATTGCTGGATGGAAATACTGAAATCCAAAGGCTTATCATTAGGAGAACTGTCAGGAAAAAATGAGAAGTCTCACAGCTATTTAGGCCACTTCTACCTTTTTGTATCACTTCACACTGAAGTCAAGGTGAACTGACTTGATCATGTGATGCCAGCTTTCATGTGCAGGCCCATGTGTGTACACACTCACACTTTTTCCTATGAAAATACCTACTCCTGTCCATCCAGGCTGGCAGTTCAGAAAGAAAAAAAAGGATGGGTCTCTTATGCCTCTTTAAATTATTTCCTCAATTTTTTTTGGAGAGCAAATGCATTTATTGGTACAGATATCCGTGCTGAATAAAGAATGGCCACGAGAGGGCACACTCCAAAGGCTTTTTGCTCCACGCAAGCCAACCTTCCTGCAAGCTTCTATTTTACCTAATCGGATCCTGAATCCTAGAGATCTTTATGTTTATCTGTAGCTTCTCTGAGTGGAGCTCTTGTTTCTCTCTTTTGGTTTATTTAAAAGGCAGAGATTCAGTGGAGTGGAAGACTGCAAGTAAAATAATGCAGGAAGGAAACAGGCAAAGGCAAAGGGGAAAAAGATAAATTCATAGATGCTGGAAGTTCTGGAAATCTAGAAAGATCAGAAATTATCATTATTATTTTTTACAAGATACTGAGAAATGTGACCATGAATCATCATCTGAGCTGATTTTCTCACATCTTTTTTTAATGCAGTTTCCTTGGCTTTTGGAAAACAAGCCTATTTCCCCTCAACTCTTGTTTTTGTTTTTGTTTTTCTTTTTTTTCTTTTTTTTTGCTTTGGCATACTATATCAAGGATTTCAAGTTTAGCAAATGAAAGCAAGTTACTTCCAGAATAAGAAAACCATTCTGTATTAATCTGTTTCATTGTCACAAAATGTCAAAATGTGGGAATTCAGGGAGGTTGGTTGGTTTGAGAACAACTTGAGAAAACACAGGCGAATCTGAGAAGGCGGGAACCGGTTTAGAAAAAGATACCTGCGAGAGAGACAGAAATTACTGCCCGTGTCCATCTCTGTGTGTAGTCATACATGCAGTTTTGTATGCAAATGCAGTTGGGAATATCAGAATATGCAATTCACCTGTATGTGTGTCTAAGTGCACATATGTCCACATGTATGGGTATGCCAAGGCAGACACGCTTATATACCCATGTACCTGCACCACTGTAATATTAACATGTTCCTGCAGATAAGTATGTGCATTAATGTGCTCTCCGGCATGCCGGATGTATCTACACTGCAAATGTGTAACTGATTAATGCTGAAGAGTTCTTATATCTGGATATGTCTATATGGGTATGAAAGGGCAATCTCATTTAATGCAACAGAGCTTTGCAAGATTGATTTAGTATTGAAGCTTAGTCTACTGGAAGCAATTGGAAGTTTTGCTATTAATTTCAGTGGGCTTGGGCTCTAGGCCTTCGTGCATAGAAATTAACTATTTTAATGAAAATAGACTGGCAGCTTCTGATCCACTTAATTTTAGAATTTACAACAAATTATTACAAGTATGTAAAAAAAAAATTTACTCTCTCTTTTATGAAAGACAAAGACTTGTTATTAGCTTTACCTTCAAATATGTTAGTAGTGCAAGTCGCCCTAAACGTTGCTTGAGCTATTTTAGATGTAAATGCAAAAATCAAGTAACAAAATCTTCAGCCAAACAAACACCTTTTTTTGTTTCTAAATATTTAAAGCCATGTGGGGGAGGGGCTTTCAATTTGGAAAGAACTCTGGGCTGTGGATGTAAAGTGTTTGCCTCCTGACTATTTTGAGGAGAGTCAAGGTTCACCAGAACTGAACTATTTCACATTCTGAATGACCTTGTCAATGCCCCTTTGGGTTAACTTTTCAAGAAAGGTATTTAAATAAGGTTGCTGCTGCTTTTTCCCCCATGAATGCTTGGGGACCAGTTCTTTTTCCTGATTTTCTTTTTTTTTTAATCTTTTTTTTTTTTTTTCTTAAAACAAAAATCTCCTTTTGCTGGCAGCCAAGAGTATGTGAACATAAAGATAAGGTGTTTGCTATCTGTGTCATAATTGCTCCTCCCTTTGTAAGACGCAACAGTAAGACAGTCAGGGAGCAGGAACGAAAGTACACAACCTGGATGACCAGTCACATACGGGGGTGATGAATAGTTAGAATAAATTGTTTGCCAGCACTCCATAGGCTGAAATGCATTCACAGAAACTGCCACTGTCTAATCGTGGTAATAACACATTTGTAATAATCAGTCTGCCTAGGGGATAATTGCCAGACGATAACAGTGCTAAATTCACTGAATAAATTCTACCGTTTGAACAATTCATCTAACTCTAGTGGTCACTCATTAGTAAACATTTTGAGCAATTATCTCTCAATAACCATGCTCTTCTCTTCACTCTCTTTAGAGGAACCTTTCTAGTAACCTATTTTTTTCTGTCTCCTGGGGAACGGAAATGAGAAGTGAAGAGAAGGATGCTTTTGAATGTAATTACGGATTGGCACGCAGCACAAATTCCCCCAAATCTAAACATAGGCAGTAGTAAAGTTAGCAACTAAAAAAGGAAAAAAAAGCTTGCTTTGTATGGAGAAACAGTTCACTTACAGTATAACGTAAAAACGGTTCAAAATTAAGCAGTGGTGAAGCATGGAAATTTAAAGTAACAGCACCTTCTTACACAGTGAGCATTTTGCAAAGGAAAATTCAAATACTGCCTATTAAGAGAAATTAAGAATAAGTCACATTATATTTTCAGAAAGGATAATCACTGTCATTATGAAAAAACCAGCCTTAATCATTTAGCAGCATATGGGCTTTATTTTTTTAAAAAAGTAATTTTAATTGTCTTAGCATTTTACTCCAAAAAAGATCCTCCTAATTGTATAGCTTAGACCCTACATGTTATATGTATATAGCTCGAACTATTAGGGCTCAATCATGAATCACACTGCAAATTGGAAATAAATGAGTTTCGGCTGCATAGTTAAAGCCAGCAATACCGAAGGAAGGATCCTTAGCCTCAGAGGAGGAGTGTGCTGGAGCCACAGGCTCCTGCCGTGAGCCCAGGACAAGCTACCCCATGCAGAGCTGACCCCGCCGTCCCTCCACGCCTGGGCCCACGAGGTCCCCCCACACTCTCTCGCACCGTGCCTGTCACCAAGTGCCACTTGGGACCAGGTATGGAGCACAGAGTCCTGTGCCCAAGCCCTGAGCAGCCCTTCCAGAGGTGGAGAGGAGGGTACCTGCGCAGGCTTCCCTCTGCTTGCATCTTCAGGTTTCTCTCCTAAAAAGGTGTGCGAGCACTACTGAAGAGAAAAACAGATACGAGCAAACTCTCCTGCTATATATACTGATGCTACACTTTCCATTCAGTAACTCCTTTCATTAAACCTTTTACCATATATGCACTCCTTCTCGGGGTTTGTATTTTTAACCATTTCTCACAGCATTTGCTGGTGTCACAGCCCTCTTCCTGGAAGGGACTTTGCTCAGCAGTAAAGCAGAGAGGTGGCCTCTCCAGGGCTTTGGGAAGAGGAGATGAGGAAAAGCAATCAAATGGGGGGCGAAAGTAATCCCTCATCTCCTTTTTCAGCTGCCTTCTGCTATGATAACAATCCAGGCTGTTGACATTGCCGTTTTTATTGAGCATGGAAGTGACAAAGGCATTACCACTGTTGGGCCGTGGGTCTTTCCACAGGAGTCAGGCAGGAGGTGCAGGATGACTAGAAATGGAAGAAGACCCTTGCAAATCAGCTGTGGCAGATGAAAAGGCAGGACAAAAGGATAGACAAAGTGTAATTATAGAAGTGGTACCATCCCCAACTTTCAGGAAGGTCTCCTTTTTACTTTCAGTTAAATGAACAGCATGTATTTCCAACGCTTTGAACCTGGTCAGTAAATCAGACCGAAAAGGAAAGACTGCTAAATCCCTAAGCAATATTTGGGGAAAATGAAATACAGTGATTTTTTTGGTCTCAGAATACTTGAAGAATTTATTTTATTGTAGCACTGAACCTTTTGGAAATAAAGATCCTGTTATAAAGCGAATGTGTAATGGTAAGTCCGATCCAGAGATCTCCATTCAGTTTTAGCACAGGCCAAACTCTGATTTCAAAACGAGCTTGTCTGAGCATAGTGACCTCGTAAAGACTGCAGGATTCATACCATTTGTGCTGTGTGATCGTAACAAACTAGTTGTGAATGTGGAGAGAATTCAGAAAAGCTTCGTTTTTTTCCTAATGTGAAAGCATGCTTTTTATCCCCAACTTTGTACCATTCCCAGTCTCCTTCTAAAAAGATCCGTGAAAGGGAAAGGTTTTTTTTTAATTCCTATAAAACCTTTTATTAGCTATGCAGGCTTGAGGACCCAGGATTTTGTTTCATTCAGAAATATTAGGCTCATATAAGCTTCCTGCGTCTTTTTTCTTTAGAATCTGAATTGACCATTAGTGTATGAAAATGTAGCTAACCACATTCAGAGAGGCTGTTATTGTAGCTAACAACCTATAGGGAGGCTGTTATCCCTGTATAAGGACGTGTCTTATGCTACCTTGCTCAAGCTCCCTTTCCTCAAGTGAAGAAAAAGAAAAGTCAGGTACTTTCACCATACTATTCTAATACTTTTAGTAATGAGGAAGAATTCAACTTTCACACATACAGGAGCATATGAAAAACTATTTAAGAGAGCTCTTGAGGTCCTGTTTCTTTCATGTAACATCTGTCAAAAAGACAGGTTGCATTGCTTACACTTCTGGCCAGTGCATAAGGTAACATGAATATTTACTGTTGGAGATATGTCACTTTGTAACTATTTCCAACTCCCACTAGGATGGAAATAGCAGAATGTGAAATACCATGCCTTAGTACTTAACAGCATCAGGCAATTCTGTAACACGAGGCTGCCTGGTTTTTTTCTGATCAGATGGGCCATGCAGCTTCTTCCCCTGGTGAGCCAAATCTGCGCACCCTGGCTGCTTTCTTCAGAGCATGGCTGGGCCAGTTTTCCATGTTTGTGTCCAGCACAGCTCATCTGCTCATGCTCATGCACAGGAGGATCCCCCCCTAGCACCAGAAATGCTGTCTGTGCCCAGCTCGGTACCTCTAGAACACACAACAAGTTTTGCACTCCCCAGCAATATATGCCTATTCCCCACACCAGTCGGTGAGCTCTGGGGTAAGAGAGCATCCAGGGAGAGGCTGCAGGTGACAGAAGAATTTCTGCTCTGAACCACCTTTTTTTCCCCAAGGTTTCTTTGGGTAGGGACAGGAAGCACAAAGGATTAGATGGAGAGTCTTGAAGGCAGCAACCCACCCCTGGCAGGTCACCTGCCTTCAGGTTCCCCTGAATCTCAGGTCCCCCTCAGAAAGGGTTTATCGGGACTGTGCCAAGGAAAGGGAGAAACTAAAGTTAGAAGTTTGCTTTAGAAGAGGGAGTCAGGGAGAATGAAGCAGCAGGCTGGATGGACGGTCCTCACAGGCCTTAGAAGTACCCGTTCTCATAGAGAACATTATAACATCCCTACATACAAGGCAAGCGGCGTCTTGAACCAGGCTTTCTTAGGACCGGAGAAATGTCACTGTACATCTCCTCATGCTCTGAAATCCATGAAGGAGTGGGATTAATGCCTACTACCTGCCCTCTGCTCCAACACAGGTGACACCTTTGCAATAGTTTCATTTCCAGGGTGGAAAAAAATGGTGTTAGCTGGTTTGAGCTGACTAATGAACTTTCAGTCATTACTGAATGAATCTTATTTAAAAAAAAATAACAGAAAACCAGTAACTCCACCATGCCTCACAGTACTGGCCAGCTTGCTCTGTCTTTTCTATAAGACACTTCCTTTTCTGAGGCACAGTCCCCCTGGTTTACATGGCTCCCTGAGAAATTAATGTAACTTACTTTGGAGACAGGCACTAGCAAGGTCTGTGAGAAGCAGTTAACACAAACCATGTGCTTCCCTATCTCAGTGACAGTTAAAGTCTACAGTTTCACACTCTCACTTAGAGGGAAAACAAAAACAAAACACTGTGCCCTTTGGCCACTGTAATTCAGAAACGTCTGTCTCCTTGTCCTGGGAATGCCACTGGGAAAGCTGGATGTGTCAGTGCCAGGACTTCACAGCAAAGGAAAGCAACAGGTAGCTCGAAGGGCAGAACAAAGTTTAGAAACCAGAAACTCCTGAATTTGCAAGGGAGTACGGGATAGATGTTTCTTGTGATTTTGTCCCACTTCTGTCTCGCCTGAGAATGGGGGAGTGGGGAGATGGTCAGGGAGCCAGTACTGCTGGAGTTCAGTGGCAATGGAAAGCAAGGAAGAGAGCCTTCTTGCCATGAGAGCTATTTTTCCTGTGTGCATCCAGTCACTTCAGCTTTGATCACCACTTGCCCTTTTCGGGGTGCGAAGTTCTGGTTCCCTGACAAGAAGAACCACTGCACAGAGAATCAGGTCAACAGCCACGGGTGGCTCAAGAATAATATCAATGACAAACTGATGATTATGAATACCGCTTCTGTGTCACTAAGGTCTGACATCTGTCCATTTCACATCTGTGACCCCAAGTCCATGCCAGCCTCCATGCTAAGAAAGAACAAAAGATGCCAACGTGGCTTTTTCTTTTGTCAAGAAAATAGAAAAGTACCTCTGTTAAAAAAAATAATACCACCACCCCCCAGCTAATTCATTCTATCTTAACTTTTTTCATGCTCTAGTGATCAAATCATTAAACAGCCCTCATTATTCATTCCAACTTCTGCCAGAAATATGAGCTCTGTATCGGAGAAACACCCCCTCACCATCATAATCATCATCATGACATCTCAGCAAGTTGATACAATTATGCCAGAGAACCATCCCCATAATTATACAGTTCTTTAGCTCATTTTTCAGTGTATTCACCATTACTATAATCACAGCGAGTACAGTGTGTTAAATTAAGAACAGGATCTACAGCTACCATCTCACGGGATGAAGTCTGGCTGCTGCAATTCTGCAGTTCTTTACAATATAACTCTGCAAACCTCTCAGAGCTGAGGCTCATAGTATTTCTTTGTTTTTGAAACAATTGACATTTACAGCTCATTTTAAGATGACTCCGAGGAATGGCATTTTACGGAGGGAGAAAGGGCAGACCTCGTTCCCACATAATTTCCAAAGTATTGCCAAAGAATTGGCAGGGCTGGAACTTACTCCCTAACTTTAGCTATTAGGCATAGCTTTGTATGTGTATGGTACATAAAGTCATGGACTGTCATCACACAAGCATTTTTCCCTTTCAGCTAGCAGTGATCACAAAGACAACTTAGGCAAATAAACTCTTTAACAGCTACTGATGTTTATTTGCCGTGAAACGCTATACATAAATGACTACATCATTACTGTAACAAAGTGCTTTAGTTAAAATATGATACTGGAAAACAACAGGCAAAGAAATACGTTTCTAAAGGGAGAAATTTCACAAAAGACAAACTGAGGAGGAGATGAGGTGAAGGAAGGATAGAACAGAAAAATCATTAAAATGTACAGAGCTAAGTAGGAAACCCAGGGAGCTTCATGCCTGTGGTGACAGTAACAGAATTTTCTTTAACAGAACGCAAGCAGACATACTAACAAGTTCTTCCTGTCTATTTCCATTTACCAAATCAGGCTCAGCCAAGAAAATGTTGCACTTTGAGATTTCCAAGGAAGGCAGTGAATTATCAGTGGTGGAACATGCTGAAGTGTGGCTCTTCCTGAAGGTCTCCAAGGCCAACCGGAGCAGGACAAAAGTCACCATCCGCCTGTTTCAACAGCCACGGCAGCCAAAAGGCAACTCTGAAGGAGCAGAAGATATGGAGGATGGGGGGCTGAAAGGTGAAAGGAGTGAGACTTTGATTTCGGAAAAGGCAGTGGACACCCGCAAGAGCACTTGGCACATCTTCCCAGTCTCCAGCAGCGTCCAGAGACTCCTGGACCAAGGCAAGAACTCTTTGGATGTGCGGATTGCCTGTGACCTCTGCCAAGAGACTGGAGCCAGCCTGGTGCTACTGGGCAAGAAGAAGAAAAAGGAAGATGACGGGGAAGGGAAAGAAAAGGAAGCTGGAGAATCTACAGGAGAAGAGGAGAAGGAGCAATCACATCGTCCCTTCCTGATGATGCTTGCCCGGCACTCAGAGGACCGCCAGCACAGGCGGCGGAGACGAGGCCTGGAGTGTGATGGCAAAGTCAACATCTGCTGCAAGAAGCAGTTCTTTGTCAGCTTCAAGGACATAGGATGGAGTGACTGGATCATTGCACCTACAGGTTATCACGCCAACTACTGCGAAGGAGAGTGCCCCAGCCATATAGCAGGCACATCTGGTTCATCATTATCTTTCCACTCCACTGTCATCAACCATTACCGTATGCGGGGCCATAGCCCCTTTGCCAACCTCAAATCATGTTGTGTGCCCACCAAGCTGCGGCCCATGTCCATGCTCTACTATGACGATGGCCAGAACATCATTAAGAAAGACATACAGAATATGATTGTGGAGGAATGTGGCTGCTCATAGACATGCGTGTGTGCGAGACCCTTCTCGTTAAGTTGAGAAGAAAATGTATTGAAAGCCCAAGAAGAGGAAAGACTGGACATGATATAACCTTTTTTGAATGAAAAAAAATCATCAGAAATTAAAGCAAAAACAGAGAGAGAAAAGAGGGAAAGAAAAAAAAAAAAGACTCATGGAGGATCAGAAAAGACTTCAGCTATGAAAAGGAAGAAAGCTTCATGAACCCGGGCTCGAATGAGATACGTCTGAATGGCAGTATGGGTTGGGAATTTCCTCTTCCTTTAAGTATGCTCCTTATCTTCTTACATAGTGTATTAAATGTTAGTTATTACTAGGGGAGTTATGTTCCCTCCCTTAGTTACTCATCAGTTCACACCGTGGTAGCAGCTCATCTAACCTGCAGCAATTTGGACTAAGTCCAAAATGTCACTGAAATTCCTTGAAAAGCCATGTGTATGAATACTACATTCACTGGCACTTTCACCCCAAACTTACTGAGGAACTGAGTAGGTGTGTAGTGTTTGTGTGTATATACATATGGCTATGTATTTATATACATATCTCTATACATACAGACACTATACACATACATATACGTAACATTGGTAAAGGGACAATATTGTGCAGGTGTATACGCCTTCATCTTCTGCACTACATTTACAAAAAAATAAAAAAAGAAAAAAGAAAAAAGGAAAAAAGAAAAATGAAGAAAAAACAGAATAAAAAAGGAATGAATGAAAGAATAAAAGTTACATTTTGTAAAGGTGCTCACAAAGTTAGAACTATGCAACCTAGTTGGTTTGAAACTGTTTACCTGCGAGAGGAAAAAAAAAAAAAAGAAAAAAAAACCAGAAAGACTTTTTTTAAATGGAAGTAACTTGTTTTGAAAAAAAATTCTTCAGTGAGAGATACTTGAAAGGAACATGTTTGTCCAGTTACTGGAGCCAAACATTTCTATATTTTGTAAAAAAAAAAGTTTTTAATCGTTTACTATTTGCACTACAATGGTGTCTGACCTGTCTAATCCTTATTTAACAAATATTTGCAAGGGAGGGTGGTTGGGTGTGGGAGGGGTTGAGAGCTGCACTTATTGTGAGCTATACAAGAACTGCTACAGCACACAAAATAGCTATTTTTATTATTATAATAATAATTATTATTATGTACCTTAAAATGAATAGACACATACACCAAAGACATTTGTGCAAGCCTCTAAAAAGTCTGTTTGTGGTTGGTACCATTCACCTTACTAAGTTAGGGTTTGAAATAAGGGTAAGTGGGTTGATTATATTCAGGCTAGAATATCTGTTAACCATTTAAATTCAAATTGCGCCCTCAGCAGAAAATCGCCATTTGAAGTAAACCCAGAATAGCCCTGGGATTCGGATCCAAGGTGCTTGGATCTGAAGTCCATCTAAGCATAATTGTACCCTTTCGCATGTTCAACACTAAGGCTTGTCCCTGATGCACAGCAACTGTGCATTGGCTGGGAAACAACTTTATACAAGGGATATACATATATGTATATATTTCTGTATGTATATATGTATGTATACACAAGGTATAAGCACTTCTGGCTTCACTTTAATGTTCTTAAAACAATGAATGTTTGTGTGCAAAGCACAGCTATGTTAAAAGATTGTCTGTACTATACCAAGTGGGAGGCTGCATGTTCAAAACGGTATTTGTGTGACAGAAACCTAAAGTGCTGGTGTACACTTGGAAAGTCTTGATATAAAATTGCAAGCAGCTTTGGGCCCTGCCCGCCGTCGCCCCTGCAAATATACAGAAAATGGCAGTTGTGGTAGGATTTCTGTTTGAAATGCCGTCTTCAGCAAAAGACTGGCTGTCTCAACCACCACCCTCTAGCACGACAACTCTTCATGGGTTTGCGTGTTACCTGTAAGACCTAATTTTCAGTGCCAACACCTAACCCGAAGGGTCCAACCCGTGGGGCACAGGTAGATAGTTTTCAAAACAAATTCTATCGCTGTCATATTTAAAAGAATGTTAAAAGTTCCAACATTTGTCTTTGGGTAGGGGGAGATGATAAGAGGGAACGGGAGAAACCTTTAGGCCCTGTTTACACTGAGTTTGATAACCCTGAGCCTGAAGCTTCAGACTCTCACAAGTTTGCAGGACCAAGCCCCTGTTAGCTGCCTTCTGACGGGACAGGCTTCGAAACGCCTCTCACAGAAAGAAGCACTAACACGGCTCCCCACCTTGCTGAGAGCACAGTTGGTAAAAAGAAAATTAAAAAAAAAATTTTTAAAAAAAGATAGCACAATTTAACCCGGTCACATTGGCTAGGGATAGCGTGTTAGCACCTTCATGGCGAGAACCATGTTTAAACAGTGTAATCAGGGCCTTCATTTTTGTCAGCCAAAACTGTTTATGGATGCATGTGTGCGTGGGTGTTCGCTGTGTCTGCATATGTATGTATGTGTGCATGGGCTCATGTCTGTATTTGTACTTATCAATAGAGATTAAAAAGAAAAAAAAGGAAAAAAAAGAAAAAAAGAAAGAAAATAATAAAAAAGCCCTTTCCTCTGTTGAATAGATATCAACATACATGCTTATAGCTAAGTTTTCTATCTAATTTATTCCACAGTATTTAGATTGCATAGTACAGCTAATGGGCTATACATTTATGTACTTTTTTATACAAGACATTTTTTTACAGACTTGTTTGCAATTTGCAAAAAAAAAAATTTAAAAATTATAACATTTGGGTAAACACTAAATTTGTCACTGAAGTATTCTGTAAAATATCAAGGCTTTCTGATTTAAATTATTTGCAGAAGTTTGTTGGGTTTTTGTGTTTTCTTCCTAGGGAAAGGGAGGGATACCGAAAGCTAGCAGGAAAATACAAATAAATAAATAAATAAAGATGCACAACTAATTTATAACTTAAATAAACCAAGTTTCTGGCCCTGTTTCAGTTGAAGCAAGTGGCAGAATTACTGTTGATTTCTCTAGAACTAGAGCCAGCCTCTGGAACAGAAGGACAGAAGGAGCAGAGACATAGTCTGTGAGAGTTGTTGAGAGTACCTTTTAGTTCACTGGCCTTTAGACTTGGCCTTAAAATTGGATGCATGTTGTCCCAGAACCCTTACTCATGTCAGCAGGCTATTTGACATCTACTGGTCTCCTTACAAGAGTAGTAAAACTACTTAAATGAGTAAAGGTAAGCCAGGGTGCCTCACGGGTTCCTTTACTGTGGGCAGTGTGAAGGGAGAGAAAGGATTTTGAATGAATGGCACCACATACAACATTGCTTAATTCAATTATTTAAACCCAGCTGCTTGCATCACGGTTGATCCCTGAACACAGTTGCAAGGGAAGCAGGTGAGGTGGCTCATGTTGGTAAAAATTATTCTCAAGCATATTTAGTTAGAGAGCATTGGAGACCTGAAATCCCAGCACCTTCCCCTAAATGACAATGGCAAAACTCCCACTGGTGGCAGGCAGAGTCAGCTTAGGCTCACAGTTTTCCTGGCCAAAGCAGAAACAGCCTTTGAAAAGATGTCTGATGCTGAGTTCAACACCACCTTTTATGTGATGAATGGGAACTGGCCCCGGAAAACATGAAACTAGCCTGAGACAACTTCCAAGTGAGGAAAGAAAATAGGATATTAGATGTGGTGAGCATTATCATGATAGATACACCAAAAAGAGAAGAAGGTTTTCAAATCAATAAGTAACTGTTCCTAAGCCCTGCTTTTTAGCTTTCATTTGCGCATGTATACTAGTCACAAATTTTAAAGGTTTCTCCCTCCAATCTCTAGATTCAGTCATGGGGTTTTGATTTGTGGTCAGAGTTATTTAAAGTAGGAGGAAATGAAAAAACTATATGATAAAATAAAATATGAAATCGGGATGTTAATCAAGACTGACTGATTCCAGCAAAACACCCCACCCCCGATAATTTGATTTAATTAGATCTGCATGTACTTAAAATAGCATTAGAAATTGTTACCATATTTAAACAGTTGTTCAAGGGCATGCAGTCTCAAAAATTACTTCTCCTTTCAGGTATAACTATACCAAAAAAAAAAAAAAAAAAGAGGCTTTTAACTACTAACACATTCCTTTCCATATAACCTACTTCCTGTTTATATTGAAAATGTATTTTCAGTATATATTTAATCACATAAATGTATTTGTTTAGTACCTCCACAATCTCCTTGTGTCACAATTGACCACATTTGATTGTCTTTCCCCCTCTCCATGTCAGATGCCCACTGGATACAAGGCCTCAGAAACTGGCAGAAGTGCACATTAAAATGTTTCTTTGGGAGGGCTCAATGTATTTGTATTCTTGGGGTTTAGCAAAAGGAAATGCTGACAGATGCTTATAATTATTCTGCACTCATATGTCATAGTAGAATACTGATCTAGGGCCTGAAACTGTAGAACAGAATGAAATGGGAGTTTTGTCATTGACTTCAATAGAAAGAATGTCTTACTGAATCATTGCAAAGTAGGACTCCGTTATAGATACCTGCTTTTTTTTGCATTTAGTTGAGATTTAAGCCATCAAGTTCATTTAACTGTGACACCACAAGGCTACATAGAGGCTAGCAGCAATATCTCTGAGGTAGAAAAGTTCAGGCATATGTAAAGTCTATGTGCAAAATTAAAATTTTTATGGACTATAGTTACTTGTGTGGAATAGTGCCTTACTCTGTAAGCAATGCTGTTGATTTCAGAGGGTCTCCTTTCCTAGAAAGTTACAAGTCAGTGTCAATAAAGTGAGCAAAATCTATTTCTGGAGTGTAGGTAGAAGAGTTGTGATGGAAATAATTAAGTTATTTAAGTTAAACCTCATGTCAATAGTGTGCATCAGTATAAGAATCAGATGCTAATCACTTTCCTTATGCTAAAAAAAGCTTTACTCCCCATCTGCTCTCACTGCATTACATGTGGAGTAAAAAGGTTTTCAGTATGAGTAAATAAAATCATAATTTGACCTTTCATGAACAACTATAAGTAACATTTTCATGGGCAGAAACAAACACTTCTGGGTTATGTAGCTATTTATTTTTTGAGATACAGTGAATCTGTGTTATTTCTCAATGGGTTTCTTTGTATTTAAATACTTTCAAAACCAATACATTGACGATGGGTTGAAGATATATATATATGTATGTATATATACATATTATATATATCTACAGTATATATACACACAACTATATATATATGTATATACATATATATATAAATTATGAAAGCCAAGATATTATGAAGCCTATTTTGTTTTTATCATTTTGTGTTTTGTTGTTGATATTATTATTATTGTTATTATTATTATTATTATTTTGCATACTACATGCAGTGCTTTAACCAATGTCTGTTCGGCTAATGTAATTAAAGTTGTTAATTTATATGAGTACATTTCAACTATGTCAATGGTTTCTTAATATTTATTGTGTAGAAGGACTGGTATTTTTTTTATTTACATTATGTTTAAAGAGGTAACAGTTTGATATGTTCTCATTTGTTTATATTAGAAGTTATTTATTTTCACAGCATTCCGTCTGGTATTTTGATATTTGGAAGGCATGCTACCTATACTTTGTACAGTTAGTGGGCAGTATTCAGCAGCTCCCAGTAGATTTTTAGGCCCTATGTTAAATAAAGACCTGTTTGGGATTTTTATTTTACATCTTTCCTATTGGTTTGCCAGGACCACTCAGTGCACTTATTGCCAGACACTCTGCCTGTGTGACCAATTTATTCCTACTGTATTTACCCAGGACAGAGGACCAAAACCACCTCTGGTGTAAGTCCAGTGACTTCAGTGAAGTTATACCAGAGATGTATTTGGCTCACAGAGAAAATGCTTGTGCAAATCGATGCAAAGAAAAGGAAGAAAGCAAGCAAGCAAGCAAGCAAGAAAGAGTGAGTCTTTGCATTTGGAGGGAGATTTCAACATGTTAAAAATGTTTGAGTCACCTACTATTTTATTTTACTTTGTTCTTTTTGTTATTTTGCTCTTTCTTATACAACAACAGCAACAACACAAGTGAAATAAATAAAGGGAGTTTCACCAAGCATTGTGTAATTGTCCCTTAATATGCATTCGTGGTTGGGAAATTCACAAGAGCTGGGGAAATTACAGAAAGAAATCAACCTTGGAGGTGAAATGTGTGGGTGTCTCTTTGGTTTGAATAGTGCGATGCCTTTCCTTTTGTTGTGACTGTGCTAAATGGTCATTCGAATTCATGGCCCTACATGTAATGGAATTTTAGGTTGTTCACTTCTCCTTGTGAAATGCACCGAACACAAAAGCTAAAGCCAACTGCAACTTCGCTTTGCCTGCAGGCTGTTAGGTCTTCAACTACCATCACCACAATTCCCCTGAATAATCCAGAATAAGATGCTTACACAGATAAAAGCAGAATTTCTGTTACAGAGACAAAATCACAAGGCTGTCAGTTCACATGCACTGCTTTATAAATTGATTAGTAGTCAGATGAAGTGATCAAAGAGGCCTGGTCACAGGCAGCTGATCCCTGGTCTGAGTGAGAAATTATCTGAATATCCTCATATTAGAAAGTAAAGTGAACTTGTGAAGGGTTTTCACCAGTCATTGCATTCCTACGGTGATAAATGGATTCCTGCTACATTCCAGTGGGGTGAGAATCAGGGAACAAGAATTTTGAGGTTGATCTTTAGATGGATTATTTGCATGGTGCTCAAGCACAGGCCACCACAGCTATAAGGAAGCCTTTTAATAATCAGGCACTGAAAGCTTTTCTACAAAGGCTGGAGAAGTGAATTGCTTTCCTCTTACTGAGAATAAATTTTCAACAAATCAATGCAATCAGAGCTAGAGAAAGCCTTTGTTTTGCATATAATTAAGACATGACTGAATATTTGCTTCTTTTCCTTTGTTATGATCACTATTATTATTATTATTGCCAGGGATGACAAATCCAACTGGATTTGGAAGTTGCTCTAAGAGAAGAAAATCATAAGGGCTACATGACTCCAACTGCTATTGTACTAACCTGGTATAAATGAAGCTTACACTTCAGGTTTAAAATGGTGAGTTAACCTTTCTCTGGCATGACATAAAGTGCAGTACTGGATGGTGTTATCCAGATCTTTTCCATTTTCTCCAGCTATTTGATTTTCTTTTTCCTTTAAGAAAGCTATTGAGAACTGTTGCTATTGTACAGGCTTGTTGAAATGCCCCATCTGAAAAGAACAGTGGAACCAAGAGCTACCTTTTGCATGAGCAGAACAATCTGCTAAAACTGAAAAAAACCCCTGTCCTAAATAAATTTGACCAAGCTAATATACACAGACAAAGGCAGATAACACCAAATGATTTTGCAAAACATATACACAGATAGTGTCTACTCAGTGTGGATTTCCTACCTTAGAGGTATATCTTCAAGCTGCTGCTTAGGCTATTGAGTCACTGGGGCTAGTTTCAGTGTATATGATTCTTTGGATGCTTGTCACAGTACTGACAGACTCTATGTTTTGGTAATCTCAGTGGCTGCCCTCAGAGATCCTTTTCTTACTTAAGTTTGTCTGTCTCCCTGAAACAGAACCACAGACTGATTTAAAGCACTGCCTAGGGCTCAGAGTGACTGTCCTCCCTTATGCTGTTGATAGAAATACAGCACAGTGATCAAATCCATGGCTTGCAAATACCTGCCGCTCAGCTTCTATGACTTCTGGGCATTTCATGGTTTCAAAAGAGGAATATTGCACTTTGTCACGATTTTATCACACCTCTCCTGTCTACTATTGCTTCTCATCAGCTTTGCTAGAATTGCAAAATAGTGCAGAAAATCATGAGCTGCTAGAGCATCCCAAATCCTCTCCGCAGGACAGGGTTAAGTGAATGGTGAGGCTTCCCCTGCGACAGTCAGCAACTCCGAGCACCCGAGGTGGAAGGGTTGGGAGGAAGGTCCACTTGAGTAGACACTATCTATGTATCTTTGTCTTTTGAGGACTGTGAGAGGGAATGGGTTTATTTTGTCTGTGAACAGTGACACTACAGCTTATGGACACAGTGGCAATTTCAGTGAACACATTACACCACCACATCAGGAAGCAGCATAACAATTATTTAATATGTCTGACTCATCCAATCTCTATTGCTTGAGAAAGTTACTCTGTTTCTGAGAAGACAGAAATGTATACCACCAGAGTCATGGCCTCCCAAATTTCTTACAACAGCAGACGAAAACAACATAGCAGCTTTATTCAAGCAAGAAAAACATTCAGAGGAAAGTTGGCAAGAGATACTAGCAGAGGTCCCTAGAGGGGCTCTTCAGCAGACTGCTCCTCCACAACTTCTGCACACACAAGAATGCCTCTTATAGCTGCATTAGGATGCAGTTTATAGGCCTGGGCTTGATCTTAATGAAGTCAGCAGGGTATTACAGATCTGGATGGCTCAACTGAAAGTAAAATGAAGTCCTATTCGAGAAAGATCGCTAAGTATAAAATAGCAAAGAGTAAGATGGTAGACGACATGGGCACTTTAATGAACCGCATGTGAGAGTGATCAGCTTTGATTGCCTTTGAAAAACGTGAAGATAACCTCAATCAAGGTAGAGGTAGAAAACTCTCCAGTTACAGAATGCAATTTCACCGGGTCTTTCTACATAAGGAGCCTATTCAAATGTCTAAATCTTAGTTCTCAGATGAGCTGTGTGTCTTCTGCTTCACTGACACAGCCCTTCCCAGGGTCATGCCACCCTCAGAAATGGTGCAATGCAGGAAAAAGATGCAGCACCACTTTCAGGTAGCAGACAGTCACTGCTTTACCACCCTGAGAGTGTACAGAGGCCACAGATCTATCTAAAGACTGGGCAGACAAATTGGTTAACAAGCGACAAATCAAACTACTTCAATTTTTTTGAAATTTCTAGCACATGACACAACCCTCAGAAGCAATTCAGGCCTGTCTCAGCGCTGGCGAGTTACCTTAGTATGAATCAGGTTTATATTTGTCATGCTTTCAAATGCATACCTTTTTGTGCAAATCCTACTCCTTTCTCACGCTTTCAGCGGACAGCCTGGTCATTTGTACACAGCTGTTGTGGCGAAATTGGCTCTAGGTTTAGGCTTCAGGCTTCGCTTCTCCATTTGTATTTCCATAGCCTAAGAAAATACTCTCAGGCCCAGGCTTTTTGCCACCCCCACATGTCTGGGCAGGAAGGAGAGAGATCAGATAAATAAGTTAATTATGTCAACAAATAAGAGACATTCTCTATGAATAGAAACTCCAGGTCCAAACAGAAGTGCAGTCCCAGACGTGCCCTGCTGGTGAGCCAGCCCAGGTACCCAGAGGGTCTGCAGCCCCTGGGGAAGAGCAGAGGGACTGCAGGGAGAGCAAAGGCAGCAACGTGGGAGTGGTTTCAATTGCTCCCATGCAGTAACTGCCTCATCAGGTCAAGATGCAGGGGCACAGACTGAAGCACAGGAGGTTCCATCTGAATATAAGGAGAAACTTCTTCACAGTGAGGGTGCCAGAGCCCTGGAACAGGCTGCCCAGAGAGGTTGTGGAGTCTCCTTCTCTGGAGACATTCAAATCCCACCTGGACACCTTCCTGTGTAACCTGATCTAGGTGAACCTGCTTTAGCAGGTGGGTTGGACTAGGTGATCTCCAGAGGTGCCTTCCAACCCCAACCATTCTGTGATTCTGTGATTAAATTTTTTGCTGTCACAAATGACCTCTTCAGGGAGCAGCTAGGCAGAGCGTCCACAAGAGAAGAAGCAAACCGCTGTGCAGAACCTGGCTCAATCTGTTTTCAAATTATTGTTCTGAAACAGTAACTACACAACAGTTACAGCAAGAAGGTAAGTCGTGCTTGGCCATCTTTCTGTCTACCTACCTCTGCTACAGCAGAGTGCATTTTCTGAAAGAGAAACTGCAAAAACCTGTGAAAACTTCAAGAAACTAAAAGGGTCAGCTGAAAGGGTAAAATATTTCAAAGCAGCTTGCAGACTATTTAAAGATACTGTGTTAAGAGGCACAGTACCGAAAAAGACCCCAAAAGCTCGTATGATGGGTCAGGAGGATAAAATCATATTTAAGTGAGAAAAACAGAAAAGAACAGAAATGTCAGCAAGTTAGTTCTAAAAACACATTACAAAAAGGTTAGAAAAGAATCTTAGTACTCTGCAAAATCCACAATACCTAAGAATGAGTAAAAAGGTCAAGTAAGATAAATGCAATAAGTCTAGTGTGTGCTTTGTATGTGGAAAACCTGATTCATTTCTTTGAAGGAATCAACAAGTTCATGGAAAGGAAAACATGCTGATATAGTCAGCTTGAATTTTCCAGAAGGAATTTATAAAGACCCCCACTAACTTTTCCTAAAGAAACCAATCCACCAAGGGATAAAGAAGGCAGCACACACGTAAGTTAATAGTTTTAATTAAAAGAGATGAAAGAAATGCAGAGATGTCATTAGTGTCTGTCTCTGCATTAGGGTCTGTGCTATGAGCATGAAGTCAGATGACGAAGTCTCCTGACGATACCAAGTTAATCAAAATAGCAAAGGCGATGGCTGATGACGCAGAATTGCAGAAGTTCACAAAATAAGGAAAGAGTAGCTGAACATCAGTATTAACAACTGGAAATTACAGAGGTAACACAGGACACATGTACAAGAAAACAATCCCAACCTCACATGCACAGAAGTGAGCAGCCTGTCTGGAAAGGGACTTGAGCATTATAAAGAACAGTGTCAGCTAAATGCTCATCATCTGTAAGAAAAGCAAGGGATTACTAGGCAAGACATGGTTTGTTGCCTATTAGATGGGTTGGTATAGCTGGAAAATGGTTTTGGGTATCAAAAAAGAATGGCAGACTTCAGGGTAAAACAGAAACTCTCATTAGGTAGCTGAAGACAGCAATTAGGCTTTTGTTTTGTTTTAAATACATGTTTTGAAGATTCCTTCCTTTTAAATCACAAAACTTTATTATTCTCATGGCTGAGAAGCTACAGCCTGTGATGATTATCTCCATGCTTTCTTCAAAGGCCAGTCACTGTTTCCTTCAAGATCAAGTTCATGTCCTCCTAGCTGCTCTTTCAATTGCACAAGCCACATGCATCCCTGGGGAGACAGATAGAGGGGCAAATCAGCTTATGAATGGTCAGGTTTGCCTTGCTGCATTCATGCAACAGCAACAGAGATTATGTTGTTTACATTATTATTCCTGGCCTACATTATCTAAAAAGAAAAGGAAGGGGGGTGGGGAAGAGGGGAAGCAAGGCAAGCTAAAACAAAGAGGAGGCTAAATACAAAATTAAAATAGTCTTCATGCTATTTCCACATAAACAAAATTGTTTGAAAAGAGGGTTTTCTTTAAATAGGGAAAAGGAGAGAACATACTGAAACGGTGCAGTGGATGTAACTTCAAAGATAGGAACACACCACTGGGTAATAAATATTTATAAAACAAGACATGCTTCAGCCTGCCACATCAACTTTCTACAAAATTATATATGGATGACTAAAGTGTGATAAAGAAATGCAGAGTAAAGTAACACAGCGCCTAAATTTAGACACATGTAGATTTTTCCAAATGTTGCATTTTCAAGGATATTAAAAGAAAGACAAGGAGGGAGGGGAAAGATGAAATGGGTTTTTGGTTTTGTTGGTTGCTTTTTTTTATTTTTTCTTTTTTTTTCCAAACTAAACACAACTGTTTCACATCTTCATTTTTCCTTTGTTTCTTCCCTTTTTTAAAATTTCCCTCAACTCCCAGCCTTTGTTCCTTTGTCTTATAACACGTTGTTATTCTCAATATGACAAAAGTTGTACTTTCAATGCCAAATTGTTTGATACATTTTATAAAAGAAAATGAAAGACAGATCTTGGATTGCAAGGAGATGTGGAAGTTTGCTTGGTGCCATAATGTGCTACATCCACCATTTTCAGTTAACCCTTCCCCGGCCAAGTGCTGCCTGTGCACTCTTAGCAACACATTTCCTGCCAAAGCAGCCGAACAAATCACCACTTCTGCAAAACTGAGAGGTACCGCTTTAAACTTCTTAGACACTCCTTTGAGATCAAATTAAGACCTTCCTGGTACATTTAGCAGAATGGTGATGAGATCTCTGTGCTAAAAGTGCTGTGCCTCAAACCGGGCCCCCAAAGAATGACCCCAAGTGGGTCTATGTTTGTAGCTGGTAAGAGAAGTAAAGTTTTACTGTTAATACCAATTATTCCTGCCATTCTAACATGAAGCCTGAACTGCATTTTATTCTGCAGTGTGTATTTTCCTTGCAAAACATGATCCTTTAGATCTCTAACATCTTCATGCAATGCAAAGGGCCTGGCAGTGTCACCAAAGGCATGATTTGAAGAAGACATGGTGCTACAAAAGAGGCATTACAATATAAGGTGACCTATACTGCTTGCAGAACCTGATGATGGTGTGTCAGTAGCTCAAATCATAATACCCTGTGCATTTTGCAGGGCCAGGTGTTAGGAAAGACAGCTTTTTAACTTACAAAATGAGCACTTCAGCTATAGAAACAACTGTCAGACAAATATAGAACCCTGAAATGTCATTTTTACGCTCTTTTTTCAAAGTAATACTACACTTTAGGTACAGTAGAACATAATGATAGTTTTAAAGAGAAAAAGAATAGATTTTATTTTAAAGACTAGGTATAGGAGAAGTGAGTCAGATCTAATCTTGAGGACACCAGAGGAGATTTGGAGTTACCGCATTAGAATTATTTCTGATGTAGGCAAGTATAACTGAAATCAGGACGTAGCAAACTCTGGAACAAAGGCAGAAATATCCTTCATTATAGAGAACTTGAAGACAGTCACAAAAATAAAAAGGTACATAAACCAAAAAAGTACATAAGTATAGGCACAGCACTCCCCAAAAAGCTTTCTGGCATCTGCACCCAAGCCCAGGTTTTTTCAGCCAGCAGGGAATAGAGGCACTGCAACTCAGTTCCATCTGTTGAAGAAATCCCCTCATTTTGGATTGCCGCAAGGATGTTCAGGACGTTACTGGAGAAAACGCTGGGATGGAAGGAGCATATAAAGCTACTTCTCAGGCTATCCTGGCAATGCTTGTCTATACAGTTAGCAGGCAAGAGAGTAAAGAGACAGGAGGTCAGAGATGTATTGTAAGATACAGCAAGCAGAACAAGACAGATTTTGAAGACCAGTATAAAAATTCTGGTCTGGAACTGAAGCTGCATATAAGCTTCATATTTTTTTGTTTAGATGCAAAATTACCTGCTGTCGTATGCCTTCTTTTTGTAAATAAAGTAGCTATGGCGCTTCCCTCGAAGGAAGCCTTGCAGCCACCAAGGTAGTTTTTGGAAAGGAGTTGATGCTTTAGTGATTTGTGCAAAGCTGGAATGACACAGAACCAACCACAGATTTTCACTAAAAGACAGAAAACGGGTAGAAACATACTCTTTCAGAATCATGCTTGGCCAAGCTAATATATAACATGTAAGTAACGAAAAAATGATGGCTTAGTAAAACCCTTATATAAAATAACAAGTTCACCTAATCGTAATTCCTGAGGATTAGGAGTATTCGGCAATATTTGCCCAGTTTTGCAACACTTTTTGTCTGATTTGGCCTAAAAGAATAAATGGTAGAGATTGCAGCCACACACACAACCCTTTGCTTTGATCCATGTGTGCTGGACAGCCATTTCAAAAAGGAAACACAAACGAAGAAGTACAGCCTGCTCTAATTTTCCTGCACTGCTTCACTTTCTGATATCACATGCACTTTTATATTTGGGCAAAAAATCTTTCTGTAGTGGGCAGGAATCACTTCTTTCTATTGCAGTTATTAAAGCTGTTACACTTCTTGAGAGTGTTTCAGCTTTCCAATATCTGTACGTGCACCGTACCTTGTATCTCTAAATATGTTTTAAGCAGTGCCCATCAAAATACAAAGTGTCCTTTGCCATCAAACTTTCTCTTTGCAGAAGCTGTTTCTGGCAGCAATGCTTACATTTTTCTTTACTCATACTGCAAGAAATGGTTAGTCTAAAAGTATCTAGAATGATGACAGTGATGCATGGCATTTGCTGTTCTACATTCACTATATTCTGCCCATCTAACATCTCAGTTATGTGACATATTACTCACTTTTTGACCTGCATTATTATGCAATCTTGCTTTGCACTATTTAAAAGTTGCCTCATTTCACCTTGATTACCACTAAGCAATGACAGCTGAAGTGATTCCTAACATGGTCTGTGCCTAGTTTCTGGAATCTGTTCAGGTAACAGGCCATACCAATGCAAGATCTTACTATCTGACAAACTGTCATGTACTTGGAATTAGTCTGAACATCTAGTTTGGACAACTGAAAAAAGTCACACTTTTCAGGAGACAACCAGTGAGTGAACAGTGTTTGTGACAAATGTAACAATGTTATTTCAGTATTGACTAACAGAAGGATTTATGAATGTTTGTTTTGTTTGTTTGTTTACCAGAAATGTAAAGATAGTGTTTTGGATCCTCTAATAGAGAGATTGCAGAGAAACTGATGAAAAAGTTTATGTTTAATAGTATAGTACCCTAATTACACAGTACAATTTGATCATGCAGCTTGTGAAAACGATTATGGCAAAGAGACACAATTATGAGGCATCTCAATCCCGCAGAGGCAGCGGGATGAATCCCATTGTCCTTGCTAAGTCTTTTTCCTAAGAATTCCCACTGAGGTACGTACATGTTTCTCATCACTTCTGGTCCCTTGCCTCTGTAGGACAGAATCATTCCTAGGCCATTTTGCCATCTTTAGGAGCTACAGGCTCCCCACGCAGGGTGCTCAGGGCAGAGACAAAGCCAATTGTGGGTGTAGAAGCAGCATGAGCTGCTTGGCATGATGCTGCAGCAAGCCAGTCCACCCCAGTGCAAAGCCATGCTCCTTCCTCTAGGCATCCAGAAGTGCTGCAAAAAGTCATATATGCTCTTCTAATACATGAGCATGTATCAGAGATTGGTACTTTAATCCCCAAGTCTCCTGTGGAGGCAGAAGTCATGACCAACGGGCTAGCAGAGATCAGGCTCCTCTGCACATGCAAAAAGGCTTCCTTGTGCATTGGACAAGAAGGCTGGGGAGGGGAGAGGAACCATGTATGAAGCTGAAGCCTGAGGAAACTGGTCAGCAGGATGTTAGAGGATGATGTGTCATTGATGCCCTTAGGAAATGGTTATTTGAGGACTTAGTTGTGATTTAAACTGTGCTTGAAAAAATCAGTGTGGTAGCAGTGACCTACTAGGCCTCTATAGTTAGGTACAGAAATGCTCTGTGGTTACAAATGCCTCTCTAGGCAATATTAAGGCACTGATGGCATTTGCAAAACCTGTACCTAATCCTGTAGTCACACAAAGTTCTTTGATGGCTAAATTGCAGTGGCTATCATCTCACAGGGGCCCACGTAGCTGTGAGAGTGCAGCTTCTAGCCACACCGAGTTGCAAAGGACAAAAGCTTGACAGGGCTTCACACAATGGAGTCCTCCTAGCTGTTTCACTTTGCCATAGATATGATCCAAAAATAAAACATCCTGTTGAAATAAGCTCCATCCCGGCCACCCAGTGGCTAGAAGTCACTTAGGACATCCCATGCATAGGAACCAGGACTTCCATAGCCCTTCCCTGAAAGGACTGGAATTGTTGTCCAAAGTAGTCTTCTAACAGTGGCACAAAATATGTCTACTTTTGCCACAGGTCTCACTTACTCCAATTCATTCAGTGCTTATTGCACCTAGAGTAAGGCATCTACGGGTCTGAAGACCCCCATCCCAGATTATTTACAACATGGCTACACACTACCAGGTGAAAGCTGCTTCTCTGACTTTATTTAAATCAAAATGCCAAAGAGAAGCTCTAGTATTTTCCAGCCATCCTACCCTTGGTTATTATTTTGTAACTTCACAATTTTACTGCACCTGGTAAATATGGGAGCAGGACAACTTAGTCACTGACATGTGTAGCATGGTTCCCCTTATTTTTGCATTACAGCAACACCCCAGCCTGTGACTCTGAGCAGGTCCCAGTCTTTCAGAGGGTATTTAATGTGAGGTTCTCACTGCGTGCTAATAAAGATCCCCCGGCACTTTTCACAAAAGTAGGGCTATTAACCTCTCTGACCTGACCATATTCCACTCTTCATTAAGCACCATGGGAGGAAGCACTAGTTTAGTACTGACTCAGAAGGAAGAGTGCCACCCACAGAACCAACCAAAACCATCACACTTAGCAGCAGTGTGAACGTGAACGTACATAGACATATGTGTGTTTACAGTATATATACACAGTGTATGTTGAACAGAAACCAAGGAGTGATCTGACATGGTGGTTATAATTCACCATGTCTTAGATTAATGTGTTACATCGTTCAGTGGCAAAACTTACAAGATGTTACACGGTCACTTTTACTCACATTAGGTATGTTGTAAAGCAAATACAGAATTTTCCCTGACGCTCATAGTTTCAGCACCCAGGAAGAAATCTCAAATCCGTGACTGCAGCCTTAAACTGGTGGATATACACCAGCAGAAAAAAAAATGAAGCAGGGAACGAGGCCCACGTTATTTCTCTCATCCCACTGTTTCCTCTCTGCATTGTGGCTGTTAAGAGCAACTTTCCTGCTTGATATGTTGTTTTTTCTGCCAGCTGCCACCTTAAATTAGGCTTTCTTATGTCATTTGGTAGTAAGGATCTTTGGGTTCATGTCAGGAGATGCATTTAACATGCTTCTGATACTCCAGCATAAGCAGCTGTGACATGTAGGCAATTCTGAACATCCACAACCATCACCACCAATTACCCCCTTTATTAGTCCGACCTTGTGGTGGATACCCAGGGAGAATTTCACTGTCAGTCTAAACATTTCACAGCTTCCTGTGTTTCATGAATATATGTATATATGCTCTGTTTCACATTTCACTTCTTTGCTGCCCTCCCAAACACCAGCTTCTTAATTTTAGCTGCTTTGGTAATAAGATATAAATCACTTTTTTATGGCTGCTGCACCATTTTTCTGCTAACAGCTGTCATATTGCATTAGGCTACATTATACACGATGAAGAACGAGGGAGAGGTGGAGCACGACACGCGCAGCCTAACAAATTTATTATGCTGTTTGGTTGATAGGCCTATTCATCTTTCAACGCTGAGAGTACAATAAGTCCTACTAACCCAAACTAACAGCACTCCAGGAAAATGTTAAGAATGTAGATTATATACAAATCAGGAAACCCTGATACTGTGTATTCAGCTGGGATAATCTACTCCTTGATAATGGAGCCGATGTATTTTAGGCATCCATTACCCTTAGGATGCTTTTATGAAAAGGCATTTATAAATCAGTTTCCAAGCACAGTTGAAATCTGTATTGAACAATGGAACTGTTTATCTTGTGGTTATGTTTATACAACTCAAACACACTCAGGACTTGTCTACACTGCAGGCTGTGGGGTGACGCAGATACCGCATCTCAACTGAGGTAGCTCAAGGCTTCCTGGTGCTGTGTGGTCATTCCCTGGGCCCACATTTTGGAAGCTGGTGAGTACCCACCTAGAACAATGCAGGAAGCCTCTAGGGTGCCAGAAGTGCTGCTCTCCCCTTGCCTGAAAAGTCAAGCCTCATTCCTGCATTTGGAGAGGTCAGCCACGGTCTGAAGCATCCCTGGTCATGTTTATCATGTCAGCGCAGCTGGGCTTCTCCAACACTAGCACATATTTTTTAAATGGGCTGTACAAACTGGCAAATGTAAAAACCTGTTGAAAAGCTCTGACTTCAAAAACATCAGGAGTTCTTACAGCTATTTTTATCAAATCCTGGAACTGAAATTTCCAAGTGGAATTATTCTAAACCAGATGTTTCTATAAGAGCAAAATATAAGTAACTACAATATACAAATTTTGAATTATATTAGAGATTATTTAGGCTATAATAGCACAGATTATAGAGCTTTTCGTAAGTGGAACAAAGTTTTAAGGAGCTCTTAAAAGAAATGTTATTTTTCTTCCTTTCCCATGCAAAGCCTCCTGCTGCTTCTGCAGTTATTGGGAGTTCCTTAAATCACAGCATTGAGACTCCATATTAAGGAATACACAAACTGAAATCTTTACAATTCTAACTTTTACCCAATTATCTTTACAGCAGCGTTCATAGTGTGGGGAATACTGTAAAGTGTTTGGTAATGTTAAATATGTGCAAATGGCAATTGTAAAGGTTTTGATAGTGACCTCTGTAACTAGAAACCCTACTGATCATGTCTACACTCAGATGTGTAATCACACCCAAATCGTCTCCTTGGATATACTGAAGTCTGTGTAAAACCTGGGATGGGAACCTGAGGAATAAGTTCTTGTTCAGTTGCTTTTCAGAAACTTCAGTAAACTAAAATTTTAAAAGTTGGACAATTATGCTGAATTATTTTATAAAGCTATGAAGAAAGCTGATTGAATTAAAAATCTGTACAAAGTAATCCATGCTGGTTTGAATGTAAAACATTTGCAAATCAATGCTTGAATGAAGACTTTGGCAGGCCTTTTGTTCCTATCTGGATATCAACAGTTGCACCTAATGAGGCCCTTTTATTTCTTGTGTGTTCTGACACCTATATACAACTCTCTCAGTCCTTTCCTAGTTCAAATGGCTCTGTATTTAACACACACACACACACACACACGTATTTCAAAATAAATTCACTGGAATATGAACCTCATTTTTTGTGGCTGTTTTTTTGTTGTGGGAACAGCAAATAGAATGGAGACATTCTGCAGAGATGTTTTAAAATCCGCAATACGCCAAAGCACAGACTTTGTGCTTTCCACCTCTGTTACCAAGCTGTGCAGGTAGCCAAGATTTTCCTACAAACCATGACAGTTTTTATCATGAGCCATGAATCATTTAAACACAATGCTGAACAAGCAAGAGTGAATACCACAGTACAAAATTTGGGCAATATCTCAAAGGGTCTTCCTCTAGCACATGGGAGCTAAAGCTCCCGAAAATTTAGATTTTTTGCTAAGACTCAAAAGAGCATTGAACATCACTATGACCAGCTGTCTTTGCCAGCTCTGGTGAGCAATAAAGAGATTGCATTTTTTGTTTTCTTCATCTTTAAAATTAAGTTCACATGAGCCGCTTTCTGTACCAGCATACATGCTCAGCAAATCCACAGTTACAGCTTGCCACTATATAAGGGTGTTATTCCTCACTCTTTCAGTGCAGCCATATACTATCTAGGCACATTTTGTCTTGAAGAGGTTAACCAGCTCTGAACCTGATGAAGTGTTTTGAGTGTTAATGGTCTCTGTTCAGTTCTGCATTGCTTTGAAATAGCCCAGCTTATGCATCTGTTTATTTGAACTCAGATTAGCTAATGCAGTTGTTTATTTTTCCTTAACTAGAGCACTAAAACACTTATTCTATATAGTTTTAATCATTAATTCCTAAGAAACATTTTTTTTCAGCATAAGAACTTGGAAAAAGATGCTCAATTAGAGTGGGAAGAGTGAGATGATTTTATCCACATTTGGGTCTTATTGTTTTAAAAGCAGAAGAGAAATGACAAAATGTTGAGACGATTACATATGTGCAAAATTATTTGCTTATTTGATGTTTTAACCTGGGGAGATGCATGAATTTATTTAAATTTGGTTTGGATACAACTTTCCCTTGACACCGTAGTCTATATATTTTAATTTGGTTTAATGCCTGGATGCTTTCTGTAAAGCCAAAACCAAAATGTACATTCTCCAGCTATATCTAAGAAGATTGCGAGTTAACTGCTTTTTAGCCTTTCCAGTCCTCTGTATGGAAGCATCATCAGTATCAAAAAGCTTGTTCTAATTTCCCTACGTGGAACAATCTATCAGAGCAGAATGAAATTCTTGGATCAAAAGACACATTTTGAAATATCAGAAAGGATCATATTGATGTTTTCAAAACAGAAACTTTCCACTTCTCATTTTACAATAAGGGTTCCATTTGAAATTTACCTATATTCAGTTTTAATGAATGGTAAACAGCCTAAATGAAATGTCTTCTGACCTGAAATGACACTTCTTTCAAATTTGTGTATTTGTTGCCATTTGGCAAGAAAACTGACAAATTTTAATTCTGGGTGGACCAAAAGAAATATTCTTATTGTTGTTGATTTTTTGGTTTGGCAAGCATACAAATAAATAAATTCTTTACAAAATTCTAGTCTTCGGATTAGCAAGAACTAACTTGATCGGCAAAACCGTCCTTTCAGTTTTACACACGTAAACAACAAGTAACCGTATTTGTTTCCACAGGGTTACTTCATACTTATGCAAGAGAGAAAGGACCAAGATTTCCTGTCAAAATAGTAAAAACAAAAATAGGTTAAAGAAAAAAAAAAGAGAAAAGGAAAAGAAAAACAAACCAGTGTAATAGAGCCTCATCTCTCCTGTGTGTTGCTTGACACCAGCTGAAACAAAGCTGACTTGAGACTCTGCAGAAGCATAGTTTGGAAGCGAGCAAAATAAATTCAATCCTGCAGCAGTAGAGCAACTCCCCTGGACACCGCGCTGGGAGGAATCAGGGGAGCTTCAAGGGGCTGTGGGTGGAAAAGAGGATTAGGAAGAGCCAGCGGGACTTGGCCGACCTTTGCTAACTTCCTGACCCCCGCCTTCCACTCCTGGGAGCTGCGCTCTGGTCGTGGGAACAGCACCTGCCTTCCCCAGCCCCGTCTCCACAGGGGCTGCTGCTGCCCCCTGGGCGCCCGGGGCCGGGAGCGACCGCAGTTAGGGGAGAGCCTCCTGTGCCTCATCTGCTCCCATTGAGCCCACGGGTGGAAAACACCTGAGGTGTGCTGGAGCAACGTGGTTCGTTGCTGCGCGTTGTTCCGCAACCCCACTGAACAAAGTGCCCAGCTCCACCTGCCTAGGCTGATGGGGTACCATGGGCCCCAACCTGAAAGACAGCACAGAAACAAAAAACATCATCTTTAACCGTGGCCTGTGCCCAAAGGTGGTTTTGGGTCACAGAGGTGGACACCAGGAGTTAACCACGTGTCTTTTTCAGTCATCCATAGCTATACCGTCAGTGTTTGCCCTACACTAAAGGTCTAAAGCTCTCAGTTACAAGAGATAGGATCTGAATAACATAAATAGACTGAATATTAAATACACTTTCAATATCCCTCTCTCTGTCGTATGGCAATGCAGAGAACTACAGTATGTTACACACATATTTCAACACGTGCAACAGACAACCACGCGTGTGCTACAGACTGAAAATGTAGCCCCACTTGGGCCAACACCTACACCTCCATCAACTTTCACGCAGACAGATTTTCCTACCTAGTGTCATGTGGGGACTCTGAGCACACATGTGATTCTGTTAGTCTAGTGTGCATATTGGATAACCTTAAATTCCTGTTTAGAGGAAGATCATTTACCCTCCAGTAGTGATAAATCATGGACCACATAACATATCAAAACAGTGGTCATAAACGACCCAGTACCCACATGAAACACAGGCCAGTGGCATCACCCCTAGCAAAGATTTTGGCCCTGTAAGATTGATTGCACTCTCAAGGAAAAAGCTGAGAAGATTTCTGTCAAAGCAGATGCTTTTTCCCTTTCCCTGGTATCTATTCTTTCCAATTTTTTTTTTTCCCTTTTCTTCCAAGTTTCCTCCTTTCTCCAGCTCACATTTTCTTTCCTCTAAGTAATAGCACTATTACATGGGTCTATCATAATGCCTAATCAAATTAACAAATCCTAAGAGTGACATTACCATAGTTCTTTTTATATGTCTTGTGCAGTGTTTATCTCATTTCTATGAATTATACAAAATAATAATTACATTTACTTGCTTTTTTTTCAACAGGAAACTAGTAAAATATTTGTCACATAAGACAGGAAAGACTTATAAATGTCCAGGCATAGGAGGATTAAAAATGATAGAGAAATATTGCATTACAATATGCATGCCCACACATATTTTGTATATCAAAACACAGTAAAGATATTTTAGCAGGGTTAGCCTACAACTTATCCTAAATAAGGGGCAATGGCAATGCATCCCTGCACTTGCCTGCCCTAGGGTCAAACCAAAGTCAATCAAATTAATATACAGATCAAATCTTCCTTTGTGGCTCCCCATATAGTTTGGGAACTGAGAAAAAAATACGGCTTTGGATCCACCTCAATTACAGGTGATGGTTGTTCCCTCTCCCATAATCACTTCTGCATAAGCTCAACCCGGCTGTGTGGCACTATGAGGAGCAGATTCAAAAACTCCTCAGCCCTCAGGAGCTGTGGGTGCTGCAGGCAGAGCGGACAAGGGGAAGAAGCTCGCTCCCACTTCACTTATGCTGATGGGAAATTTGGATAAACTAGAAAGGAGGCAACAGACTTTGAATATGGACATGCAGGAACACTCCTAAGCTTGCCATTAGTCTTTATTATTCATTATTTTATTATTATTGTGCTATAGATAGGGCCCTTTTAAGAAGTAGAATGCATTAACACAAATAAAATACAGTGTCAAGCATACAATTATTCAGCATTCAATTCTCTATGCAGGTACGAGAACCTGAAACAGAAAATTACTAATGCAGAGGAAAGCTGGACAGGCTGATGTCTGCAGATGAGTACAGGTTTTGAGATAAACAGTGAAGCAACTCATTGTCTGAAGAATCAGCAACGGGAGGGAAAGAACTGTCTCTCAGAGCATCAGACGTTGGTGGTTACTGCAATCGCTATTAGGTAAATAAGATTTGAATCTGTCTAGAACTGTACAAGAAGCAGGAGGAGGAGAGACCTCCATTCTGATTTTGATCTTTCATCTTGGCACATGTCCATTTCAAGATGCTTTTTACTTGATACATTTCTGTCCACACCTGCTGCCCCTTCCCCATCCTTGGAAGGGCAGAAGTTCACAGAGATAAGCACTTGTTTATGGTCCTGCCTGGTTGCTGGGCTCCCACTGCCCAAGAGCATAGTGCACACAGGCCCTGGTTGCAGGTCTGAGCTGGGAGTGGTGCTTCCATTGTAGTACATGAGATCTCGACAAGAGTGACTTGGGGAGTTCCCAAAGCGAACTGCCCTAGATGGTAGGTAGTTTAATACTATGGAAGTGAAAACTTTTTTTATGACCCCTTAGTGAGAAATAAAACCGCAAGTAAGTTCCTTAGATTGTTGTCAAGAAGGCAGCTCCAATAAGGTCTTATATCTCCATTTCAATAACAACACAGAAACCTGCTGATTTATTGCAATGTGCTTTTAGAAACATGGGGATGCTTCAGGTGGCTACAAGTAATGCTGGAGCTTTAAGCAACAAATGCTTGGATGAGCTCAAACATTCCGGGTTTTCCTGTGCTTAATACGTTGCATTGCTATCCTGATATGTAATGTCACAGATGGTAATATTAGTCATGAAAGAACAAAGAAGCCAAGTCCATAGACAAATTAAGGTGGCGGAGGGGCAGAGACAGAGAAAGGAGGGAAAGGAAAGAGAGAGAGCAGTGAATGCCTACAGCAAACAAGGTTTATTTTAAAGCTTCTTTAAACACACTGAACACCTGAACACAAGATCTATGTGTTGGCAAGAGTAGCCATAGAAGGCTGTAAATCCTTAACCTGGCTGGTATCCACTGCAAAAAGTAGAGCAATTAGTGTGGTGAAAATACTTGGAAATGAATGGATGAACTTAATTTAACAATGGGCAGCCATCCCACAAATCCTCATGCAAAACAGTGGTGGCTTCCTCTCTCTCTTTTTTTCTTTTCTTTTTTTTTTTAAATTAACTACACAGCTCTTCTCCAACAAGGGGATTTAGACTGTTTGCCTCTATCTTATTTGCACATTCCAAATGTCTTTTTAAACCATTTGCATGCAATCCTTTTTACCTACCATGAAGAGCTTAAGGGAAAGATTCAGACAGGTTAAATTCAAGCATGAAAAGAAAGAATAAGACAGTGATCGAAGCCACCCTTTGACAGACAAGTTATGAAGCCCAAGAAACTACATATGCTATATGGAGTTGTGAGGAAAATTCTTCCAGCTCAGCACACAACATGATCACTAAGGCTTCTGCTTGCTGAGTTAATTCTGTTTCCATGAAGAGAGGAAGTGGAGCTGATGTTAAACAAGGTAGCACACTTCTATGAAAGAAACACACCTCTTGAGTAATTTCTGAAGTCAAATATGCAATCCTATTGAAATAAATTCAAGTGTAGAACTATACCAGCAAAATTGCCCTTCTCATCTCTGAGTCATCTAAGTGTTTGGGAAGACAGTGAGAAAGGTAACAATTGGGCCAAAGAGCTGTGAACTGATACAATTGAGAAATTTTGTGAAATATGAGAAAAAATATTTCACCTATAGTAAATGTAACAGTTTGTCCATAAGCTCAGCTTAGAAGCAAATATCCCAGTTTCCTTTTGCACGTGGTTGACTTTAGAGAGGTGGGAGTATATATGATGACGATTTACAAGAGTTTGATGGTTGAACTCTCAAGGAGGAAGGACAGAAAAGGGTGGCTTACAGGTGTGAGTAAGGCAATATAAATGAACAAATCTTTTTTTAGGCTGAGCAGTAGGGAAAATTCCCAACACTGTTTTTATTGTGCTACGGAATAGAGTCCTCAAGTGAAGGGATAGATGCCTAATAGCCTGAGATGGAAAATACTATATACTGACAGTACACTTTCTCTGGCAAGGAAATGCATAATTTAATAGGTCTTTTCCATTTGTATGACCCTATAACTTGGTGCCATTCCAATGTGTAAGGTAAAAGGAAAGATATATTGAACTTCTGCATCTCTTTCATAAAGCACTTGGTCTATCTTGGCATACACAGGCACATATATTGAAGCTATTTTGTTTGAAAGATTTTACTATTTGGAAGGAGATTTGATCATTCCCCAGAGACTGGACAAATATAGTGAAAGCAGAAATAATGGCAAGTGTTACCCTCTCCCTTTAATGCCATTTATTTTATAATCCAGATTTGACAGTCTTGCTGCACTGCCTGGATTCCCTTGAGAACGAAATAGCAAACTAAGCTGCATTGCATATGATGGTTTTATAATCTTCTTCACCTCTGTCAAATGTCATGATCATTCTCTGTATCCAATGTTTTTACATAGTCCACAAAGCAGAAGGTCTGATTTCCACTTATCACTTTGTTTTATCCTCCACTTAAGGAGTAGGACAGAAACCTACAGTTACTCCTCTGATACTACAAGAACATGAGAATACACAGAAATTGGGCCCATTCAAAGCCTTCTGTGTAATTTAAAGTCAGAGCATGGACAAACTTTTTAAAAGACTCAATACTTCTATTAACATTTAGCAGAGACATATTTTACAGAAATAAATTCAAAGGGTTTAGATGGTTAGAATTACTGTTTCTGAGTGATTTAGGGCCACACAAATGAGATCTCAGCCTTTCTGCAAAACAAGAACACAGGAGATTTAATTTGGTCAGCTGAAAATGTATTGCAATTAAGTAACACAACATACCAGTCCATTCCATTTTTTTTTCTTTCAACCTGCTAGATGCATAGGCAGAAAATTTGACCCGTCAAGACACTGACACAAGAGGATCCCCTGCCTCACAGCGTTCCCTCTGATGTAATCTACACAGTTGGGCTAACCCAGATATATTTTCCCAAACCATGAATCATGTTAAATATACTTCAGCAACATGAGAAAAAAGCACAAAGAGCTGCTTCTGCTCAAGAGCAAACTTCAATCCTTGCACACCAATCTTTATTTCTATTTAGGATTACACTTGTTTCCAGTGAAACGTAAGATTTGAGAATCTTATTTCTTAAAAGAACAAAATGCTAAAATGTATGTGGATAAATATCCTTATTCTCCTTCGTGCTAGAATGTATGGTTCTTAACAACTGGATTATCACATATCTCTAAAGATGTGGAAGGGTGGAAAAGAGTTTTTATATGAGGATATCCAAGTAATGTAGATTATATGAAAATTTATGGAAGGAAAAAAAATATGAAAACAAGAAAAAAAGAAACCATGTAAAAAATATGAAATGGTCTTGACCATCTTGTGGTGTTAAAAGTATTTATGTGTTGATAGCCTGATGACTATGTAGCACATCTCAAGTTCTGGGCCATGGCTCTAGTACCATGGATCCCAAAACCCATAATGATCTAAAACACTGAACCTGGATATTTAAGTAAGTTCAAGAAATATTTCTTTTGTAGTTTATGAATCAATGCTATGACAGTTCTGAAGATTCGATGTCAGAATTAAAAGTACACAGCAGTGTCTTGTTAGAGAAGGTGTGTACAAAACATAAGATATAGTGTTATCCTCTGTAAGGTTTACTTTAGGTAGTAAAGAAGGTTAAACGCTGTGTTCTGTGACATTGCAGGACTTGATATACATGAACAAAATCCAAAGGATATCAGCTTTAATGCTGTAAGTTGCACATAATTTCCTTTTTCTTGAAAGAGACTTGATCCTCTTGTTTGAGCATTTGTGTTTGTTCATGCAGAATTCATGCCATCAGTTTGATTTCACTAATATAATATAGTAGTTCAACAATGGCCTTAGAATCATTCAGAAAACAAAACAGACACAGAAGGAGGAGGACAAGTTATTACAAGTAGATATGGCAGCAAGCTGGGACCAACAGTGTGGCCACAATTCCATAGCAGACCGGAGTAACAGCTCAAGAAGGGCATACAGCAGCTACTAGGCACATGAACTAGATGTATTTAATCTTATAGGTGTCTCGGGAAAACCCCGATATTCTTCGCTTTAGAAAACAAGGAGCTACAGACTTCTAAGCTGAGTTGCATAAAGTTCAAGCCTTTGACTCTTTAATTATTTTTTTTAATCAGCATTTTAAGAAGTTAGAATATTTTGCTCTTTTGTCTGGTTTGGACAGCTGGGCTTTCTCTCACTCATAGAAAGAATTGCTTTGGTGGCACTGGAGAGCTGCCTGTCTACAGGAATCATCATATTTCCTGCTGCTTCAATATTGACCACTCCTGCTTTATTCCACAAAGGTGCTAAACCAAACATTGTTGATTGCATCATTAGCTTTTTTCCCTCTCGTCTCTCTTCTCTTTGCACTCTATTCTCTTGTTAGGTTGAACAAGAGAGCAAAACTAAGCAAAGAAAATGCTCTAGAGAAATGTTGAGGATAGATTTTTGGCAAAGAACATAAATTGCATGCTCCACAGGGCTGAATACTAACTAATGGGTGATTATAGAGAAGATTAACTCAGATGCTTCTCAGAGAAGCACAGCAAAAGAAGAGACAGCAGTTGCACAATTCAGCCATGGAAATTTGGTCTGGATATAAGAAAAGAATTCTGCACCATGAGGTGGTGCAGCATGGACCAGGTACCTAGAGAGGAAGGGGAATATCCGTCTTTGGGGATATTCAAAGCTCACCTGGAGACAGCCTTGAGCAACCAGACCTAGCCTGGATTTGAGCAGGAGAATGGACTAGATGACCCTTGGAGGTCACTTCCAGCCTACGTTATTCTACTGTTCTATGTGATATAAGTTCCCTAGTACTTCACAGGAGAAAGGAGAGTCTGTGTTTCCCCTTGAGGTGTCAGTCTGTGATATGATTCATCAAGGGATATGAAAGGTTTCAAGAGGTGGCATCTCCGAGACCCTTTGCAACATGTTCTCACTTTGTCCACCCCTGTGCACCCTGGACCCCTGAGAAAGACGAGGAGAGGTATAGTTAAAGGCGTGGCAGCTGATGCAGACCCTAAAAGATGTTGCCAGAGATGTGACAAGACAGACTTGAACAGTTTTGGTATCTGCATTGTACAGCAATTCATTCATGCATTTGGGCACAACTTGCTGCGCTTGTGCCCCTTCACATGGCCATCTGTAAGAGAGAGGCTGGCTGGCCTGCAGCCGTGGCTTCCAACTCTCTTTATGTCTTTTCTTAAGGGGAGATGGTGGCCAAGGAAAACCCACCTGGCTGAAGCTGTCGGCCGAGGGAACGCTGTTGACAGATCGGGGCCAACCTCCCTGCTGAGACTCTCAACAGAGGAGGAAGCAAAAGGCACACGTGGTTTCATATGCCTTTGGCTTTTCTTGGACTAACTTGATCCCTGAAGTCTGCAGGAAAGCAGAGCTGAGGAGGCAAACTGCTCCAAAAGTAAATGCCGCCTGGGGACTTGGCTGGGAATTAGACAGATGTGTTACTGAGCCAAACTGTAAATCTAAAATTTTGAAATAAAGTTTGGAATTTTCCTCAGAAAACCTCGGCCACCAGGAGGTCTGGCTGTAATGCCAGTGCCAGAAGAGGCAGAAAAAACTGGACTGAACTTCAACAAGCAAGATATTCCCTGATTGCCAGTGACTGACAAGCCTGGCTTCAGCCCCACTCCTTGAACACACCGAAGCAGCTATCAGAAAAAGGCACCTACTGTAAAAAACACGGGGAGTTCAGTGGGTGGTACGAATCTGCTTTTCACTCAGGCACCCTCAGGCGTCACTTAGGAGCAGCACACTGGCCTCAGTAGCAGCAGAGGCCTATGCAGTTGAGAAAACAAAGTTGAAAACAAACAGCTGCATAATGTATTGCAGTAAGACTTTCGCAGCACAGAGATAGTGGGTCATAAACAAGTCCCCCAGTAACTGGAGGATATCCAACAAGGCAGAGGGCCTAAAAAGAACTGTTTGTTTTTTTACTCTTCATGAGATGAAATGCACACTGCAGGAAAATCCCGTGCAAATCAACATAGCGTCATGGAAACCACGAGACCATCAATAAAAGTAATAAATGGAAAGGGTTATAATAATATATACTTAGCACTTTACATTTTCAAAGTGCTGACAGGACATTAATCCTCAAAATACCCTTGTGAGGGCAAAGGCAGCTTTAACTTTTTGAGGTGGGCTTGTAAAACGATTTTTGGTCTGAAATTGATCTGACCTGACTTCTGTTCACTAGGATCGTACTATTCAAAGTTAAGTTGGATTATAGTATTTTCACACCAGACAATATGATGCTTCATTGTTCTCCTTCTCTAAACATGAAAAGCAGAGATCAGTCTGTGTTTGCTGGACCTCACTTTCGTGCCAGCACTGTGAAACTGCTTTCTTAGGTCAATTCTTCCACTTAGCTTGGGCCTATGGACCACTGTGTTTACTATCACTGGAGAATTTTATTACATTCAATTACTCAGTTATCCTTTTTCTCCAGTTAAATAACTATGCGAGACATAGTTGCCAGTAATTCATATACCAAAATATGCAGACTAGCCATTTCCAATGAACTCAGAGGAGAACTGCCTCCAAGACAGTCAGAAAAGGAAAACACGAGAACATAAGTTATATTTTATAACTTCAAAGGGCTGCTTTTTATCTTCCACAGATTATTTGTTCAACTGCACTTTTGAATTAGCTCTGCCTCTCCTGATGCTCAGGTCATGTGCAGGGGATGGGAGGGACAGTCAGTTGTTCGGTTTGTTGCACATTTTCACTCCTATTTTCCATTGTTTTTGTTGGGGCTGCGATTCGTCTGCTACCTCTGTTACTGTTCACGATCTCAGTGAGTCAAAATGTCATAAATGCTGGATATTCCTGTGTAGCTATGCAAGATGGGTTTCATTAAAATAACATTAAATGAAGTAGATGGCTATAAATAGAATATCTGTGTCAAAAGCACAAAAGCTAAGATTAAAAAAAAAAGCAGCAATAGGAGTCCAAACTTAGGTCTCCAAGAGAAATGATTAATCAAAAACAAAACTAGGAGAGGCAAGATAACAGCTGTAGAAAGAAGGAAAAGGGAGAAGGGGTAAATGTCTAGAGATCACATAGACATATACTTCCTAAATATTTAGAAGAACCAGCAATTCAGCAGATATGATATTCAGCCCAACTGTACGATACTTCATGTTCTGCCCATGTAACCTTAAAACTGAATGAACAAGTACTTGAGAAGCAGGTTTTTATAAATATTGGGACTGATAGTACTCACTGTTGTCAACTGTGTGATAACAGAGCACGAGTGCTCACCATAAGTAATAGGTAACTAAAAAGCTAAAAAAGAAACACCCCAAAAAAACCCAAACAAAAGAACACTCATGCCAGCACAACATGAGATTTCCTGACTAAGGAAAGAATGGCTTGTAAAGGTCTTCACCAGAATTTACTTGGAACATTCTGAAAAAAATAAGCCCTAACTAAGCAATGTCCTTCTTTAGAATCACAGATGTACAACGACTTCCATAAAAATGCCATAAGCTCCCCATTAGAAGAATGTTTAAACAGTACATTGCTAGCAGAAGTTGTGGAAAGAATATGTGCTGCCAGACTGTGGCACAAGCAGATATTTGGGGTTGGCTGATGGAGGGTGCAAGCATGAGCCCCTGGGGGAGGAAGGGAGGCTCTGCAGTTAAATTCTGCTGGATCTTGCTATGCTCAGGATTCCCGAAGGCATCTGTAACATCCAGCAAATGATTTCTAGCAGACGTCTAGGATGGGTCGCTCTATACTGCCCGAATGAAAAGATAAAAATAGAGCTGAGAAATTCTTCAAAATATGCAAAATCTTTTGAAGATGAAGTCCTCTAAATGACTGAAGGAGATTAAAAAGTATTTGAAATGACCAACCACTTCACATCATGTATTGGTAAATCACCTCAGTGAACATAATCGAGCAAGGTAAATGACAGTGGCCTGAAATTTCCATTCTGCCATCTATTAGATGAAAAGCAGTGACAATTCTGGATGCACACAGACTGTGGGTACAAGATTTCACTGATCCTTGCAGATCCCAGAAAGATAATAACTATTGCTCTCAGTTCTCCAAGCTATGAGTTCAGATGTTTAAGCTGATACAAATAGTGTGTTTTGCCATTGTAAGCTCTCTCTTCTACTTACCTTTAGATTTCATGCTGTGCTTATTACAGCGGTATTCCTTCTAGGCTACTCTTCCTACAAGACACTGTTGCCAAAATTCTAATGATCTATTCATCCTGTGTCTTGATATAAAAAAACCCTCATGCAAGACATGATAAACAATAAGGCAATTAGCTACACCACCTGCCCCATTCCACCTACTTGCCTGACGCTGCAGGAGACACCACCACATCAACAACTATAATACAAATCCGGATCCAGACTCAGACCAATAAGATGTCCTTCCACAAACATCCAATTATGTTTATTTTTGGCTACTGAATAAGACAAACTTCCTTCTTGCATCCCATTAGTTTATCCCAGGAAGTATTTAAAAATAGAAAGGAGAAAAGCTTCTCTACAACTATCAAAGAAAGATGAAAGAAAAAAACAAACAACAAAACATGTAAATTACAGGAAAACATGTGACCTTTAACCAGATCGGCATAGCAGAATTGTGGACATTCCATTGGAAGAAAGGACTTGTATTTTGCGGCAAAACTGGATATATAATTCATGCTACCTACCAAGTAAACCCTAATCACTATACATAATGCATATGCATATTTGAGGTTGTATGTTGGCTGGGGGATAGAAAAATGTAACCAACCAAAACCAGACACTCCTTTCTCCAAGATGGAAGTACCTATTTACTGCTCTAAGAGGGAACAATTAAAGAAGATCTCCTTCCTTGAAATTGTTCCCACAAAAAATATATTAGCACAGCTATGCCAACTCTTTTGCAAAAGACTTGAATAGAACAAAAAAATATGGGCATGTTCAGTTCACGTACAAGCGGTTGAGGCAAGTATGAGTCCCCTACATATCACTGATAGGGAAAAATATTGTTATTATTGTACGTTGTATTTCCATCCAGTTCTTACTAGTGCCAGTGAAAATACTTCCACTGCTTTAAGGTGCATAAGTCTGAATCCGGAAAATATTTCAAAGTACAGAGCTTTAAGCATTTGTATACTTCCACTGATTTTAATAAGAATCCTGCTAACTAGGAGCCATAGTGAATTGTTTCTGTATCAACAGGTAAATAATAATAATATTAGATTGAGCAGTGTAAAATTCAGTGAATATTCTGTGGGTTAGCTAACATAATCCTATGTATTGTATTTTCAATATTTATGAAGGATCTAGGGGAATAATGCTATTTAGATCTATGCCAGAATAGAAGTTAAAATACTTACAAGGATGATAACTGTATTAATTAACATAGCACTGGTAACTACTGGAACCGCAGCCATGTTACTCATGTTTCCATTATTCATGGCACTGAAATCATGGAGTAAATTAAAAAACTTTTGTGTCAAACCCTTAGGAAAAAATCTCCCTCAAGTGACATAAAGAAACAATTTCTACTTCTTGCACTTAGGAAGAACTAGGAGCTTAGTACTTAGCATTGTTGAAAATTTTGATCAGCAACCAGTTCTAAGTCTTTTTCATTAAAAGATATTGGGAAACAGTACTTTTACAAATAAGCTTACTTTTATTTCCTAAGCACAGGAGAGAATTACATGAAATACACAATTTTCTTGGTTTTTGTTTTGTTGAGTTTTTTTTTCCCCCAAATCTTCTTATATTACTTGCTGAAACATAGTAGCTGAAAAAATTGTGTATATGGTGATATTTTTTATGGACACAGTATAAACCCACGGGATGAAGATTAATTGCAAATTCACCCTCCGGGACACTTTCATTGTTGCATCATCATTTCTCATTTCCACTTTATTAAAGTTCCTAGTAACATTACTAGAAAATGACTGAACTCACACTGAGGCCAAGGCAGCTGGGCAGCAGAAGGGAGGACAACTGTGCCCAGTTTTGGATCACATGCTTTTCCTTTTGGACCCAGTATCTTGGCAGAAATTATTGAAAGAATAGTCTAATTCTCATGTAATCACAGAATGGTTTGGATTGGAAGGGACCTTTAAAGACCATCTAGTCCAACCTCCCTGCCATGCAGAGATACATCTATCACTAGAACAGGCTGCTCAAAGCCCCACCCAACCTGACCTTAAACACTTCCAATGATGGGGCACCCATAGCTTCTCTGGGAAACCTACTCCAATGTCTCACCACTTTCACTGTAAAAAAATTCCTCCTTTATGTCCAATCTAAAACTACCTTCTTTCAGTTTAATGCCACTGCCCATTGTCCTGTCACTGCAGGCCTTGGTAAAAATTCTCCATCTTTTTATAATCCCCCTTTATATATTGAAAATGCCCCAGTAAGGTCTCCCTGCAGCCTTCTCTTCTCCAGGCTGAACAATCCCAACTCTCTCAGCCTGTCCTCACAGCAGAGCTGTTCCAGCCCTCTGATCATTTTTGCGGTCTCCTCTGGACCTTCTCCAACAGGCCCATGTCCCTCTTGTGCTGGGAATCCCAGAACTGGATGCAGTACTCCAGGTGGGGTCCCAGGGGAGCAGAGGTATTTCCTCAAATACCTGTATGCAGACATTGTATCTATAAGAAGCTGAAACAAAGACACCATTCATTGTGTAATTATTAGCCAGATCTGAAAAATGGAAAAAAAAAAAAAAAAAATCTTTGTGGTTAAACTGTGTGCTTTGTTTCACTTAGGTGAGCCTTTTGTTGCACAATTAATGCAAAACAAAGTGTTCCCCAATTCACAATGTATTGTTTTGTAAAAACAGAGGAAAAATGCAGAAGGTTATGTGCCCACCCCTGTGACCGGTTCATACCACACAAGACAACATTCATCTACCGTCAGCAACAGTTCTATAGCTTAGCAATATTTGCTTCTAAATGTTTCACCTGAATGCAATCACAAGGCAAGCTGCACCAAGAGATTTTGTTCATTTTATAAATATGAATGGCTGAGAGGAAAATGTCAACAATAACACAAAGTCAGACTCCATGCACTTTCTACAAACTGGCATACTTTTGCAGATGACGTAAATCTTTTGTTCTACAGTGGATCGCAATTATCTAAACAAAAGGATTACAACAGCCAACTGATTTTTGGGAGTAATATTGAAAACTGACACAGAAGTTTCAGTAAGAGTTCTGCCAGTTGGCACAATAAAGAAGGGAAACCCCTCCAACAGGCAGCACATGATAGAACTCCTCTCTCCTAAACACACAGAAGCTGCAGCACTTACTTTGTGACTTTCTTCTTTCCTCATCCTTGCGTTGAGGCAGTTTCCACAGCTCATACTCAGATTCTCAAACCCTGCTCTTGTTCCAGTGCTACAAACACAGAATAATTACGTTTGTATGAGTGGGCATCAAGAAGAGAACCTGGCAGAGAGCACGAACTGAAAATAGCTTGTTTTCCTGATTCATGAGCTCATAACTTATCTTAAACCAGTTACTCAGGGCAACCCTTTGCGTTCCTCATGTGCCTCCAGTGCGATGGCTCCTGCTATGATGCAGCCCCACAGCCAGCCCTGGGAAACTCTTGGGAAGCATTTGGAACGACATTAGTAGAGCAAAGGGTGGCATGGGTCTGCTTAATTTCAGAAAATGGCAGTGTTGGAATTACAATGTGGTGACAGGACTCATCAGAAGAATTTATTTCCATGCTTTGGGCCTGTGGCCTAATGAATTGGAAAGTATTTGCCTATGTCCTCTGCTTAAGCTCTAAATCAAACTGAAATCTTTTATTAAAAATGCCAGTTTTACAAACCGAAATACATGACATGCTATTGCCTATTTGATAATACAAGTTTCCTTGTAGTCCTATATATAATAACGACATTTTTTCTTGGCATACGTAGGGGCTGTAAGTTCTCTACAGGTGAAACTCTAAGCCCTGAAGAGCGTATTCAGTGCATTGTTTATACTGTTTCCATGTAAATCAACAAGTATACTGAATAATGGTAGCAGGGCTATAGTGCTGAGATTATATTCTAAATTACAGACTGCTGAATTTTTATTTACCTGTTTACAGTGCCTGAAAATAACAATAGTCTACTGTTTGCTGCCTGTGCTTTTAAGCTTCACAGTGATGGGGAAGGGATTTAACAAGCAGCTTGACTGAACTAGGGCTTTCATTCTCGGGTGTCTTAGAGGAGGGAGGACTTCTTCTCAGGGAGCTTAAAGGCTTTTGCGTGGAGGCAAACTAAACTTTGCCCGTGCACAGTCCCCTCTTTGGACTCCAGGTCACTAAGAGGAAAGCTGCAAGAGCTGTGAAGAGCCATCCCCAAAGGGCTCATTTCAGCATCTGCTGGAGATATTCCAAAGAGTAATGCTGCTCTGCAGTGTAAAGAAATGGTTTGATAACACTTCCTCTGTAGCTTGGAGAGCCAGATAAAGGCAGCAAGGAGACATTTAATTTATGCTTCAGAGGCTCACAGTTGTGTTCTGCTAATGAAGTGGTCTGATTCTGTTAGCTTTTCTGGTTGAATATATAAAGACTGATAAGTTAACAACATTATTATCAGTGGTTTCAGGGATGATATACCTATTCTCTGCCTGAGATTTTGCCTGGAGCTACATTAATCTAAATAGTGAAGTGGTACAATGCAGCCAGTTCCATGCTAGAGTGTGCTGAAGCAGACGTGAAATCAGCAGCATTAAAATTCATGAAAGATTCACTTTTTCAATTCCTATTTCCTTAAAGAGATTCCGTGAAAATTCCCACAAGAATCAGTTCACATCAAGAGATAATAGAGTGGAGTGTCGTTCTCACAGAGAACAAAATGAGTCCATACCCCCTTAAACCTCCAAGTATCTGTGTTCATTTTGAAGTGGCTGCCAAAACCTCTGCAGCTTCCTGAATGAACATCACTACTTACGGCATGCACGCTCGGTGCTCACGCAGCTTAACCTGGACATAACACAGTACAGGAATGATAAATCGCCAATCGCAAATACTGACTGCGTTTTTCCATGTTTGCTGCATACTAGAGGCATTAAAGTAAGAAGAGCAGGCCATGCACAGAGGTCTCTCAACATGGGAGCTCGCTCCCCTTTGTGAACTACCTTCCTTCTCCCCCGTGAACTGCTTGCTTTCATTTTTTTGACCACTTTGTATATTGTGTTTCCTCTTCCTTCCCCTGCCCACAACAGTTCCTACGGATTGCTTTAAGGTCATTTCCCTCGGCATGCTGCATGCGGATACGCAGACCCACTCATCTGTTGCTTAATGGTGTTTAAGTCGGTGATGTTATACCAGCGTAAAGGTGGTGTGAAAGGGCAATTTGGCTCAGTGCAGCCTTCATCTGTTCAAGCTCATACTAGCACACTGAGTTCCAAATAATTAGGAACTCCTCTCCAGCTGGTGTTTTGGTTGAAAAGGTGGTTGAGCAACCCAGTCTGGATTTTCCTACATCTGAAAGAGCCTGAAGATGCCTTGAACATTACATACACTTTCCTAATATGTTTTCAGTGTCGGCTATAGCACAGCAGTGGGTGGGATGACAAATAGGTGTTCTTTGGGAACAAATTGCCACTGTCAGAGGTCAGAAGAGTTCAGAGGATTACATTTTTATTTATTTACTGGTGCTTTCCACTATTTACTAGGATTTTTTCCCTGCCTGATCCACACAGCTATACTCAGAAGAGAATTCCTTCTATTTCACTGCCAAAGGTCTCCTGGATTTTATCACCCACAAGGTTTGCACACTGATGAAGGAATACAGGGACTTTGAGTTATATTTTCTGTATTCAGGTTTCACTCCTAGTCCTGTTAGTAATCTGCTGTGCCATCTTTCTATGTAGGCTTTTTGGAGACAGCGTGAAGCACAAGGTTAATGAGGTGTGCATCACACAACTTAATGTTACTGATTAGATTATTTTTAAGTAAGTGATATATTTTTTTTTTAATAGGTTGTGAAGCAACATATGGGTAAGATGCTAAACTTGCCCGCCCCTCAACCCCTCCTTAATACTATATTTTAAAAATGAAAAGGGAACATGAGGGTTGAAATCAATCAATGGAAAAGTTAGCATGTGATTACGAAGGCTTCTGGATATTATAACTCTCTTTCCACTGGACTTTCATCCAGAAATTCAGGTGATTTCTGTTAATAGCTTGAGTACAACGAAGATTTCTAACTGAGTCATCTAAAGGACTATTTTAAAGAATGACTACATTAACAGGTATTACCAGCTTCCTGCTCAGACTAAAGAAGAATCTATTCTTTTAATGTAACTAACTCCAGGGTGGAGTTTTTTGTTTGGTTTGTTGGGGTTTTTTTAATTGGCATTTGTTTGTTTGTTTTTCCCTTGTCTTCTGCCTCCTCTTGTCTTCATTCCCTTGGGTTTCACAAATATACAATAACAATTAATTATGACTCAAATCAAGGTGGTTAACACTGTGCTATTAATAAAACCTTCCTGGGGAATTATAAACTACTTTTGTATTGACAGAGTATATAGGTAGCAATATTTATTCACACATTATTCATCAGGAGATGATGAGCTGAATAGGGAAGGTTCTATTAGTGTGGCTAAATTAAGAACAGATTAATACCTCACCTTAAAAATCAAACTGAACATGGATTTTTCTTTCCCCCTTTGGAGACTTGAAATGTGCTTTCCCTTTTCTCTCCTCACCTCTTTAGTTATTTATGTAATTCTTGTAATGCTCCCTCTGCATTTCCAAGCTTCATTCTATTATAGCATTATGTGAGGAAAACTGAAACAAGAAGTATCACTAAAATCACATTAACAAGAGATTTGCAGAAAAGAGGATACTGTAAATGCTTGATTAATACATTTTCCAACATTGTTATTTGCACTTTCATCATTTATCTTGAGGGAAGAGAGACTGTAGTTCATTGCATGCTATTTAGACATAAAGAAATGTCGAGAAACTCCGTTAAGAGTATTTCAGCAGAGTTGTCCTAACATTATCAAAAACTGTGGCTCACATAGACCTTGCACAGCACAGGAAGTAAGAATGGAAATGAATTCATATATAAGGACAGAACTGTCACTTCTTAGGTAGTAAAGAAGTAATAATACTATAGTATCACAGAGAGACATTAAACAACACCTTGTAACAGTGTAACTCAGTTGTGGAAGAATGTATGTAGGCATGCTGTCTCATCCATAGTGATGACAAAATGGCTATTAATTTAAATGGTGCTCAGATTACATCCCCAAAATTCTACTACCTATGTTAAAGCATGGCCTGAACAGGGGTCTACACTCATACTGGAAACACACACACATGAAAAAAACCCCAAAATTTCAAAATCCCAAGCAGTTGAGACAAGCTATTAAATAGTGTTTAACAATCCAAAAAGTAGTCATGAATTTGCTGTTTCATTTCATTTTAAATAAAATGGCAGTAGATCCGTGGCAATGTTTTTCATCAGCAGTAAAGTTTCAGTGGGAAACACATTTTCAATAAACATTTCATCACAGTTGCAACACTCTGATTCAAATATTTGAAATATTGAAGAGGCTTTGCTATTTAAATTATAAATTTCAGAAAGGAACCAGGAAATATCTGAATGCAACTGTCACACTATAAAGAGAAGTTTGCTCACTTGTTGAATTATATATACCTAAGAACCTTCTTTATGTATTATTATTTGGGTGAGAGGCACATCTGGATGTCAAGGAGGGGAAGATTGGGGCATTAAGAATAATTTTTTTTTTGATATTTCAACATCATGAGTTACTGCAAAAGAAAAAGGAGGTACTGCCCCATTTGCAGTCCTTGTTTATTTTCCCATCCTTCTCATAAATTAACTTGGTTCAAGACGCAGTGCATTCCCTTATGACACCCACTTCTGACTTCTTCAGCAAACTGTGCAACTTTCCATAATACCTTTTTTCATTTTTAGTTTTTAGTGAAAAGGTAAAAAAAATCCTGTATTGAAACTATGAGTTATTTAAAACTGAGATGTTTCCAGTATAATTTAATGGGAAAAGTATAGGCTTTATTATTATTAAGCTACATATATAGTTTTGTCCACACACACAAGCACATGCACACATGGCTTTCTGTGCCTTGTAACAATTGCAAAGGACAGATAGACTTGGGAGGAGTTTCCAAACTGCTGCAGAAGGCCTCATGTCCCTGCATTTGTTTACACCAACTATTTAAATACATATAAATCAGACACTTCAGGGCAAGCAAAGCAAAAAAGGTGTAAGTAAAACATATGTATTTGGTACTAATACTGGAAAGCTAATGTATCTGGAGTAACATACAATAAATGTGGAGAATATAGTTTGCTGTAGCTCATGCTGTTCTTTGTCAGGCTTACTTAACTACTTACAGCAATGTTTAGCATTAGGTTATAGTGATCTCAGAAGGGAGAAGAGACAGAAAAGAGACAACAAGTGCTAAGAGTATGAAACTGATTTGCAGTCAGAAAAGGCCATAGACAGCAGTTCCTGCACTTAGACTGAGGCTCATGTAAAGCCTGGGATTCAACACAAGGGAAAATGTTCCTAAAATAGTTTTGGCCCACTGTAGTACACAAAGCTTGATAAGGACTTAATCCTATCTAGCAAGGGGCACAGCTGTGCTGAAGAGTGGGGTTAAACACATCATGTCAGCAATAGCATCTGAAAGCAATCAGTCCCTTGAGGGATAGTTTCATATAGTGTCTCTGAAGAGGTAGTGCCCTTTGGGGATGGATGACAATGACTCTCTGAAGACACAGACATTTCCTCCTCCCTAGAAGCCTTTCTAGCACTGCCCAGTGTAGGAAGAAACACCCCTAACTCCTAGAGAGGCAAGAAAGCCTGCATGTCAATGAACAGCTCTTGTTTAAGTATTATTTCAAAAATAAAGTTTACGGTCCAGTTCCCAAACTCTTTCCTTCCACTGAGCTCCTAGCAGCACAGACCTTGGTCCCTGCCCATCCAGTAATCCATTCTGTGATTCTGTAACCCCCTGGCAGTACTTGCCACTCCTCGAAGAAAGCACTGGTAGCACAAGGATGGGCACCTCTTTACAGCTATCATTTCTTAGGAACAGAAATTACCTTCTGTGCTTCTCTCTACCCCTTCCAGAAAACTTACATCTATGAATACGTAATTGAGCTCTTATTGTGCTGTTCAAGAAGAAACCAGAAAGTGATGAATTTGCAAATCAACTATCCACCTGTTCTGTGCAAACATAAGTATCCTTTCCTTCAGAAAACAGTACAATTACCCAGCTCCCATTTTATTGTTCTCTCTTTTGTTCTTCCCTCCACAAATGTTTTTTTTCCCTATATTACTCCTAGCTGTGAGTCCTCAGCTCAGCTGATAGAGCTGTAGCATCAGCATTCTCAGCATTGTACAAAGATGACACAATTAACACATCTATCTGCCTGTGTTTAAAGTTGCTGCCCCTCTAGTGCACACTTGGATTTGGATGCTCTGCACCCCTGATAGCAGCTATTTCATGCGAGACCCTCAGAGAGCTTTGTGATGCTCCACATATGAAAACGTATATGCTGCTTTTACCTTAAAGTCAGCATGGGTTAGCTAACCATCAAATTCACTATGACATTTTTGATACTGGGCAAAACTTTTTTATGTGGTAAGTCAAATGTGTAAGTCAATATAATAGTGTAAGGAAGAAACTAATTATCCCAGTTAGTGGCTGGATCCATTCTTCTCCCTCTCTGTGGTGAATAGCTTCAGCTGAGCATGAGTTTCCACACTGTGAATAGGAGAGAAGAGGCCTGAAAACTTTGCATTTTCACAGTATACTCACTACTGACATTCCTCAGAGCTTCCGTATTACAGCCTTCATCTGCAGGCTTTTTGGGGACAGGCTTTTAAAATTTCTATTCATTTCTGGATAGATAATTTGAAATTGTGCAAAATCATATTTCCTCAGGCAACACAGATAAATCAATATGCTCTCCACTCTCAATATTTTTGTACAATTCAACAATCCTCCACATTTCTATTGTGTGTTTTCACTTGAGAATCTAAAACCACTTCTCAGTAATCATGCCACCGGTAAGCATTGCAGTGTAAGTTCTGCAGCAATATTAACCAAAGGACGGCAAAATTCACAGCACGTTTACATTCACAGGCTACGTTAGGAGACATTAGACTTGTGTAACTACCATTGTGCTTGCCGTTCAGCTGAAGCAACTTCGTGCACTGATGCTAAACATGAGCTTAATTTTGCTTAAACAGCAAGAGGCAGGCAAAACTTGCATGCCATGCTGATCTGAGTGCAGAAAATCTGACACACTCATACAACCATTATATTTAGACATGCTCTTAATGGCAAAGATGTTACAAAAACCCACAGTCCTGGACAAATCTGTTCCCTCTTCTCTGAATTCGACATCCCTTATTTCAGCACAGGCCAGATGTAACAAGAGGGAATACCAAACTTTGTACTGCTGCTGTACGTGATGAATTTGCATAATGTTACAGTATGCTAGACAAAATTATCCATTATTCATTGCAAAGGAATTATCCAGTCATTCAATATATGCCAACAGTCAGAGCAAAAATATCGGTATCAAAATTTCCTTAATCCAAATCACTATTAACTTCATTATGTTCTGTCACATCTTGAAGAAGCTGCATTTAATGAGCTGTTTCTATCCCCTAAGCAAAGAATTTTAGCAGCAGAATAGCTGTAAGACAACTCAGAAGACCCTAAGTGGGTTTTTGAAAGCTCTCATAACCACCCATACTGTACTATACCATTCATGTGCTATCATTCATTAGGCATTTTTCGTTACATAAGAGCTTTAAAAGGCTGCATGCTTGGGTTCATGTATAAAACAAGATTGTGTTGTTTAGTATTTAAATGGACAACTATTACTTTAACAGGAACAGAGGTGCAATATTTTATCTTTCACCTACTAATTTGTTCCCCAGTTTTCTTAATATACTGGCTGCATAGACTTGCTGGATTGGCTTGCTAAGAAACCACAATGTGTTGGTCTTTCTGCAGAACTGCATCTGCTGATAGTCTCCTCCATTGACTTTCTACTCTCAATCTTCTTTCAAGTTTTTTTAGGCTTTCCTACTTTGTGCTTTCTCTCACTTAGTGTCCCCATAAATCTATTTGTTTAGTTTACCTGCAACTAAAAAGCACTCCACTGAGTACCCAAAGCGAGCCATATGGGGGAAACCCTAAATGAACACCAGGAAGGTGCTATTTAGACAGTGACTGTGGGATATCTGGTAGGCTTGTTACTCTTGTGGAAATCCCCTGGCAACAGCTACACCTTACTCAAGTGACAGACATTAAAATCTTGTCTTTCCTGGGACGAGCACAGAGCATTCCTCATAGCTGGGTGTCAGCTGCAGTTTTGGTCTCTGACATACGCTGAACAGAATTTAGCAACTGATAGGCAGAAGCAATCTCTGTGGCCAGAAGGGTTTGTGTTCTAATTTCACCAATTCATTCTGATAACACTGAAAATAATACAGGATAGTCAAAGAAGTGTTCAGGATCCAAAGCACTGGTGATCCAGTGACACACATGCTATAAAAAGGGTCTTATTCACTCCAGTGGAAAGGGAATCCAAGTATGAGAGGTAGCTTTGTATCACAAGTCATTTGAAGATGCAATGAAGGAACCCTATATTTATCTAATTTATGAAGTGTTTAGTGAGGGAAGCTTTATGTTGGCTAAAAATTAATAACGGATGGGATTCAGGTGCTTAAGTATAGGCATCTAGTGTCACTCTAGATGCACCCTGTTATCTGAGACGTTTGCAAAATGCTGGGGGATATGACTCAGGACTTAGAGGAGACATCTAAACAGACAATGAATGTCTACACTGAGACACCCAGAAACTTATCTCAAGTTGTGTAAAATGCACAAGGACTGAAGGCAGTCAGAAATGAGAAAAGCATTTTGTTTAAGAAAGATAATCAAATACATGCTTAGTTAAGGAATCTCCTCCCGCTTCACTGGCTGAGGGCACTCTAGGGCCTGGCAGGTCAAGGAATTTCTCCTTAGCAGGTTACTAGCTTGAAATCTTTCAAATTACAGAATGGGTACCAAAAACTGAGAACCCACTCACTCTGTGCAAGAACAACTCAAATTGTCTTTCAGGTTTATGAACAAACATTCAGAAGTCACTTATAATAATTTCATTGCTGTCCTGAACAAATAGGTCTGCTGATCACTTTCTATTGATCAGAATCAGACTCACTAAAACCTTATTTCCAGATGTCAGAAAACAATTATAAAACAAATTAATATATGTTATTGGCAGCATTCTCTCTTTCTGTTCATAATAAACAAAGATAGACAACTAATCCTTTTTCTTGTGTGAACTGAGCAAATGCAGGCAAGGCATGAGAAGGACTCACATGGCTATATGTAATAATATCTTGCAGGAATAACAAAGATGCTGAAAGCTAGAATTCTGACTCCTAGGAAGGCTGGCGCACAACTTGGGAGCCTGATAAGGAGCAAGTATGAAACAGAGGAGCTGGAACATTTCACAAGGTAACTGGGATTGTGCAGTGGCAAAGAGGAGGAGGATGGACATTAAATGAAACAGATTAAAAAGCACTGCATTCGAATGTACAAGTATTATGCCCACACTGCAGGAGACAGCAGGAGGCAGTGAATCATCCAACATTTAAATCAACACCCCCTTAAAACAAAATGTATTCAGCTTAACGTGGGTATCTCCAGCGGGGTCCAAAAGTTCTGACAATGCGTGGCATGGGTTACTCACATCTCACTCTGCCTATAACACAGCCACCGTTTAGTGAGTAACTTGATTCAGAGGCATAGAGAGTTTCTGATGAATCATAAAATGCTCAGTGTCTGATTTAAGGGCTTTCTGTCACCACTGCAGATTTGCTAGTGCTAATTTTATGTAGAAAAGGGCTTTCAGGGACAGAATTATGATAGGGTGAGTGGGGAGAGAAAAAGAGAAGGGAGAAATGAATTCAAGGGTCCTGGAAATGGATGGTGAAAGTGCCCTGGAAACACCATATATGTTTTCTGCATTTTTTTTTTAAAGAAGTGGGTATTGAGGAGACATTAATCAGATTGTTAAAAACCTGGCAGAATAAATGTGTCAACAAAACTCCTTTTTTACTCACATTCTATTAAAACACTTCGAAGGATTTCTATGGAAACAGTAGGCTGTTACAATGGGAAATACCCAGCATAGCTGAAAATGTCAATCTTCCTTTCAGCAGTGGACTGGCCATAAATAGAGATTCAGTGCAGCAAAATTCGTATCACTTGGAAGCAAAGTCTCAAATAAGCAAAGTACAGCACTGCAGGAACACTTAAAATTCAAGACAAAGCAGGCAATTGCCTCTCTGAGTAGCAATAGCACCATGCTAACAATAAAATACTTAATCACACTATTTTTTTTTTCGAAGAGTGTATTTGGATGTACCAAGATATAGCATCTATTTGGATATACCAGAATATTTCCTGCTGCTAATATTTCTGCATTTGGAGATAACTCCTAGCAACAGAAAAAGAGGGATAGCTCAGAGAGTGCTTGTTTTATTTATTTGTCTTCTAACCGATGACACTCCACATCACCCACAATCAGCAGTATTGCCTCTGCCTTATCTACTACCCACTCATGCCTTCTCTTTTCACCATAACACATTCGATGTCATATTTAACTCTTCTATGTGCCTTTCCCAGTGCCCAGAGGAGGAGTTCTTATATGAATTTTAAAACAAAACCCTAAAACCACACTGTATTCTTTAAAAATGTGTAAACCAAGAAAAAGCTCTTGCTCTTTTCAGAAGGCCCTTGGTTCTGCACACACCCCCTCCCACACTCTTCCCACGTACACAGATCCTATGACTGGAATAGCTGCTTCCTAAAGCACGAAAAATTGTGAAGGCTCACTTTAAACCTTAGACTGTTAATCTCACCAAGATCTTTAAATCTCTAAACTGTATAAAAATGTCATAGTCACAGTTTACAATATACATTTCTGCTGCTTTTCATGCACATAGAAAATTAGCCCTCTTTCAGTACTCTACTTGTTTAGTGATGTATTTGAAGAGCACATTGGTCCTTATTACAGGCGTGCACTTTCAATAACTTCCAATGAACAATGCAGGTTCCAAAATGCTTAGACAAGTAAGGATTGTTTTCTATACTATACAAAAGGATGTAAGGAAGCACAGAAAGCTCACAAAAATACTTTTTACAAGCGCTTCTTAATTTCTGTCTCTGAAATTCTGGATGGCCACCTCTTGCTGCTCTTGCACACAAATTGGGGCCAAAGGATTCTCTTGGTGGCAAGCAGCAATTTGGATAAGATCATGCAATGACTCATTGGTGTGGTACAGGGTAGAAGCTACTGGTCTTGGCTACCATAATGCTGCCATGTTAGATTGGTATCACTGCATCCTTTAGTCATTGCACACATGAATTGCTGTCAAATACTAATAAAAACGCACTATTTTTTTCCCATGTTTCTTATACCTCAAGAACGGAATGCTTTTCATATATGGACAATGAAACCTGGAGGGCAATGATATAACTTGAATGAAACATTGCCTATTGCTTCTGATTGTTATTTGTTGACAAGTCCACTTATTTAAATGTGCCAAAGTAATAACAAGATGGAATTTAAGATAAGCATTCCAGAACATATTATTTAGGAATGCTGTGGGCAGCATGGTGTTTCATGCACTGTGTTGCCTGGTGTATCAGTAATGAGTTCATGACTAAATATATTTTGGGTATTTGCCAAACCGATGGGATTGTGAAAGGCAGGACCACAAGAATGATGGCCTGAAACTATGGAGCCCAGCAATGCAGAAGGTCTTTGCTAGACCAGTAGAGGATTTCTCAGTAATCATCTGTAAATTATGCAATTACAGCTGATTAGCATCAAACTCATGGTGAATAAACACCATACAATCACATTGCACAGAACAGAACAGCACTCCACTGTGTTAAAATAGGGCTTCAGCAATAAGGATGACATATCTACTCTGAAAGTAACTACTTTATGAATGATACATTTTTTTTTCTTGCAGTAAAATGCAATCTAGTCTCTTAATCACCTCACACCAAATTTTTTTTTTTTTTTTTTTTAAAAAAAGGTCAAAAGCTTGGAATTCATAACTTTGGAAAAATGTCCCAAACTTCAGATGCTTCTGAAGAGATAGAACTTCCTGTTTCTGCAGCATCCAGCAAAAAACATCTCACAAGTACCAGTTCTTTGCAAACTTTTTGGGAAGTCTGCTTCTAGCTGCAACGGGACAAATTGGGTTTTTTTAATTTTCAAAAGCAGTTTAGTGTCTTATGCTTAATTTGAAGAGGACAGGAACTTTCTAAGGGACAATACCTTCCAAAGCCCCTGCTTCTTTGAGAAAGCTTTTAACTGGACACCCCAAGTATGAGACATCTAACTAATCTCTTTTTAAAATTTAGGCTGCTTTCTGGTAGCCATTTGGAACACAGATTTTTAAGTATATTCAGATCTGAATCTTGAAATTAGTGCAATCAGTCAGTGAAAAAAAGTCACTTGCAGGTAGGCAGTTTCTTTTTTTACAAGTTAAGTAACTCATAACATGGCTAAATTAGGAAATAGAGCAAAGATGTAGTTTGAGGTATTTTTTAAAAAGGTTTTACTGAATAAAATACTTCATATAAGAGAAGGAAATAAAATCATTAAAACTTCTGCCAAATAGGAAAGAAGAAAAAAATCACCATTTTATCATTACTAGAGATGACAGGAAGCTCTGAAAGGTTCAGGTGGAGAAACAAATTTGTGCAGGAAACTGAACACCAGATTCTTGACTTTTTACACATTACTCCATCAGGTCTAACCATTCTGGGGAACTAACACTAAGTGAATAACTGCTCCTCAGTATGAGAGACAGGTTGACAATTGACAGTACCTTCCTCCTATCTGGAATGTAAAATCATTAACTTGAGTATAACTGCACTACGAAAATTCCTCTTGGATGAAAATCTCTTCATTTTATTGTAGGTTTGAAGAATAAAGACATAGAAAAATTAACAAAATATTACCAGAATCAGTTGTAAAGACTTCTGTCTGTAGGGAAGGAGTTTGAAAAAGTTTGAAACAAAAATAATAGCCAAGTGGTAATGGCTGGCTGGCTGCTATGAAGATAGGTATTCGCATTGTTCCTCAGATGACATCTGACAGCACTCCTGGCATCACAAGGCTAACTGTGCTACATCATTCTGTTTTGTTTCTTCTTGGTGGTATTCCCAGAAAGGAGAGGGTTTGGAGAAATCACAGTGGATGTGCTACCTCTTGGATTTCCACTGACGGAGAAGCACTGATACATCAACATGGTGAAAACTGACTGCTTACAACTTATGTTATTTTACCAAGCTGCCAACCTGACCTGTTTCTCAAACCTTACAGTAGCTGCTTTTAAAATGTCATTGTGGCATGTATTTTATTCTTAACATCACAAAGCATGTTATCTTTTTAAAAATGTAATCCTGAAGAAGTTGATCCGTTTTGAATTCTACTAATTTTCTGGTTGACAGCAAAATACATGTCTCTAAGATGGAACTACTGAGCAAAAGTACTTGATTACATTAATAACCTTCATATGGGTAACGGAAAATTAATTAAAAGAAAGATATCTGTGCACAAAGACAACAGCAGCAATTGAATATCTTGGGGAAAAAAAGAGTTCTTTGAAGTACTTAGGACACCTGTCAATTTATTAAATGCTTCAAAGTCATTCTCGTACATTTGAAATAATGAAACCCACGTCCTACAGATGTGTCCCTTTTGTCCCCTGAAGATTTTCCCCTTGCATTAACCCAGTTCCCTCCCATTTTGTCACTGACACCCTAAATGGTGCCTCTTATCCATCAGAGGCAGCATGTCCTGCCACTTGTCCAGGGAGGTACCAGGGTCTGAAAGCCTTGCCAGACAGAGGCCACAACACCTGCTCCTCCTGCTGCATCCTCGCTGTGTCTTCCTTCAGGGCTTGCTACCCAGCTCAGTGGGTCACGCTTGGAAACCTGCATGGATGGCTCCATATTTGAGACGTTTATTTCCCTTCCAAGCCTGGCCAGACAAAACTGAGAGTTAAAGGACCAAAAGTGTGGTCATTTAGGGTGATGGATTTTGGTCACTTAGGAAGGGTGACAGATGGTGGATAGCAGGAAGCAGAGGGATCTGAAGATTAACAGGTACAGGCAGACCAGTTACTTAATTTTTCTCTCACTACAAGGATAAGCAAATTAAAATAAAAATTAGAAATCTAAACCAGTGAGGAGGTGGATCAGATGCTGTAATACCTGTTACTCAGATCACAGTCTTACAGGTACCAAGCTATAAAACAGCAGAGATGAAACACATTTATTAAGCCTTTGTCTTTCATCTAAAAAAAAGTTGTGTGGAGAAAAGGCCTTTGTCTTTCATCTAAAAAAAATTAAGTATGGAGAAAAGGTAATTCCTTTCTATCCAGTTCAATAATGAGGTATACACTGCAACCCTAAAAGTTAACTTTCCATGAATTTGTTTTAACTCGCTAAATAAAGGATCTCAATATTACTTGAGAATGAGACTGGACTTTTCCCCTGCATTACTCAAAACCTGTTTCAGATACAGTTTGAGGTAAGGAATATTAATCAGGGTGTAGCTGACTGATGTAATGATTATCATGAGAGAAGGGATTTGGTAAAACAGTTAATTGGAGCTCAACATGGAATTGGGGCAGGATCTGAAGTCTCACTGCAATCGTTCCAAGGCCATTTGCACATACATATGTGAAACTTTTGATGGCTGCTTTTCTTTGGGCAGTGTCCCTTTCATCAGTCAAAGACACTGTGCAGGAATCAATTAAAGCACAGTGCACTGTTCACCAGAGATGAAATTCTGGAATATAAATCCCTCCAGACTCTCTTAAAAAATCTGGGACCAGTTCTCTATTCATCTATTAGGTTCATGTCAGGCTTTCCTTCCTTGGTAAACATCCTCAGTGGTGTGCTTAGTAACCCAATAAAAAAGAATAATTCCAAGCTGCTTGCATGAACATTGGAGAGCACTGAGTATGTTGGCATGAAAAATTGAGAGTATGAAGCGAGAGTATGAGAGGAGTGGCTACGCAAAAATACCAAAATGCAATTTACCAGATGGTGTCAGAAGTAGAAAAAAGAGGGAAGAACAGGGAAAAATATTCCCCAGCGGGGCTTTCCTGAAGATCTCATCCTGCCGCTAAGAAGAAAATTGCAAAATTCCAGAGGTCAGTGCAGCATTGATACTGCTTCTGCCAATAGAAATGTGAATACATGTCCATGGGCAGGACACGTACACTTAAAGCAGGTGTTACACCACTATTTTTAGCACTATCTTTCTCTCCAGCAGAAAGGTTAAACTGTGAAAGAAAAAAAAAATTAAAGGTCTGATTGACAAGAACAGTACATTCTCTTCCAAAACATTTTATATCTTCTTTTTGTTTGTTCACAGCTAATGGTTTACACGTTATCACATAGGAGCTACTGCTACTGTAAGGGCCATTTATAATTTTACCACAATTTTAATATAAACATACAAATAAATAAATAGTCAAATCCTCTAAACCTTTTAGGAGGGAGACATTTTTCTTAACGGCATTCAAGTGGCTTAGCCAACATTGACTTTTTGTAACACTGGCCCCATTGTTGGTGACAATAAGACTAGGGGAGAGAACTTGGGAGGTAAACCGCACATTTATTTGGTCTTTAAGATTTACTGTGGCGTGGGCTACTGTGTGATCTTTGTGAATCTCAGGGATGCAAAGTGCAGTGTTTACAAAGACCACTGCCAGCAGCTTGGACATGGCTTTCCCACTCTTATTTCTGGGATGCTTCTTGCACTCTGGTGTTTGTCACCCAGTTCTGCAGTCTTGACAACGTGCTCAGCTTCCCAGCTTATTTTCTTGAGCTGGATTCAGCATGGTGTAGATGTGGTATTGAAGAGATTGCTAAATGTGTTCCAGGCAGCCCGTGAAGTCCTGATGCTGCAATAGCCCTGAGCTGGTTTACCTGTGTGTCAAGACAAAGGAGAACGCAACAAGAGAGCCTGCCACTGCTGCAGGGATAGCCTGCAGGGGAACAGCAGAGTTGTTGGGAGTCTCTGATGCCTGTTTCACTGTCTAAATTAACTGCTTCTTGGGGGTTAATGGAATAAGGCCGCTGAGCTCCAAAGGAAACACCCCAGGTTTTGCACCACTTTGCCCTCTCACCCTTAGCTGCAGGGAATGTAGGGCTTGGGGCTGCATGGGACAGAAGAGCCAAGGGAATGCAGGCCTCCTGACAGTCTTTTCTTTGCTTGCAAAAGAATTATTAAGAGATTATGGGCTTCACATGTATTTGAAGTAAAAATGTTGCAACCCCTGTACGTTTACTGGCTTTCCCTGTTCAACCTTATGCAAATAATTTCTTTTTTTTGAGTGACCATCAAGTGGGCTGTCTAGTTTTCTGCTTTACAGTCTTCTCATTTTACTTCTCCTGAGTTATTTCCTTCAGGGAGATGTTGTCAAGCTTATCTAATAATGGTTGTTACAAACTTCAAGATTCTTAAAGTATAGATCCTACAGAAAAGGGAACTGCTTCAAGAATGGAACAGAAGTCAACAGCACAGCTCTTGCTTTCAGTCAGTGACAGAGATCTCAGACAGCTACCACTTAGGATTATGTTTTCTGAGCCTCTGGTTGCAGATGATTACTTTTTTTTTTTTTTTTTTTTTTTTTAGACTGAACATTTCAGCCATTGTAAAAATAAAGAGAGAGGAAGTACAGGAGAAAGAGGAAAATTTTACTCTAGGAAAAAGAAAAAACTGTTTCCCTTTTTAGAACAGCAAGATTTGCTAGAAGTAGCTAGAAAGTAGAAACCTGGGGTGGAAATGGTTCCTAGTAAAATGCTTTAATCAGTGCCATTTTATATTGATTTCACCTACAGTGCTTTGAAAATCCCATTTTGTGCTTGTACAGTAAACCAGGTGTGACTTGGACCTCTTCTAAGGAAAAGCCCAGGTCTAGATAAGCTCTGCATGTACACACACACACACATTTCTAACTTAGCAGCTTTGTGAAGAACTTAGTAACGATACATGGTAACGGAGCCAGTAATTAGGCATTACTTGTGTACAAATAAGAGGCCTTGGGAACACCTCTTTTGTACTCCATGATGGCTTGATTCCAATTCCCTACCTTGATATTTCTCTGTTCCTGAGAAAAACAACTGTTTTGGGGCCATCTCCAATTAAAACTGATTTCTTCAGGCCTTCATTAACGCTCACTAAACTTAGAAACAGCAGGAGTTTAGGTATGTTTTAAACATCCATGCGTACTGTATACAGAGCTAAAAAGTTAAGTCTGTCTGTATCCTAATCTGCATCTCAAAGTTTATCAGCAGGATTTTAAGATCCTGAAAACTTCTCAGGCAATCTCAGGAAATATCTTTTCTAACCTTTATGAAATCTAAGTTTGAAAACCATGCACTTTTTCCTGTATGGGAATATGCTCATGGATTTTACATTAAGGCAAACCAGAAAGCTCTCAACTCCACAGGGATTAATAACCACACAAAATAATAGACTGTCATGTGTATATTATTTACATGACACACTACTTTCCACTGAGACTCCCATCCAGGAAGAAAACAGAACAAGTGCAAGTGAAATATTGTAGGAAAGAACACATAGCAACCAAAGAGTAATAATTTCTAAAGGAAGATGAAAGTTATTAATCAAAATTGCTAGTTATTCTCTTCCTCCTTCCTCAGCCACTCCAAAATACACTAGTTGACAAACTAGTAGCATGTCAGCATAAGAAAGAGGCTTCCAAGTTTTATCACCTAATAGGATATAGAAATGGGTTTAGAAGAAAGTTCAAAAGGGCTTCAGTGAACGTAAGTTTCTCCAATTTACAGCTTCTTCCAGCCTTTCCACATGTGGAAATTCACTTGGAAAGTTCCAGAGATGTAATTTTCACCCTCCTACACATCACCTCTGATACAGCTCACAGTTCGCAAGAATGCAAGGGTCTCAATCCTTACCTGACATCGGTAATAGCAGACAGCCCCAAACAGAGCATATCTACTGACCTTTGGGATTGCAGAAATGTGTACCCACCTGCCCTGCCGGGTGAGACAGAGAGGTTCAGAAGTATGCAGATGAGAAAAATGCCTTACCAAAAACGAGTTCGCACCCTTAGCTGGGCTGGCCATTTGCAGCAGTGGAAAAGTGCTACCGTTGAATTGTGGCACTGCGATTTCCCCACTACTGTGTTACAAACTCTTAAAGCAGCCCAAGGAGGAGAAAAGGGGAGAGGCTCTTTGCTCAGTCTTCCTAGGACAGTAATACCATGAACAATGAAAGCCAACAGAAAAGTTTTGCTTCTGGTTTTTCGTTCACGTAAGGTTTTTGTTCTTCTAATGCTAATTTTTCCTCTTCATACTCAGTCATACCAGCTTATCATCTGTTTGCTACCATTCATATACCAGTACCCATCCAACCCAAGAAATGCTAGTTTCAGCTTTTTTTTTTTTTTTTGGAAGATGGACTGACCATATTTGTTTTTGATTACTGGTCTTTGAACTATTTTAAGTGCGGTCATCTTCTGAATATATCACTCTGTAAATATGTCACAGTAGGGTTTCATGTTTGCTGTTTCTCAATGACTTCCAGATCAAATTTATTCAGCTTGAAGCCAAGAAGATGGTACGTGTACTTGGTTTTGGGCTGGGGTTTGTTTTGGTTTGTTTCTTTTTAGGCATGGCAGGGTAGAATGGAGACGGAAGAAAGGTTAACCAGTATTACGCTGTCAGCCACGTCTCTGGACATCGGGCTGGCTTACATACCATCCCCACTGCAAGTAACAAAGATTTTGCAACTGGGATTTCACCAACAACTCCATTTATGACGTGAGAGACAGGATAGAATATAGTTTGCTCCCCATAGTCCTGCTGGCGCTCCACTGGCAAAAAGATTGAAAAGTAATGACAGACTTACTCTCACAAGTGAAACGTGCATATGAAAGTGGTAATACACATAGGGAACAGATCTGTTGACTAAGAACATGCCATTTTCACATAGTCACTTTTCTGACCATAACCGCACTTTATACTCCAGGCATGGTTCTGTTTTCCTGTGCTGTGGCACAGCAGATGTGAAACATTTAAAACCTCTCAATAGTACCCAACCTAAGGCTAAATGACAAAACATTGACAACATAATCCTTAAATGTATGTCCCTGGCATTTTGAATATTCTGTGACAGGGTCAAAAATTTTGATAAATCGAAATTCCCACACTGAAAACGACAACAACAAAACCCAACAAAAACCCCCAAACAACACAGAGCCATGACTCATCTAATGGTAAGAGAGGCAGATGTCTCAATGAACTCCTGTTTTGAACAGTAAAAGTTTTAAAGATGAAATTTTAAAAATACCTCAGCTTCCCAGCTGTATTTGCCCATCACTATATACTGGATGAGGAGGCAATACACAGGGTTTGGTTTCTGGGAAATCTCAGCTGCCTCCCTGCTGATACGCATGTTTCTTCACTCTTCAGGACGGAGACAACCTCCCCTTAAAAGTGTTACGTGTTATATCTTTCTTACAAAGTCAGGCAGTGATACATGGGACACCTCAGACGCTGGCTGCATCTTGTTCTAACAAATATTCCAAAAAGGGGCTTCTGCAGGAGAAGGCAATTGGCAAATGAGAAAAAAGTCCTTCTATTCACTTAAATAAAATACAATAGCCTGTTTTTAGGGTCCACCAGCCATTTTTCTTGGCCTAGCAGAATACCACTGGCACTACAAGCATCCTAGGTTAGTCTGTCTGTGACAGTTACTCTTTTTTAAAGGTAATAATCCCAGAATCCCATTTTACAATACACCCTGGAGACATGAAACAAATCAAGCTATCCATATTTCGCAATAGTTTCTTGGCATGATCCATGTGGTAATTAAAGAACCTTTAATGGAAATTGCTGCTGCAGTTTGCAGGCTTCCTTATTCCAGCTATGGTATCTGCAGCACCTCCAGGCACCTGTCTTGTTCTCATAATAACAAAATCAACAATACCATGGCAGGGCTTGAGGGGATGTCTGAAGATGATGAGAACATAGAATGGAATGCCAGTATGAAAACTTGGCTGGTGCTTGGACTTTTTTTTTTAATTTATCTAACCGTTCTTTTACCAGGAAATATCACACCGACGAATGTAGTCGTCTTTTGCAAAGGCATCCAGGCCAACTAGCACTAAATGATTTTAACACAAAATTAATTAAAACAAAAACATTTAAACACTATAACTCTAAATATGGCCTTCAGCTACATACATGCCAAGCTACAGCAATTGCAATGCAATAAATCAGCGTGAGATATATACTAACAAAGCTAAAACCTGATTTTTTCCAGAACAAGGGCAAAGCTCTCTTAAATATTTTGAAACTGCAGTCTTGAAATGATCAATTATCAACAGACAGCTGCATGGGGTTTTTTGGGTTTGTTTTGTTTTTAATGAAATTTAGCCCTTCATTACTGTACTTGGAGTTGGTAACTACCATTTGTTTGGTTCTGACTTGAATAACTCAACATGTTACTTTCTACTTTTCAAATTCTCATTCTGTCGCATTGCCCAATTTTCTCTTCCCCTTAGTACTCACGTCAAACCTTTCAATGGGAAAAGTGTACAATATCCTCCTGAACTAATGCTGCTTATCAGTTTTATGAAGAATGGAAAAATCCAAATGACAGCTATATACTGTCCTAGGAATATAAAATTAAATGTGTTTCTTTTGTACTGGATACAAAACTGTTTAGCCCATTCCAAGGAGAAACGTCACCACACCATAATACCTGGACTTGCAGTATTCAACAAGTCTTTTTCTTAATGTGATATCATTCTGGGGAGGTGCTCAAGCATGGAGGGGAAAAGCACACAGTTAAAAGTTACCTATCTCTGGTTTTCTAGCTTAATGCACATTTGAATATTAGTGGCACGGTTCACCACACTGGTTTGCTGCCCATCAAAGTGCACTGAACTATGAAATAACAAATCACCCTGCACCTCAGACTTTCCCTTCTGGAGGACTGCAGTTTCATAGAGTTTATATCTCTACCAAGAAACATACTCTAGCTGCATAGCTGTTGTTTAACACTAATGCTTATGCATCTGTTGGTATACACTGTCTTTTTGGATCACTGTCTCTTTCCACCTCTACAGAATACAAACACAACCAAATTCACCAAAGAACAACCTGACTGACACCAGCCTCCACCCATCTTTCAAACTCTCAGAGGTTTGCTCTGCATGTGGCCTTGTCTGTTTCTACAGCTCTCTAAGGCGACACTGGTGCTGACTGGACCCCTGCTCCCTGTGGAGAGGCTGTGGCTACTCTCTGTCAGCCTTGGAGGAACCTGACAAGCTGGAGCAGGTCCAGGAAGCAGCAGCTGCTGATCTCCTGCCTCTGCAGGTGGGGTGGCTGTGAATCCCCAAGTGTTCCTGGCCCCACAGCACCAGCTCGTTTCTGCCTGGGCTGTCCTTCAAGCCTACAACCAAGTTAAAGAAGGGATGACCTCTCCTTCTATATTCCCCAGGGTCACCTCAGGTCTATTGCTGTTTCGCTGCGTTTCATAGAAACATTTTGGTTGGGAAAGACCTTTAAGATCATCAAGCCCAACTGCTATCCTAACACTGTCAAGTCCACCTGTAAACCACGTCCCTAAGAACCTCATCGGTATGTCCTTTAAACACCTCATCACCCAGGCCAGGCAAGGGTGCTCACCAGGAAGCCCCTGGCTTGTCAGATGCACTTCACCTCACGATGCACTGAAGCACTGGCTCAGCACAAGACCAAGATACTGGGCAACGTGCACCTGTTTGCAGAGGCCTTTACAATAAGGACAGCGGAAGTCAGAGAATTAAAACAGTTAAAATCAATAGCCTTCACTCAAGACTATTTAATGTTTATTGTTTTAAAACTTAAGGAATATGCATTCCACAAAAAAAAAAAAAAAAAAAAATTATTCATCTGCTGAATCTGCCTCTATCTTACTTGAAGAAACAGATAAGACACAAAGCAAGTGGCAGGCAATTTAACCTTCCTCAGCAGACAAATACTGTTTATCTTATCACGTAAATTATGAAAATAGGCCTAGAGGATTTGGCACAGGAAACCTAACACACAATAGGTTAAATAAAGCTTTCAGAGAAAATACCAAGCAGTCTATCATTAAGACAAAGGGGTGAAGGTTTGGATGACATCTGTTTGAACTACTAGTGTCCATTCTGAGACTGGCTAGAAGAAGCTTTGTAATATTTTTTTGCTGTCTTACTCTGATGTTAACTAGTAAAATACAGAAATCTGAAATCCTGAAATCTCCTGAAAACCTGATTTTAAAAAAATTTGGACCCCTGACATCTCTTTATTTGAATAAGGGATGTGTGAATTAATTCATCACGCACATTTTTCAAACCCTCTAGCACCACTAGTTTTAATAAGGTGTCATTGGTTTCTAATTACAATCAATCAAAAGAACATACAAAAAATCAGATAATCAAGACACCACGGAAGGAGAAAAAAATCATTTAGAATATAACCAGAGCACAGTGGATAGCACAGAAAAGGAATTATTGGTAAAATAGGTGGAAAGAGGGAGTGCAAAAAATGTCTGAGACTAGAACTGAAAAGACATCTGTATCATCCACTTGTGACTGAGTCAGCACATGCCCCTTGATTAAATTCCTAAAATAATACTGACAACACTGTACTTGTTCCTTGCATTGCTATTATGACAAACAGTCCTGGCATGACCTGTGACTATGAGGCCCACCCTGAACCCTAACCTGTCTCAAACAAAGTTACAGTACACCTTGCAGGCACTTGACACACTTACGCTCTCCACCTTGTTTTCAAAATCTGCTGCCTGAACATGTGCAGCCTTACAAAAGGGCAGCTGCAAGCTTCTCAGCCATGTAGGCAACAGCAAATTTTGCCATCTCGTGGGTGAAGCAAGAACCAGGGCAGAAATATCTCAAGGCATCGCCTAGGACTGAGTGCACCACCAGCTGGGACACACAGCTACCCAAGAACAAGGCTGGGCAGCTCAGTCTCTTGCACTGACCTGTGCCATTTGATAAGGACAGGGCTCAACTCACCACCTGTGTAATTTTGCTGCCTTCATGAGTTTGATTTCCTTAAACTAGTGTCTAGCCTTGTTTGAGTCTAAAGAATGTCCTGCTATACAGTTGCTCATTCTAAAACGTGAGGCATAAATTATTGGCAGTTTAATGTGTTTTGTATTATCTTTAGCAAACATCATCTCAGAGCAAAAGCCCTCCAAAGCCATTCTGAGACCTTCAAATGTAAGAAGATCCTCTGCAGCCCAAGCCAGAGGGCCAGAGGAAAAATTGCAAGGCATGCTTTCCAGGCAGGATCCATGCTCACCAGGTGAGGGGTAACCTTAAACTTCAGAAAATGCAATTATGTTCCCTGCTACTCTGTGGGACTCTCGCAGGACAGTGGCTCTGCCTTGCAAAACTGCTGACTGCAACAGGCCATTGTGGAGAAGCAGCCCTTGGTGTGGAGGTGGACCGACAGGTGAAACGCTCCCTCCATATAGGTTAGAGCACACTGTCCAGCTGAGGTGGCCAAGAAGCTGTCATAATGTTATCGGCCGGTGTACCACACCGGGCATGTAGAGATTTGAAACCACAGGTGGCTAACTGCACTCCCTGCCAGACACTTATTTTGCAATACAACAAATGAAAACAGGCCTTTGCATTGCAAATGCCATATTTCATGCATCTGAGAACAAGAAAGCAATTTGTTGACTTTTTTGTTGTTGTTGTTTTTAATGGTTTGGATTAATACTTCCATGTAAGCAGAAGGCATGATGGTCAAATAACAGTACCTTAGAGTACCAGTAGGACAGGAGACATCAGAGCATTGAAGCTACTGCAAAGGAGTTTTCAGTCATCTTGAGGTGATCCATGTGAAGATGCAGAGGTGGGCAGGCGCATGATGGACCCTTCCCAAGGTTTCATGTTAGTCTGCAGCAAAATAAACACAGGCTGATGAGTGGAAAGCTTTTCCTGGTACCCCTATATCTGTGTAAATATTCCTTATAAAATGGAAAATGGGTGCATTGTCCAAAACCAGGACAATGGGAAATTGAATTGCCCATAGTTAACAGTCTCACTAGTCCCGTACACAGTAGGGTTTTGATGTGGTACTGACTTAGAGGAAACCATTGCCATAAACTCATTTCGCAGATGACTAAACAAAGAGGAGATTATCATCATTTCATTTGATGTTGGTAATTAAAGGTTTTTAAAAATAAAATGAAAGACAACTCTCCCTTGCAGTTGGAGACTAAGTAAAAACATATATAGTTTTAAAACACATGCACTTAAAATGGCAAGACTTCATCTCCTGAGCTTTTATTTAATGTATAATTTATGTAGATATACTGTACTGTGGGTTTTTTGGTATAGCTAATGTTTAGGCAGAGAGGTCTTTAAATGTAGTACAACAAAAGGAAACAAAACAGATACCATGTACAAAATCCACAGTCCACACTGTCTTAACCCTTTGGTGCTGTACCCTCCTCCCTGCAATTTAATCCAACGCTATCAATTTTTATCTGAAAGGGCCACCAAACAGTTAATTTTTTAGCAGCAGTTGACACGAGCACATCCAATACAGTACGCTGATGGAGCCATATAAAAAAAGACTCCACATGCTTAGGGGTAGGAGCGGCATGTGAAATGAAAAAGTAATATTGCCTACTTTTCCATAGCTTGTAAATGGTCTAAGTAATTATTATATGTATTTATTTTATTAAAGGGAGAGGTATTTCTGTTTTGATTTCTTTGCTCTGATCCTACTTATTACTGCTGTCTTTGAAACTCCACAGACACTGCATTTCTTTCACTGACTGGACATTTCTGAAATAGTACCACTATCAGGTAGATCAGATTGTTGGCAAAAGCTTTGGCACCGAAGAGACTCAACAAATAAATTTCATCACTCTGACCCTGTACTAAACAGCAACTTTATGTGGATAACCTCATGGGAATGGAAGTTGAGAAAGAGCTATTTCAAGGCCGCCAATAACTTAATCTCTGTTCAGTTCATAATGCAAAGCCATTTCTGTTTCCTTTGCTTACAGTGCTAAAGAGTTTTTGGGATACTGTAAACCTCATAAGCTGGGGAGGGCAATGTGGGGGGTAGGGGTTTGCTGAAGGGAGAAGAGATCCCACTCAAATTATGCCTCATTTAAAAAAAAAAAAAAAAGTGAAAAATAAATAAAACGCCAAGGTTTTCATCTTGGAAATTCTCAGCCTCAGTTACGTGAGTGCAAAAAGTAACTTTTATTTGAAGAACTAACACTCACTTCTTTGTTAAGAAAACTTAGGGCACCACCCAGCAGACATGAAGGCTCCTATGTTATCAGCAAACTATTTCCTGGGTATATGTTCACCCTTTCCATGCAGCTTGCTTATTTTTTCAACCAAAAAAAATGAAAAAAAGAATGAAAGAATGAAAGAATGAAAGAATGAAAGAAAGAAAGAAAGAAAGAATGAAAGAAAGAAAGAAAGAAAGAGAGGCAGTGGAAACAAATTCTGTAACACTGCTGAACGATTTGTGTTTTGCTGTAACAACCACTATATTGATGTAATGGAAATTGCATAGGTGTCCAGCTTTGCAGAAACAAAATTGGAAAGGCGCCAAGGGGAACCCTCATGCAGCCCTGCGTGTTCTTTCCTAGGTGAAAGGGCTCTGCGTAGCGCTGCTGCTTGCCACTGTCTGAGAACAGGCCATAAGAGGCAGAGGCAACGTGCACAGCTGAGCAAAACAACTCATGTGGAAGAACATGAACCCCCATTAATGGTTAACCTAACCCCTTACCCACAGACATTACACCAGTTACTCTGCAAATTCAACAAGTTTGAGTTCTGTGGAGGAATAAGCTTGAATGATTCTGCTGTCTGCCCATCTGCCTCTCCTCCCAGGTTTGAACCTATATACTGGTCTGAATTATGTCTGATGAGGGTGCGGGAAGGTAGGACTTGCAAAGATAATCAGGTTCTCATCAACGTCCAGAGAGCTGAGGATGGACGGAGAGCAGGAGGAGAGTCTGGTTATGTCTCCGCAGCAGGGACACCCACAGAAGCTGCCCAGCGACTTTCTACGTGCCCTTCTGCATCTGCGAGTCATCAGCTTGGGGACCCTGCAGCACCTGATGCCTCACACCCAACTGAGAAGGATGCAAGAATGCTGAACAGATGGGGGAAGGAGAGGGAATCCACAAGTTTCAGCTCTGGGGTGTATGGAAAGGAAATAGAAGATACTGTGGGAGAGTCCACCAGGAGCACAGGAGAAGGGAGTAAGGTTATTGCTGTGAGCAGCTAGGGCAAAACACAGCTATCCTTAGTGCCACAGTTTATGGAACAAATTGTCTGCTTACTGGATCCCCCTTCTCCCCTAAGAAATATTTTTGTATGAGCAGCAGGAGTGGTGGCAAAGGAAGATTATGCAACATCCAAAATCAATAGCAGACATCACATGCAGAAGACTATCCCTTTCTGCAATCCTGGGAGCCACCTCAAGTAACAAACCAGACAGGGACATGGCAAAAACTTAAATCCCGAAGAACAGAGATGCTTGGCCCTGTAATAACTCCACATGTAGCAGGATGGAGCAGGCTTCACTGCCCAGCCTGGCTGTACAATGCTCAACAGAGCACTGCAATGCTCAGGGAGGTTCTGCCCCACCCGCCTCAGCCCCAAAATCGTGGATCACTCCACAGCACTGTCTAGGAGCACCACCCAGCAGCTTGCAATAAAGTCCCCTCTACACTCCTGCACATGAATCTCATTGTTTCCCAGGAAAGCGAAGCAGAAACCCAACAGCCGCCGGCAGCAAAACGCTGCAGTCGCCTCTGCTGAACTGGATTCAGCCCAGTGGCGCGGCAGAGCCAGAACTCCATGCAGGGGCTGGGCCTCAGGCATCGGTGAGCTGCACAGACCTCTGCAGGCTCACAGCTACAGAATGCCATGGAAAGCAATATTAATATAAAAAACAGGTGTTGCACAACTTTTTCAGTTGTGCTGTTCTGCCTTTGGGGAGGGGGGGAGTATTGAGAACGATGAAGGCGACCTCTAGCCCCCTGCTACTCTGACAAGATCTTCAGTACTAACTTTTGACTTCTTTTAAAATACAATGAGCCTTTTCATGAAGCTGCCCTTGGAAACTGGCCGCATCGAAAGTTACTTTATATATCAAGATACAGCACAGTGTATAGCATATGTTCGATGCTATAGGACTGGAAGAAGAGATGAAGTAGTCTTATGAGAGGAAGCTTTTTTTAACTAGAGGTTCAGTCTATGGATTTCACAGATTTAACTAGCAGCAGCCAGCCATGGCCTTGCTATTTCATCAAGCCAGAGGTTTAAACACACCTTTGCATTTCACCAGGTTTTGTCCTTGGGAAAGTCAGGTGTCCATGGCTAGTGTATGCAGACATTTAACCAGATACCCAGTCCAAACGCAAGAAAAACAAAGGGCTGTTGTGATGGAGTAAATGCTTCCCTCTGCAGCCAGCATTTGCAGTTTCACCCTCTTTGTCTGTCAGTTCATCACCCTGGAAAGGTGTCCAGCAGCTGACAAATGGGGCCCAAAATTTAAGAGAGCCTGCAAATGCCAAGTTAGCTTTACTTGCACATTTAGCGAAAGAAGAGCCCAGGCATCTTGCCGTGGTAAAGTAAAGTAGCAGAACAAAACAAAAACAGAGTTTAAAATTTTATCTTCTGGAAGCCTTTTGCACCCTCCACAATGCCTTTGTATTTCAGGGCCTTTTAAGCCGGCCTTGTCAGGCTAGAAAGGCCTCTGCACAGTCAAGAAAATGCTCTGTCATAAGACCCTGAGATATGATAAGGCTACAAATCCCAGGTTTTAAAGAAACAATGACAGCAAAAGACAAAACAAGTGAAAGAACAGAAGATTGGGATCAGAAGATGAGCTAAGAGGTAAAATTGCAATGGTTTACATTTTTTAAATATCAGGGAAAATATTCAATTGCAAGAATTATTTTTGTGGGGTGTTTTTTTTTAGCACCCACTACCTCTCCAAGAGAGCTAGCTTGCTTCTCCTTTCTTTCTTTTCTTTCTTTTCTTTCTTTTCTTTCTTTCTCTCTTTCTCTCTTTCTCTCTTTCTCTCTTTCTCTCTTTCTCTCTATTCCTTTCCACTTCGGCTGCTCTAGGAAAGGATTTTTCCCCTCAACTGTTTACTTTTTCACTCAGTCTTCAGTAAAATGTCAGCAAACAATTGTCATTTGGTATCTATAAAAGATAATGCAGGTGGAAAGGGGAATACTGAAATCCAATACCTCCCTGTAAAAGCCTACTGTACTATCAACACCAGATAAACTTCCTTTTCTCTGCTAGAAACCTGACCTTGTAAATACACTTACTAAAATAATGGTAAGGGAATACCTATCCAGCTTGTTTGGGTAAGTTATCAGCAGGTCTTCCTCTCAGAAGACAGAAGTTTTCTGGAAAGTAAATACCTGACCCAACTTTGCAATGGCACCTTAAGAAAGCTTTTCTCTGGATCTCAGTATGAAATGGGTGAGGTTGCAGGACCGTTATACTGGGTCCTGCCATGACGTGCTGGGCACAAAGCAGCAATAAGCTGTTCACACTTGGTTCACATTGAACCAAGTAATTTTAAAGAAATCACCGTTACTTAGCTTTCTCAGCACATCACATACGCAGACATTCAGTTTGTCTTTTCGGTTTGGAAACAGGTTATCATCAGAACTGCACTTTAGATTCTAGAGCTCTGAGGTGAGTGTGTTCTTTACAAGATGATTTAAGAATAAATTAAGGAACCACACCTACTAATTAAGATCCAGGTAAAATTCAAACCCTCTAAAAAGCAAAATACTACTACGCTCTATTTTTGTAGCGCATGAGTATATTTTAGTTAACTACTCAAGCAAGCCCTTGGTTATCAGCCCTTTTTTCATTTTTTTAATACTGAATCTGCAAATCCCTGAAAAGAAAGGAAGTGCTCTTGAAGTAAATTTTGGTAATCAAACCCAGATCAGACAGCTTTTTTTTTGGTCTCATCTCACAAATGCCATGTCAATAGCACTTCACAAATATCTCATAAGTAAAGCATTGGACTAAAATCTAGCAATTTTTTTAAAGTATCTCCTGGAAGTTTGCTGAGGGAAGAATTATATTCAAATGACCATTTTTTAAATTTACCTCAATCACATGAACAGTCACAGAGCCACAAGAACCACCTGCATCAGCAAGAAAAGCAGGATTTGGCCCTGAATGACTCAACCAAACTTCATACTGTCGACCTAAATTCTACATGTAATTCAAATTGGGCACTACTGCTGTGTTGTTTCAGCAGAAGCTGTTTTACATCTCAGAAATGTCTGGACCACAACAATGTCACTACTAGACAACTTCTGTTTTTTACATGCTTTAGAACTTTTCAGGGGGGAAAACTGTTGTAAAAAAAGAACTTCTTTGTTTTGTTTTTTTTTCCCTCCTTTCTGTTCTAAGCTTTAAATTGAATTGGGGTCCCACTAATTTAAGTATAGAGCTTTGAGGTATACATCTTAAATATGATAAATTACCAACAGAAAATTAAAGGTCTACAGCTAAAGCACTGCCAAGCCTGAAACAATGCAAGATCATGAGTCACAATATCCACATGCAATCCTCAAAACTGTGTTCTGAAATATAAAACAGTTCCAATAATCTTTTCATCTTACACAAACATATATATGTGGGTTGGATTTTAAAGAGTTGGAGTCAGTCTATGCAAAGCCTGGCAGCAATATAGATGTTTGACAAGAAACTTTGAAATGTTCCTTGATGGAGTTTCCCCTGGCCTGTTCCACTTGCACCAATATTCCACCTGGTACCTCTTTTCTTCCTCCTAGGCATGTCCTTTACATAGTATGACCGTACCTGCTTTGCTTTTCTCACCGTTACTGTAGATACCACTTTGAGCAAATGAGGAAGACAACACGTCTTAATCAGCTTTAACTACAATGGGGTGCAATAACATTCTTTGACAGAGGAGAAATGATAACAAATATTTATCAAGCCTCTGCTTTAGTCCCACACCTTTTCCTCACCACCTGTTAAATACCAGCTCTTTTGGAGAGCTCCTGCAAAATCCAGTGAAGGTGATGGACACAGTACTGCAATACTGACATTTCTCTCTCTTTTGTCCCTGAGACCAGGGGGAAAGCTTAGAACGAGGAAGAGTTAGTGGAGGAGGATCAGGTTAGGGAGCACTTAAACTGGGCATACATAAGTCCATGGGGCCTGAAAGGTTGCAACGATGAGTGCTGAGGGAGCTGGCCAATATCTTTGCAAAGCCACTCTCAATTACCTTTTTAATAGTCATGGAGACTGGGAGAGGTTCCTGAAGACTAGGAAAGAATAAGTGTCACTCCTGTCTCCAAGAAGGAAGATCCAGGGAACTAAAGGCTGGTCAGCCTCACCGCAGTCTGTGGAAAAGCGATGGAGAAAATCCTCCTGGAAAGCATTTTGAAACACATGAAAGACAAGAAAGTAATCAGAAGTAGTCGGCATGCATTTTATAAGGGAAAATCATGCTTGATCAACCTCATAGCCTTCTATAATGAGGTGCCCAGCTTGGTGGATAAGGGGATACCAGGGGATGTTGTCTTCCTGGACTTCAGTAAGGCCTTTGAAGCTCCCTCCCATAATAAAGCTGACAAAATACAAAAACAGATAAGTGGATGGTGAGGTGGCTTGAAAACTTGCTCAACGGTTGGGCCCAGAGGGTTGTGATTAGTAAGCAGCACAAAGTCCACTTGGAGGCAAGTCACTAGTGGTTGACACTAGAGTCAATAGTGTTCAACATCTTCATTAATAACCTGGCAACTGGGACAAAGTGCACCCTCAGCAAGTTCACAGATGATACAAAAGTGGAGGGAGCAGCTGACACACTCAATGGTTGTGTTGTGATTCTCAGAAGGACCTCAACAGGCTGGAGAAGTGGGCTGAGAGCAATCTTACGAAGTTTATCAAGGAAAAATGCTGGGAAGTCCTGCATCTGGGGAGAAATAACCCCAGGAACCTGTATACACTGAGGGAGGACTGACTGGAAAGCAGCTTTGTGGAAAAGGACCCAGGGGTCCTGGTGGACGACAAGCTGTCTGTGCAGGCTGATGCAACCTTGCAGCAAAGAGGCAAAGCGCTTCTTGGGCTGTATTAAGAAAAGCATCACCAGTAAGTCAAGGCAGGAGATCCTTTCCCTCTGCTCAGCACTGGTGAGAACTCATCTGGAGTGCTGAGTCCAGTTCTGGGCTCCACAGTACAAGAGAGATATGGACATACTAGAGAGAGTCCGGCCCACTAAAATGGTTAAAGGACTGGAGCATCTCTCTTATGAGAAGGGTTGAGAGAGCTGGGACTGTGCAGCCTGGAGAAGAGAAGGCTTAGGGAGGTCTTATCAATATATAAATACCTGAAAGAAGAGTGCAAAGAACAGAGAGCCAGACTTTTTTCAGTGGTGCCCAGTGACCAGACCAAAGGCAACGGGCACAAACTGAAACTTGGGAGGTGCTGTCTGAACATCAGGAAATATATTTTGACTGTGAGGCTAACCAAGCACTGGCACTGTTTGCCCAGAGAAGTAGTGAAGTTTACATCTATGGAGATATTCAAAACCTGACTGGACACAGTCCTGGGTGACTTGATCTGAGTGATCCTGCTTGAGCAGGGTGGTTGGACCAGGTGATCTCAAGAGGTCCCTGCCATCCTCAGCAATCCTGCCTTATTCTCCCTCTTACGGGAGATAAGGAGGGGAACATAAGGTGGAAAGCAGTTTCCTGCACCATCATGTCCAGTCCCCAGCTCTCAGAGGTGTGTTTACAAACTTCTGTAGCTTCATGCTAACAAACTTTTGTAGCTCTACCTTCTCTCATACTGGAAGACTGTCAGCACTATATTGGTCAGGAAACTTGACTTAATTTCCTGCCTAAATTTATGCTCAGTCAATAACGATATATTCTCTGGCCCATCTATATCTTGCATGGTTCTTTATTTTCTGCTTCATTTACCCACTGCATGCATTTTTCGTAATTTCTGCTTAGTTTTCTTTTTTTTTCAGACTGGAAAAAGGCATCTTTTTTCTGCACTTGCTCTGGTTTTGAGCCATCTCCCTCAAACATAGGGGCAAAGGCTTTACAGCTGTTTACATGGCTTCACAACCAGGACAAATCTAGAATGTGCTGTATGGCACTATACATCACCAGTTCTTCTACAAATGCTTCTTTCAGTGAACACAGACCTTGCACTTTCCTTTTCATTACTGCATTACTAGTGCTGCCTCAGACTCAGCCTGTCAGGTTGGGACCCTTAGAGCCTACACTTCTTTTCTTTTCTTTGCATGACATTCCACTTTGCGCTATGAGATCCTCAACTTTTTCTCCTAGAAAAACAGTAATGAAATCTGTAACATTAGTATGTTGGGATCTAGCACTTCTAACTCACCAGACTCAAGGCTGCCTTTCCCTCCGTTTTCCCTTCACCAAATCTTAGCTTTTTCACCTTTATCAAACTCCATGTTGGCAATTTCACAAATCAGTGGTGCAAAAATCTGTATTCACATTTAGTCTGAGTTACCCAGTACTCTGGACTGCTGAAGGCAGTGCAAGTATGTACAGAGTATGTGTATGCATGTGTTCAGGCATTGCTATTTAGAAGAAACCAGCTCCCTCTTCTCCATGAAAGGGTAAGAAATTCCTACTGAATTCAAAATGACCCTGCAGGTGAACAGCATTAAAAACCAACCAGTGAAACAAGCAAAGAGGCTACTTTTATAGCTGGATTTCTTCAGACAGCTTTTTAAGAGATCCCAAAGGCAAAGCAACTGAAGAATATATAGGCAGCCAGAAGCAGATACTGTGCATCTGTTGATAAAGTGGCATTGCAAGACAAGAACAAGAATTTAAAACTTCTTTCAGAATATCAAGCGGTGAAAAGCCCTGAGTAAAAGCTAAGTCTAACTAAATAAATCAATCCTTATTGTAAAGGTGATAGGCAAAACTTAGTAATTCTTGCTTTTCAACAATCTTCTTTATAAGGTATCAATTCTGAGATATGCTATACCCAATAAGCAATATGTTAAACATTTGCACTGTTTCCTGAATTTTTTACATACCAAGCAAGCCACTACTTTTAGAAGAGGACTACAATGTATTTTACACAGTGTCTTTTGATGGTCATTCATCTGGAACTTGGGCAGAACTTCATTCCAAAATTTATATTATCATAAATGTTGTCGTGTACTTACAAATTGTAAAAACAAAACAAAATCACCCACTGACAAAGAAAAAGAGTTACAGCACACGTATTTCAAGGTCACAGTGCAGATTGTGATGTAAAATCCATTACAAGCCACAGAAGCTAATACTAACAAATATAACCAGTAACAAAAATGTACATATATTATTAAAAGGACGCGAAAAAAACAATAATGTGAATTATGCCATATCGTATTGTTCTTGAGTAAGTAAAGACAGCAAATAAAAGCAGAACAGTATTTATACAGCAGGTGGTAAGCAGGATGCAACTAGATGCATTTACACTCCGAATGAGGTTGTAATAGTGAAGAAGTGCAGCAATTTGTTTCAGTTTGGTATATATTTTTCCCTAATCTGTTTTAAAAGCGTCACATAATGGTAAATATGTAAGGAAAAAATCTGTTATGATGTGGATAGCTATAACATCGGTGTTGGAATCCATTCAGAGACAAATATATCTGCAGCAGCCAGATCCATTGTTTCATTACATGCAAGGAGGGCACAACTAGTCACTGCAAAGTTAACATCTCTTTTCCTTTCTAATGAATTATATGAAGTGATACACTGTAACACCCAGAAATACCACCTGAGGAAAGGGATAGCCACAGGAAAGACCTGCTTGGTACTTTTGATGCCTCAGTATCATAGAATTTACCTTTTTGAACAGGTTAGGGTTTCTGTATTCAAAATAGTGTTATACAGGCTGCTTTCAGTTTTAGAAAACCTTTTTTTTTTTTTTTTGGTATTAGAATGACATTATGAGTTGGCAGTCTAGAAAAACAGAGCTAGCAGTAAATGTTTCAGTGTAACCAATTTTAAGGGAAAAAATGGTGTAAGTTCACTGAAGATGAAGCGCACTGTGGGAACACATACCAATCCTCATGAGATTTTCTAGGAAATAACAGCCTTGGAGTCCCAGTGTGGAACTGTGAGGACCAAGGGCAGCCAGCAGCTCACAGGTGGTCACAGTGCTCCCTGCAGATGCGCGACCTGGCTTCAGAGCTCCTTTTCAGATAGTTGCTCACATCCTACATAAGACTCTTAAATCACGCCATACTGGGGGCTCTTGCTCTCATTGCAGCTGCCCCATTCCAAATTAAAAAGAAAAAAAAAAAAAAAAGTGCCATGGAGGAGCTCCCATAGCTGCAAAGAAGAGCCTGAAAGAGATCTCCCCTGGAAGAGCCTCGTGAGGCTGCTGAAAGATAGCGCAGAGCTGGACTCGTGCCCCGAGCACAGGGGTGTTGGCTGGTCTGCGTGTTTGTGCTGGTGCACAAGTACACCCACACGCTCTTCGCAAGATGGAAAACTTTTAAAGTTGCTTCCCATCCCCCTTATGCAACAAGAACATTTTCGAGCACATGAAAAGTTTCCCAGAACAGAAAATATATTTGCTACCCAGCCCTTGATACTACTTTTTCTCCACAGCTAATATAATCATTGCTGAAAACTACTATTTGGACAAACAGATCCTACTCCTACAACAGGCCTCAATGAAATCTGTGGTACTACATTCCAAAGTAAGGACAGTTTTCGTGAGCAATGGCCAAAGGAATGGGGCCCAATGTGTACATTTTGTACGTGCAGCCAGAACCTTGCAATGAGCACATTTTGCAAATAAAAATAATCAACTCTTATTACCCAAAGCAGGCAATTTGTAGAGAAAGTTAATAAAAACTCACGCCTTACTCCTACTTCACTATTAAATATTCTTTACTCTGTAAAGAACTGCCCTGAACTTCTTGCCAGCTTGTTCTGACCATCCTTGCCTCAAAAAATGAATTTAAATAATAGCTCCTCATTGCTCACTGCTGCGATTACATCAGAAAATGTACTGACTCTTTTCATATGGCTCAGCAGACAGAAAAAAGCTTTGCAAGGAGCAATCTTGCGTTGGCAGGAAAATTGACAAGATGACCTAATAGGTCTTTTCCATCTCTAACTTCCCTGAGTCTACTACTCCTATGGGGAAAAATAACTTGTCAGCAAACTTATTATAGAAGAAAATATCACAGTAAAAATAGTTACAGAAAATAGCCCACCAATCCCTTGATGTAAGATACAAATATATTTATTCTTGTGACAGTTGCTTATTCCTAACTGAGAAAAACATGTTCCCAGATTCTGTACAGCAGTCAAAAAATCTCAAGTAGCAGTGGAAACCAAATAAGAAAGTTAACAAGGAATTCTCAAATACCTAGGAACTTAAAGAGGTTCAAACAAGCCTCTGTTTATTTACCCATACAGTGCAATTTTATGCCTTCTTGAAAAACAGACCTGTTTTGAAGAAACACGGAATTTAAAGAATAAAGAAACAATGCCAATATGCACCTTTTTTTTTTTAAGTTACAGTCAGCCTAGTGCCACTATCAATAATTCTATCTTTTCCTCAATTCAGACAAATTATAAAAGGCAAAACAACCAAACAGTAGGAAATATCTAAAAAGACATCTTTGTTTCAGACAAACATTTGATCAGGAGCCTGCATTTAGTAATGCAAAAGGCCTACGAAAGGGCTTCCGAAGCCGGGTCCTGTCACTGACACTGCTCTCAGCAACAGTTACCTTTAGTACTTTACTTATTTCCTGACATGAGGACACTGAAGAGAAGAACAACAGGTGTGCATCTAAGAATTTACTAAGCACATTGCATTTATTACATAAAGGAATTCAAGAGGCAAGACAGAGGAGATCTGATGATAATTAGCAAGGTACTCCTTATGTCTTGTCTGTTTTAACAAAGCTTTTATGGGAAAAAAATCATCTTACCTACTTTGATTCTATTGGTTAAAAATACTGTTTTCTTCTCAGCTTAATTCCTATAAACCACCAAGGACTAATAAGTTTTTGATTTGGTTCAAAATAGTGTTGTGTTTCCCACATGCTTCATTCTCAAATTACCAGGTACAACTGGCTGAAATAGCAGCAGATGTCTTAAAAATATTTACAGTATGGTAATACTTTAAAAAGATGTCAAGTTACCTTATGGAATCAAACTAGAGCTGACACCTACTTAGGGTATAAAAATAAATTTTTTAAAAGACAGTGCTAAAAAAAATGGCATTGATTTTGGTTGCACACTACTATACATGGGGAATAGTGGCACCAAACTCTCTGTTGGTAAGAAAGAACAATAAAACACTGGAGCCCTGAGATACTGTAGTTTGAAACTCAGTCACTGTCTCTCCTTATGTGTTAGGAAAATGTGGATACAGATCTATACTCAAATCTGGAACCACATCTGATTCATACAGCACAGGATTACATCTAATGCTGCCCACAATGACAACCAACCTTGGACATTGTTGAGAGTGAAATAAAATTCCTTTAGGTTGAAAAGTACCTTGTTCACCATTCTTATAATTTTTCCAACTTTCCTTGCACAGTCTCACCTTCCCCAGCTTTTTCTATCCCACTCTCCTGTCTCCGTCAGATCTGAATGTCTTTTTCTGTATGGCAGTAAAAGCAATGATGTCCGCCTCAGTCTATCTTAATTATGGCCTTAATTATGTATTATAATCTCTAATCAAGTTACTTTCTGTAACAGAAAATAAACTCTGATTTTCTATAACGCAGCTGTTAATATATAGTGTCTATCTCATCTTGTAGACTTGTGAGGCCCTATCATACCAGTAATGGTCTGAGAAGTGAATATTCTTGCTGGATTAGGGGGTTTGGGTTTTTTTGTGTTTTGTTATTTGTTTTATTGTTTGGGTTTTCATTTGTTTGTTTGTTTGTTTGGGGTTGTTTGTTTGGTTGGTTTGTTTTGTTTGTGGTGTTTTTCTCCTTTTATTTTTTTTGTTGGTTGGTTGGGTTTCCGTCTAGATTCTACCGAACTGCATACACACAGAAGATAATGAAATATGGTACTGTCTGTTAATGTGATTCATTGTCCATAAATGGTTATTGGAGAGCCATATTTCACGACTACAAGATCCTATCTGTGTTTATCCCATTACTGAGGGATAAGCACAGCAGTATATCAAATAGTCACAAGCAACTTATAAAACTCTTATGTTAGCTACAGGAATCTATTATAGAAACTGCAATATATTCCGTTATGTACCTGACAGGTATGTTTCTTTGTTTTCAGTTGGGTGTGATTACAATGAGTAGCATGTCAGATTAAAATCATGTTCACAGTGATGTATGAGCATTTACAGTCAGAATCACCAACATAACTCAAAACTGTGAAATGATATGAGATGGATTCTCCATAACTACCTCAGTAAAATTCACATGCATGTTTTCAGCAGTATAATGTGACCTATACTATATTCTTTAAGATTTCAGAGGAGTCATTATGCGTGGGATATGTTAAACAATCAGCTAGTTTGTTCTGTAAGAAATCCCTTTTGTTTTTACACACGCAGTAATTACTGTGAAAGTACATCCCTTTGAAAAGGTAATCATCTTGGGTATTATACTATTAATTTTGGCACACTATTTTTGTTTTAAAATAAATTATAGAGCAAGCATTCCACATTTTTTCCTGTCTAAATCAGTCATGTCTGTTGCACTTACGTAGGAATCAAAACTGTTGACTGAGGAAGTGGGGAGGAGAGAGAAAGAAGGGGATGGCTGTTTTAAAACACAAAGCTTAATATTCCAGCATGGTTTTTCCTCTTCCTTTTCTTAAAAAACAAACAAACAAACAACAACAACAACCCACCCCCCAAAAAACCCCAAACCTAAACCATCAAAAATATCATGCATCTTTAGACACAAATATGGGCTGAAGTACTATTTCAGAAAAGAAGACAAATGCAAACTTCAGCCCACACCTGGAATTGCATTCACTTTAAATTACACTTCTGGATACACCTCTTGGAGCTGGAAACACAGCAGGTCTGTATCTATGAGTGGCCACCCTGTTCAGGCCTGCAAGTGCACCTATTGCTCTGAAAGGCAACAACAGGATCACAACTGCAGATCTTGTTAATGTCTTCAAAACAGCATCATGTAAAGAGATAAAGGCCAAGTTAGAGAGTAGGTGGCTGTATTAAGACAAAAATGTCCTCTTTGTTTACTCAAGGGTTTTATCAATCTGCAGATTCCCCTTAGAAGTCACTGGAAGATCTCCTTAAATTAAGGAGTTAAGTTCCTTAATGTGGATTGAATATCTATGATCCCATGTCCCTACAGGAGAAGCCAAACCCTAACACAGGGAATGATATGTCTCTCTGGGGCATAGCTAATTTATTTTTTTCTTACATTGCCTTCAATACTAGCCAAATATACAGACCCATGTACAAAACTGTAAAAATTAATTTATGTATTTACAGCAATAAGAGATGGAGTTCAGAAATTTGTGGGGTCGCTAAGAAAGCATATTCCTCCTCAGATGTGAATATTAGGATTTTTGTCATTTACAGTACTTCTGGCTTTACCATAGTTATAGACCTTTATACTTCCACTATTGGGAATTAAATATTGAACTATTGGCCACAGTTAGTACTCCAGATCTACAAATATTTTTTTCCCACCTAGTCAGAACCTCATGAGGAGTTAGTCAAATCAGGCCACAAAGAGACCTCATTAGCCACTGATACCAATAGAAAAACCATTAAAAATAGATTTGCTGTTAAACTGTAAGGGATTCTTTTCTTCTTCTGTTTTGTAGTGCCACAGACTGTCTTTCAGTGATAAATCTATCTGTGGGAGTCTACACCTCTGAGCAAGAATTGCAGCACATTGCATTGGGAAAGTGCATCTGCTCTGCACACTGGAAAAAAGCCTTCTTGACACACACAGGTTCATACGTACATTCCTGTACTAATTGCAAAACTCCAGAGAAAAAGCTGGAGGTACCGTATCTCCCCATATCTACCAGTGGTAAATTGGTCTATGAATTAGCGATGCCCAAAGTTGCATTCACCTTTTTGTTGAGTCCGCTCTGTTATTAGAGGCATTTTTAACAAGGGGGTCTCTAACGTCACCTCACTACATCAGATGTGGAAAGTAAAACAAGTGTCTATTTTGCATTCTGGTGATTTCAAGATGGGACAATCTATAAAAATGTTGTGGCAGCCTGTGCATGAATGTGTTGGGAGTGGCAGGCCAAGTCTTTATTTTCTTCTGTATTTTCTTCTTGAAACACTACCTTTTGTCCACAGCCAGTATTGTTTCAGGAGTGATTTTAATATGTTAAAGATGGGCTTGCAACAAATCCTCTTGGCACTTTTTAATTATTTCCACTAGATTTCAAAGCAGTCATGATGCAATTTACAAGAAAAGGCAACTTCTATAACTATTTGAGAAAGTTTTATCTGTTGCATCATGGACATTTGGAAGTTCAGCTGTATAAGCTTGTATTCTTTTACTTTTCCAAGGAACAGAATAACTAGGAAGAAAATTTAAAAGGTATATCTGATGGAGTCTCACATCATAATGTCAAAATGGGAACCAACCAAAAACCCAAACAAGAAAATAAAGGGACAGAAAGCTCTAAGGTAGCAACCAGGTGAAAGTCTGTGCTATTTGGGGAAGAGCGACTCGTGCTGTACTGGTATACCTAATCATTGCATAATGCAGGTTGACTAATATCGCATCACTCACTCAGGGCACACAGCTATCAGCTTATCAGAGACCTACTATGCAAAGCTGCCTTTTCCAACAGTGGAGGAAGAGCCAAAAAAGCATGTGACTTAAGACACGCAGAAGTTAAGTGCGGAACAATTAAAACGAAATTTTGAAGAATAAAGTCAGTGCCCAAGATGAAAAAGAACAAAACAGGAGCAGGTGAAAGAAGAGGGCCATGTGAAGTGAAGGGAACATACCATCTGTGCAGACCAGGCACGGGCTGGGGGGAGCCCAGGGGGTTGGGTTCCTGCAGCCAGTGGATAGGAAGGTGAGGAGAGGACTCTGACCTTCACTTTCACTCTTCTTACAGCCCTTGTACTCTGGTCCCTTCCGGATTTTCAGATCCACGCACCAGCTGTTAATTCCCTGCTAAGTCCCATGCTTCCTTCCCTGAGAAGGTTAAACGACTTTCCCTCCCTTGTTTGTTTTTGCAAACTTTTCCAGCCTCTTCAGTTCTGCCTCACCTTCCAGACTGTTGGAGGGGCTACAGCCACTTCAGAGCACATTTCTTATCTCTGACCTATTTATTTGCAATGTTTGTAATCTCTATCCTCTAGACCACAGCACATGGACTTTTTCCTAGTTTACAGGTCAGAGTCTCTTCTGCAATTGAGAAGATATGTTTTGCATCGATCGCAATGCTGTTACAAAGAAATCCAAAGTGCTAACAATGCTAATAGCTGACAAGATGACACAGTTGTATATTGAAACCAAAGGCTTGTATTATACCCCAAAATCTAGCTGAAAGAAAATTGGTTTGGAAAAATAAAGCTATTATCAAGCTAGAGCAAGATCTCTTCTCACTCAAGTGGCCTGAGGCTGTGAAGAAAGCACAGGTGGATACGTAAACTAGAGTTTTAATTTATACTAAACACAAATATGACTACTTTAGGATACATCAAGGACAGGATCACTGTTCTCACAACATACAGTTAAAAGAGACATCAAATTTTCAGAGCTGATTTGATAATGGCCTAAATGCTACCATTGACTTGGGGGAGGAAGGAGTGGGGAAGATTCAGTGACTTCAGAGGGAATAAAACTGGTCCAGTAACAGACATCACTGAAAACTCTGTTTTAGAACAGAGCATTTGAGTATCAGTTAAGTACCGTCTTGAAATGAAATCACACTCTACAAGGTATCAGCTAAGGAAGACAGACCGCTACTAAAGCTGGGAAACCCAGAGACAGGCACAGGGGCTGAGTGACTTATTTAGTGAAAAATTAAGCCAAATAAACATAATAGTTCCATCTGGAAATACTTTTTTTTGGGTGCGGTTCATAAAACCAAAGATTACAGGCTTCCTTTTTATCCAATTTTCTAATGATCTGAGGGCACTTAAATACTTCAAAATCTTTGTTAAGCTGCAAAAAATTACAAATTTCAAATGCAAAAATTTTTTCAATGAAACAACATGGTTCTTGAATTTGAAACGATTAGAGTGAATGGCGGAATATTACACTGCAGAAGTTTTTGGTTATAATTTAAAAATTATGTTTGCTTTGTTCTTAAGTACAAATGTATTTTTCAAGTTTTTCATCAACAAATTTAAAAATTATTTATTAATTATTTAAAGTACCTGTAAAGCCTCTTCTTTATTGACTTCTGGCATTACACAGGATCTCAACATTTAAAAGTGAGAGTATCATACATTAAAGCAGTTGAAAGTGATTGAAATCGGGGGGCGTGCACGATGTTCAGGAAGAGCAGTCATGATAGCATCAAAATCTTCTGGACTACAGTGGAGACCTTCTACATTGTTTTCTGTTTGGTTTACATTGAAGAGTTAATCTTATATGTTAGAGTACTGAGAAAAATCAAAGAAATATCTTATTCAGTACTTCTTCATAAAATTCAAGCATCAGTGTTTGGCTTGCTGCTCTCTCTTCCACTTTTATGGGCCAGCTATGTTCCAGGTTGTTACAAATAAATACATTATATTTGACTAAAAATCCCCATAATAAATAGAAGAAATTTATTGGAATAGAATACTGTTCTGTTTTCAAGCCAAGAAGCTAACTTTTATATATTCAGAATTGTGGCTATGATAGCTGTATTAAACAATAGTATATTTTGTTTTGAGTTATGCTGTATTAAAAGGGTTTCTTAAAATATGTTTTGCCTTCTTTGATGATTGTTTTCTTGCAAAGATAATTCAAACCAGCAAGGGCCCACCCAGTCAGAGCAACAAAAGGTCTAGTCCTTGATGAGCAGTATTTGTAAGCACTCACTACTAATATTAATTAATTTGATAATTTATCCTCTTTTTCTATTCATCAGTTGTCTCCATGTGGTTTAAATATTCATTCTCTATTCAGAACTATTCACACTGGATGAATTTCAGTCCTCTGTGGACAACCAGCATAAGGCATATGCATCACGTCAATCCTCTGAATAGGGTTCAAGTAAGTCTCAAAGCACTATATTGTCTCTCAGCTCGTGAATAAATTTCACCGTTTGGCTAGATGTGGATTCTTTCTGAACTGCTCATTGCAAGTCACTCTGTGCTTCAGCTGTTGCTGTGGTGTCTTAGACCACGGTCCCAAGACTTCAACTCCATAGGCTGGGATGTTTATTTTTGCACTTAGTGGTGCATGCACAACACCTCCTAAATACCCATCATAGTCGCATGGTATCAGTGATTTGAGTCCAGTTTACTGGATAAATGCAGAGCACCAGCACGTACCTGCCTATGTTCTCCACATGCCCCACGGATGGATCACACCCACTGCATCTGGGACATTCAGATATCCTGGACCAATGTCCAAAGTCTTTCTATTTCAGCAAGATTTCTGGGTGAAAAAGGACACATACTCAGAGATGTCCAGACAGAGGGTAGGTTCAAATTTAGATTTGTAGTGGTAGGAACCATTATCTTCTTACATGTATGCACCAAGCACAGGAGTGCAGTCTCTGGTGACTGGATTTCTTATGCCCCACTCTACAAACAGGCAAACAAACAAACAAAAAAGAAGGCAGAAAACCTCAAATAATATTACCTATTTAAAACCTGAACTGAAGTGAATTATTTTAAGTCCAAACTTTGCTCTTTTTGCAAACATTCTGCAAATAAACTTTTTCCTAGATTCTATGTACAAAGCAATCCCAAAGGGTGAAATCAATTGCAAGTTTTAAGTAATTGTAGAAACGCAGGACTATTTTTCCTGCTCTGGCACTGACCAAGCATCCTTTTCCATGATTTTTTTTTTTTTACAGTTCTGTATCATAATTAAACCAGAGCTGAAGCAAACAGTTTACACTTTCTAAAAAACAAACTCATCAGAAAGTTACTTTGAGGGTGTACAAGATTAAAAGGGAGCTTTCATTAAGAGTCCAAACAGGGCTTCTTCATTCATTCTCCGAAATCATTAAGTAGATTGGCAAAGAATGAAAGGTAGCAGTGGGAGGAATGGAGAGACATCCTTCTTACACAACAAATATGCTACAGTGATAAGTGATAGAAAACGGTACTGTATATACTTAAAAGTTCATCTAGGAAAATCCTTTGCTATGTAAAATTGGCATAGGTTAGCCTCATTGCCTATTAATATTACTGGAAGGCTTTAAAAGATACGGCTCTGAGAACACTATGTCAGATTAGAAACTGGAATTTAAACAAATGCAACCTACATGGAAGACGAGGGCATTTCTAACTACCTTTGCCCTTTGGCACTGCAAGCTTCTACAAAGTTAAAAAGACCCTACAAATCAACAAGGGAGTTCAAGAAAGTGGCTTTCACTTATATCTGAGTTATGTATGGGCAGTTCCATGACATACAAGCACTCAGAAAACAAATAGCAGAGTGCTGCACGCTGCATGTCCTCAATACACATCTGGCCTATGTCCCAACAACGCACACCAGCTACACTCTTTTCTCTGAATAAAGTGTACTCTCTGAGGCAGGAATTATGAGAAACTAGCATGGGAATGTTATATCATGTTCCAAAAACACAGCCAGTATGTCCATGCCTAACTTCTAGCTGATCCTGCATTCTTTGGGCTTTCAAAAGTTCTTCCCACAGCAAATAGAGCTTTTGTGTGCAAAAAGGGAGCACAGTAAAAAAAGACAGTAAGCACTATTGTATAGCAATGATGTTCAAGTAGTAGACCTTTAAGAAGTGTCATTTCACCTTTTTCATTACAGCAATTATCTCAATTTGTCTGCAGAAATGCCAAGATTCAGTATCTTTTACATGTAACTGATAATCCTTACTGTCAGCTTCCATGTCTGTCCATACTTTGGTTGCCAGTTCTGAGAGTCAGGGAGTGAGACTTCCCTTGCTGAAGCAGAGCTTCTTGCACTGACTAGGATTTCATTCTAGGAGCCTATTTCCCCCCCTGTAGCACAACTCTTTTGTTGATTTACGCCACAAAGCAGGAGGAAAGACTCACACATCCTTTAAAATCCCCATCTTCCCTTGACAACACAACAACGAATGGTGAGTGGCTTTCCATGAAGCTAATTAAATTAATTGATGGAGAGGAGCAGATGCCACTGCTCTGAAGGTAATGTTTACCCTCCCTGTTTACCCTGAGATTTAGGTTGGCTCCCACTGTCAGCTATCAGTTGATAGTTACAGCAATTGCAATGACAGCATGAATCATAATGCAAAAAACATGTTACATATTGAATGATAGATGAGCGAATTTCAGGCCAATTCCTACTGGATTGTTTTTTGTAATTCACTCAACGGATCAGAATATCTCCTGACTAGAACCACATGGCTTGTTTTTTAAATTTTAACTACTGAAGTGTGCGAGACATTGTCCCCATGGCCCGTGACAAGGAGGGGCTTTAGTCAGATGGCCACCTGTCATTTCAGACATCAAATACCACATATTTTGTGGGCTCTCTGTCAGACTCTTTTCCCAGATGCATCAATGTCAGGTCTGTTGAACAGTCTGTTTCTACAAGGGACATGAGAAGTTATAGTTTTGCCATACCAGTTCTGTAGCTTGTTTTGGAATAAGGCATTAGTTTCCCTATGCTCCACAAGCTCTATGGTCTTCATACTTGCTGCCAAGAAAATGGAATCACAATCTTGGCCAAAGGAGACAGGTTCTGTTTAAGGCAGCAAGCTTCAGACAGAACTCTTTCAATACTTGCTTACTTGAAAACCCATTGATTTGCTTATGACCTCTGGAAAGCTCTGTTAGGAATAGAAATGGAACTGGCAGTCTCTGGAGATCCCACAGCAAAGCAGCTCTTCCCACTTTCTCAGGCTCCTTACAGGAGCACAAACACTCCTACATAGTACAACAGACAGGTAATCATTTTCCTTTGATAGTTTTCTTGCTTATCTGCTTCATTTCCCCCCTCACCTCCCCCAGATAAATGCACAAAAAGGAAATTTGAAAAAGTCTGCTTCACTGCCCTGCCAGTACCATAGATTTAGTAAAAAAATACTTCGCCTCACTGCGTTAGAGCATGCAAACTCTTGAAGTCATGTCAGTGGTGATACAAGAAGATGATAGCTCCACATCTCATTCAATGTTTCCCTCATTATGCACTTGAGGAGACATCTGTCATCATAACGTGCACTTTCACTTTCCTTAGGTGGTCCTGATTCACAATCAACAGCAGAGACGAAGCTTGGCTTTGGTAATTAAAGTATTTACAGTCTTCTATTTCCTTACGTCAAAAGCACTTTAGCCAGCATCCTGTTAGAATTGTTTAAGCTACTGAAAGTGCTAATAGTCACTTACATTTTATTATATAGTGCTCATAATTCTAGCTCCTCCTTTTTCATTTCCCAGTTCAAGTGATTTTGATTTGACTCGTTCTCAAAACAATTTGAAAAAGACTGGAAAAATGAGAAACATAACAGAAATCTTTAGACAGTTCCATCCACTACACAGAAGCACTGATAATATATTCTTTCAGGAAGGGTTGCACTACAGGATATATTTCATGCTTTAAAAAGTAACAGCCAAAAAAGGGTTGGGGGGGCGTGGGGGAATGGATCGTGCACAGTAACTGTAAAATTATAGCCCTCTTGTTTTGGATCTGGTTGCTAATGTGCTCAAAAAGATCTGTGCTTCATCATATTTTATAGGGAGGATATACAGTATGTGCTCTACAGGGAGCCTATATGAGTCCTAACATTGCTCAAAAGGACAGTTAAATAAATTACTCCACCAGTCAAGTCACTGAAAAATTTGTATTTCTGCCAGCTTGCTTCCAGCCTCTTTGCATCGGTGGATTGTGGTGACAGCAATTATGTCATCCATAAAGTTAAGAAGCTGGGAATCCTTACATCAGCTCTCAGACTTGCTTTTTTGTCCCTCCTACAGTTATCACTTGTTATTCTCAGCTTTACCATATTTTTTAAAAGAGTATGATAACCAACAGAAGCACTATGAAAATACAGTTGAGCTTAAGCTGCTTTAAATGATCACAGTCTTCACTCTCCAGCATGCCTCATACAGACTATCACAGGTTGGAAGAAGATGCGTGGTTTTTTCCTTCTTCTGTGTGAGCCCATGTAACACCACTTAAAACAATCTATCCCATTTAGTCCTGAACTGCTAATATTTTGAACCCACCTCAGCAAAACACAGGTTGCTGCTTGCAACTAGGGTGATTCAGCTAAATATCAGGCTCTATGAATCTATTGATTTTGGGCCAGTTGAGGGGACAGCGAAGCAATAAGATTATTTTTCTGGGTTTATCAGAACATCCTTTGAGCCAGCACTGTGCCATTGTGGCCAGGAAGGCCAATGGCATCCTGGGGTGTATTAGAAGGGGGATGGTTATTAGGTCGAGAGAGGTTCTCCTCCCCCTCTACTCTGCCCTGGTGAAACCGCATTTGGAATATTGTGTCCAGTTCTGGGCCCCTCAGTTCAAGAAGGACAGGGAACTGCTGGAGGGAGTCCAGCGCAGAGCCACAAAGATGATTAAGGGAGTGGAGCATCTCCCTTATGAGGAAAGGCTGAGGGAGCTGGGGCTCTTTAGCTTGGAGAAGAGGAGACTGAGGGGTGACCTCATTAATGTTTATAAATATGTAAAGGGTGAGCGTCACGAGGATGGAGCCAGGCTCTTCTCGGTGACAACCAATGATAAGACAAGGGACAATCTGTGCAAACAGGAATACAGGAGGTTCCACTTGAATATGAGAAGAAACTTCTTCATAGTGAGGGTGACGGAGCACTGGAACAGGCTGCCCAGGGAGGTTGTGGAGTCTCCTTCTCTGGAGACATTCAAAACCCGCCTGGACACATTCCTGTGTAACCTTATCTGGGTGTTCCTGCTCCGGCAGGGGGGACTGGACTAGATGATTTTTCGAGGTTCCTTCCAATCCCTAACATTCTGTGATTCTGTGATTCTCTATCAGATATATCAAGATATGCCATTTACTGAAGCATGGCTTTATTTTTATGCTACCTCTTTGCTGGTGCTCTCATTTCAGTGCTGACCTCTGGGAAACTCTGGAAACTGTTGCATGTGTTTCCTTTATTGCTCCTAATGTCCACGAAGCATATTCAGGAAGTCTACTGCTCCACAGCACAGTATCTAAAGCTGCTGTGAAAGGAGGAGGAAACGATCTGAAACAATGTCGCCATGTCTTTCCAGTGGCAAACTTTAGTTTTGGGATAGTTTAAAGTGTTTCCACTTAAAAAAATATCAGCAAAAGTCTGTCTCTTATTGGCAGAACTCTGTCTCTAATAGATGGGTGATACATTCATGGACAACAGTTTATGATCCTGGCACTGCTGTATTTTATGGCTGCCGTAGAATGAGTCATGGTTTTCTTTCTTTTTTTGTTTTTTTTTCCCCAAAAAACATTCCAAATCCACTCAAATGCTGAATTCAACACAGCTCTGGTTTTTCATTACAAGTCCTTCACAAGGAGCAGGCCTTTGAATTGGCTTCTGAGAGAATGCCAATGGCATATACCATCATCGGGTGACTATTGACAGAGGCTCATTTAACCAGCTACAAGCTATAGCAAAATACCCAGAAACACAGGAAGCTTGCTGCGTCTCATTGCCAATGTGCTCATTTCTCACTTCTCCCACCCACATAAAGGGTAAATCGGGTAAGTTGGCTGCATCGACCCAAACTGACTTATACTGTACATTACGTGAGATGAATAACAGGCCGCGTTCGACAGCAGACCTTGTGGGATCAGGCCCGAACGGCTCCACGGCCGTCTAGTGCTTAAAATTGTTGCTCCTACTGGCAAGTCTCCGAGTAGGGGGAGGAACACTCAAGCTGTAACTCATGATGTTGAACACACACTACTTAGTTTATTGCTTGGTCCTAATAAAAGGTTTCCAAAGAAGACTGACTCCTGTGCAGCACGCAGACTTTCCTTGTACCACTTCCAAGAGGGCTCCGCACTCTCTTCACAACTAGCTTGAAATGACACTCTCTTATTCACCTTGTCAAGGAGACATGTACAGCGGAGCCAGTATTCTCCCCATCCTCTAAATTGCCTGTGATGAACACGACTGCTCTATATAAACACAAAAATGAAGAAACATTTCAGAAGCAAGTTCTGAGTCTATTTTTTCCTTCATCGAGATGTTATTTCTTACAGTCTTCTATCCTAAGTTTAGAGAACATTGCCCTTCACTTAGGCTGCAACGCTTGCCAGACTTAATATTCATTTCACAATAAACTTAAAATAGTGATGTTGATTAATCAAGCCCCACAAAGCAAAAAAATTAATTTGGGGGACTGACAGTAAAGCCCAGCAGCTGTGTAATTCAGAGGCTGGATAAAAATATTAGCATTGTAAAATTGTCCAGCAAAAAGGAAAAACAGCTTGCAGAGTACCAACACTTTTCATGGGGAAAAAATGTTCAGACAAAAAAATAATGCCTATGCAGGAATTTCAAACAAAAATGTTGCTGTTTATATAAAATACTGTTTCGGCATTCAGATTTAAAGAAACCTACGTGAAATTATACTCGAGTTGAAAAGTTAAACTAAAACAAAACTGGAAAAACAAAAATGTTTTCATCAACACATTTTGAAAAATTTAAACCTCTCAGGGTTTTGTTGTTTTTTTTTTTTTTTTCAGAGTCAATTCTTCCAAACAGAGAAGGATCAGGACTTTAGATTTGAATATGCCTAATATTTGGGAAAAGTAAAGACTAGCTCCAAAAAAAAATTTGTGGTTTTAAGCTCATTTCTATGTTTATTTAAAGGATTTCTTCCCAGTTATTCTCTGGGAAGCTGTAGTGTTTTTCCCCGTCTATTGAGTGCATTGGAATACTTTCCCTGGCATAGCTGTCAACACAGTTCAACACAACAAAAAATGGAACAGTACAGATACAGTCTGATTAAAAATACTAATCAATCAGTCCAGAGCAAGAGTCAACCGTTTCTATTCTATAATGACTATGCTTACATTAAGCTAGCCAATGTGATGATTTTTTTTCCCACCTCACCCATTGGTAGATTTTCGGTTAGTTTAAAGACTTTGTTTTGACTTACTCTACGTATTCTATGCCAGAAAACAACTCATTGTCTTCTCTTCCATGAGTCTGGAAGTTGCTTCTACACATCCACTGGATTTCTTGCTAATGCACTTACACAGAGCTATATGGGAAACAGAGAAAGGTAACTCAAAAGATCTGTGTCTTGGACCCCAAGAGACATGTACTTTGAGCATGCCTAGACCACAGATCTGTAAGGAAAGGGGCATCTCTCTTTTCCTGTAAGGAAATGCTGAGCTATTTTTGATATCTGATTTGGGGAAGCAATTTACAGCTGAGAGCCCAGGTAGTCTTTTTTGGTGGACACAAAATTATTGTGATGGGGAATTCTCTGATGGCCCGTATCAGTTGTTCCATACTAGATATCATAAGTTTTCTCCAGATAGTTTTCTTGGTTTTAAAAAGGGCCAGGTCCTCTGAGATTGATATACTTTTGGCACACCACCTAGCAAATATCATCTATTAAAAATCACTGTGTTCATCCCTCCATCCAAAGTTCCTCTACAGCAAAGGATACTCCAGTGCATTGGAGGCACTTTCCTTCCTGCTTACAGCAGGACTGACTTAGAGATGACCCAAGCCACATCATGAAGTGTGTCAAAAGTGAGCCTGGGAGCTCCTTGGCCAGCAGTGTTCTAAAAAGAGGTTTAGCCTCCTTCCTATCCCTTTCCTCAGCTCTGCATTCCAGCTGGGGTCCGCACTGATTTACACATACACAAAACTCACATGTCTCTGGACACCCACTAGTACCTCAAGCTTCTGCTGAAGTTTGTTCTCTCCATAGAAAAGAGCACTCCTCCAACTTCCCCTCCTGACCTTTTTTGCCCTCTCTGTAGGGGATACACTTTTGATCTAATTAAAATGTATATTTGACAAAGATCTCAGTAGGCATTATCAGCAGAGCTCAGGCATGTTCTGTATGTATGTGCAGCATTTTAGGCCTAAAATTGTAAAGAGCAGTTGGCATTTCCTATCCCAGCAGTGCAAGAGCCAAAGGAATAATTCAGCTGCGATCCATTTTGAAAAGTGGCTTGGATATTTTGACTACCTCTGCATCAGGACCTCAGGTGTTACAAAATCTAGCTTTTAGATGTCCTGAGAACTAGTGGAGTTGCAAGGCCTGCCTCAGTCCCTGTATTACACCTATGCACTGCGGTGACAATTGCCATCTGACGCGAGGTACATGGACACAGCCTTTAGCTTGCTTAAAGTCTGTGGCCTTAAGGCAGAAATAAACTAGAATATTTTTAAAACAGATATAAATTCAGGAATAAAATTGATTCAGGAGAGAGGACTGAAACAGCAGGATTTATAAAGAGGCTTGGATAAAATCAGTTGTCTGAAGATCCAACCAAAAGTAATTATCTACTATCGAATACGTGCTCTAGGGCCAAATGTGTGCTATGACACTGTAGCTCAAATGAATACATTTTGTTTTCTTCTAAGGGAGCTCTATTCACAAACAAAACAAACAAACAAAAAAGAAGCACACAAAATAAGTGCTTTGAAGATCCAACCAAAAGTAATTATCTACTATTGAATACATCCTCTAGGACCAAACGTGTGCTATGACACACACACCGAAAAAAAAACCAAAACCAAAACCAAAAAACCCACACAATCACCACAAACATTCCTCAAAAGAGGATGTGGATGTGAAGGGTGAAATGTGACCTGCACTCCTTGGAGGCAAAAGCAGCACACACCACTGTGTCACCTGGACTCCCGACACCCTCTGCATTTATACTTAATCAGCATCAGTCCTGATAAATTATTTACCCTGGAGGAATGTAACGGGACGCCAGTTTGTCTGTGCGTATGCTCTTATATTCTGCTAGACTAAATAAGCAGGGTTAGGGGCTTGGGAAAGAGCCCTGATTTCTGTCAGTGGGACCCTTTCTACACTCTCTTGGCTCTATTTCATACAGCACTGGCGTCCCCCTGTGACACAAGGCATGTTTGATACACCCTTGACATGAGTGTCCTTAAAAGGGAAGTTCAGGGTAGTGGTCATGCATCAAAGTATGTTAGACACAACAGGTCTCAGAAACAATAAACTATCACATAGTGAGGTTGATAGAGGAATGAAATCTGAGGAGTGAAAGATACTACTTAGCATCCAGAGGAAAACAACAGCATCAATATCACAGATAGCATAATCTTGCTTAACCTTACTTTTAAGGACCAAGCTTAAGGCTGTAAAAGCCAGTTTTGATAGCAGAAGTACACACTCTTACGCAATGCATTATCCTTAAATTACGGTTGCATTTATATAGTACATGGCATAGATTACTTCGCATGCAAGAGAAGTTAGTGACTGCTGAGTGCCTGTGAGGCGTCTCACTGTAACTTTTGATTGCTTGCTAAATTGTTTAGTCATAATGTTAATATTAAGTTCAACCTAGATCTTAACAGATTCCATTTCTAGAGCCCTTCCAAGCTAAGAGTTGCCCTGTAGTGCACGTTATTTAAATAGATTTGATGGGAGATTAGACAGCATAGTAACAAGAGCGATTTACATTTTTTAAAAAAATGACGCAGGTAAACGTAGACAAAAACAAGCACTCAATAGGAACATGCAAGGAACAGTCTCCATGGATAAAGCATAGACAACTGGTAGACTCTGTATTTCCATTTTGTCCCTCGGGTTTTCCATATGCTTTATGGAATAAAAAGCTACAGTCAAGAATAAAACAACCCCAGCTCTCCTCATAGCACTTCAGCATCAAAAAGGTGAAAAATGTGGTGTGAAAAGGTGAAAACAGACAAAAAAGCCAGATGAACGCCTAAATATTATCAGGTTCCTCATGAGGAATAATCTGGAATCAAATTTGTTACAACCAGGAACCTTCTGACGCTTCAAAGGAGTTCAGAAAAGCAACAGCAGTGACAATTTTGAGAGGGGACTAATGCAGGCACACTGAGGGCAGAATTGCCTGCTCAAATGAATATCTCTCGCATTAAGATAATATTGTCATCCCTGGGGTACAAGATCACTCTAACAAGCCATCTCCCCTCCCTTTAAAATAGATTACAAACAAGTAAATTCTGCTTTTAGCACAAGCTTACATCCATTCTCCTTGAATATGATGGGTGGGAGGAAAGAAAGATACTCCACACCTCCTCCTAACTTTGGACCAACACTCGTCCTTTATCACGATGCCTAGAGAAAACTTTTGGTAACAGTCTCTTGTTGAAATAAAGACATCTCCCTGAGGAGGGTGAGAAGGAGAAAGAAGAACTAGCCTAGCTGGAAGAAGGGAATCAGGGTGATGAGCTGGAAAACAGAGATGTTGGTCTGGATTCAGTACAGGATCAGAAATGGGAGGGAAACATGACTCTAAGTCACCCATCTGCTCTCTTAATTGTGGAACAGAATGAAACTGTACCCAGTCTGCCCAGATACAACTCCTACACGCCTGGGTGAGGAAAGCGTGGAGCATATAGATGACTCCATTGGATTTATTCCATTTCCACTAGGAGAAATTCTGGCTGCCTTGTTAGGGCAGGCCTTGGTTGCCTGAGCTGAGTATCTTTCCCAAGGGACTGTGAAGTGGTTTTTTCCTATTTCCTTGTGTTCTCATCTTGGACCCCAGAACTGTGGCATCACTGGCCAAAATGATCACCTGAAATATCTGTGAGCTTGGCATGCTCGCTTAACTCATACATAAAGATTGAGGGGTGACCAGGTCTGCTGCTAGAGAGACAGATACAGAGATGGTGAGTAGGTGCCTGAGTACAGTCACCAACGTAAAACAGTATAATCACAGACAATTCAGATAAGCTGGAGCCATAGAGAGTTAAACTAGTACATATCACAGTTGGTAAATGTTATCTAGGAAAAATGCCTTACAATTCTTTGAGTCCTATGAAGCCTGAATATATCGCTTAGGGCAAATAAGTCACCCATTTAACAGTATTTCTATATGTATTTGAGTATTTCTTTGTAGTACCACAACAGGTAATCCAGATCTGAATATATACGTGTCATATTTATCCCAAATTACTCAAGAGAATTCAGATGAATTTGATCTATGTCACAAACCTGAAAAGTTTTGTTTCAAAAACTTGTTAGAGTTGCTAGGGGACAATGTTATAGTTACCTACTACATCATTATTTCCAAAATCCAAACACATAAAAACACAGAAATTAAAAACTAAGGACATCATAAATCTTAGATGGTTCACAGACAAAAAGACGTTAGTCTCTCAAGAAAATATTTCAGTATGACACACAGAGCCCTACTCCACATCCTGGAGCTGTCTAATATTTTTGCTATCTGGATTTCAATTAATAATTCATTTACAATACACTACTAAGTGGGATTTGTCAGTCAAAGTGGTTTTACAGTTTGGGGTTTTGTTCTTTCCTTTTTTTAAATAAAACACTTGAACAGTAGTTTCTGATTATGGTGCCATACATTCACTTCAACAGAGTTGCTTCTGAGGAATACAACGGCAGTAGTTAAATGACAAAGCTTTAGAAAGTGACACAGTAAGACCTAAACCACTGTAGCTTAAAGCTGGAAAAACCTAAGAAACTATCCTGCCATGTGATGAGTAAAATATATAAATGCACTTCAGTAGTCTGAAACAAAGAAATAGTATATATCAGAATTCCAATATAAAGCTTGTAATAAAGAGTTCTCCCTTTTGTGTGTGTGTGTGAAAATGTCACATTAATATTTACTTTTTATACTTTGCAAAAGAAAAACCAAAATAGGTATTAATCATGTTGCCTTCATTGATCACCTTTCTTCCTCATCAATCTCTATTTTTTTTACTTTTCGTTATCTTTTTTTCCCCCTCTCATTTTGCCATTCACCAAAATCTGGAGGCAGCAGACAAACAAGAGACTGGAAAACCTGGAGTTTTAATTCTAGTTTTTTAAAATAAAATTTAAACTTTTTTGCATGTAAGTTATGTTAAATTAAAGTCTCCTGCGACAAGGGAACACGAGCATGAAGTTCAATCCTGTGCATGCTCAGGTACTTCTCCTGTGGACAGTATGGATATGACTGCTGTAGTCCACAGGGACTTCGAAGCTGCAGCAGTGTGAAGGCAATTAGCATGCACCACTTAGCTGGAGAACTTGCATGTGAGTGTGGACCCTGCTGCCAAAGACAAGATAAACGCAGCTCCAAGGCAAAATGCAAGAAAACCCGAATGGATTTTCTCCCAATCGGAAGGCCTGCCAGCACTAAATGGCTAATAACTGAAAATGACATTCCGTCGTGTCAGCATTTCTTCTCTTCTTGGAAATGTGGAGGGTCTGGGGCGAGTCACCAGCTAATAGCGTGTCTCAGACTAAAAGAATAGGTCCCTGCTGGCATTGAGTGGATGGGTCTGCATCTGCTCCAGCATGACCTTTACTTCAGAGGGAGATCCCCCACATCCTTCCCTCTGCAGCAGGGCTCAAACCCTGCAGGTTTTCCCTAATTCCTGGGTAATCATGTTTATGTCAAAGATAAGGGCAGTGCCCCAAGGAGCAATTCAACTTCCTAACAGGCTTGCACAATAGAGAGGCAGTGTCTTTTTAACAGAAACATAGTAGGTGCATGGAACAGCATAAAAATACAAATAAACTGCATGACAACACTATCTGACCCTACTGGTTTTCAATTTTGCACCATTCGTCTTGCCCTCAGTCATTCTCTACATTAACAAAATTACAGTAATATCCAAGTCACTAAGTAAAAGGTGATCCAGGCATACTCAGAGAATTCCGAATAGAATTTATTTTGCTCTTGTTAGGAGCTGTGCATTTCAGAGGTTATCTTGCCTTCATCCTTCCATTTTGTTCTAAGTTTGATTTTTGTAACATACAATGCTAAATGTAAGTCATATCTTGGGCTGCATCAAAAGGAGCATGGCCAGCAGGTCAAGGGAGATGATTCTGCCCCTCTGCTCTGCTCTGGTGAGACCCCACCTGGAGTCCTGCATCCAGCTCTGGAGCCCCCAGCACAGGAAAGACATGAACCTGTTGGAGAGGGGCCACAGGAGGCCACAAAAATGATTAGAGAGCTGGAACACCTCTGCTGTGAGGACAGGCTGAGAGAGTTGGGGCTTGTTCAGCCTAGAGAAGGGTCCAGGGAGACATTATTGCAGCCTTTCCGTAGTTAAGAGGGGCCTATAAAAAGGATGGGGACAGACTTTTTAGAAGGGCATGTTATGATAGGACAAGGGGTAATGGTTTTAAACTAGAAGAGGGGAGATTCAGGTTAGACATAAAGAAGAGATTTTTTATAATGATGGTGGTAAAATACTGGAACAGGTTGCCCAGGGTGGTGGTAGATGCCCCATCACTGAGCAACCTGATCCGGCTGAAGATGTTCCTGCTCATTGCAGGGGGATTGGACTAGATGACCTTTGAATGTCCCTTCCAACCCAAGCTATTCTATGATTCTAAGTTTGTTGTCACCTAGCAACTTTAACTTTTTATTGTCCTTGAAGTTATTTGCCCACATTCTGCCTCCTCATCACCTCCTGTTTTCCTTTTAGAGCACGTATCTCCAACAGCAGGAAACCCTTCACGTGGTGTATATTGCAGCACACTCTCAGGCTTATGAATCAATTCTCACCATACCTTTACTTAGCTTCTGCGGCACGTCAAAGAAATGTCATATCCCATTTTGTAGGGCATTTTATGGTGCCCTCAGAGCACTGACTGGTCATATGTTTTAAGGCCTCCTTATCTTCAGCCATGAGAAACAGGAAGAAATGAGAAGATGAGGTGAAGGAATAAATCATTTATTACACTAAATGTAGCCATTGAAACCCACTAAAATAGTTTCCATGTAACAATTCCTACAGTTGTCACAGGGGCCTTGTGTGAACAAATGGGGTGGTTTTTATGATCACAAATGGGAAGAAAGGTCTATGGCACAATATCTCTTAGAAACCCTTGATCTGAAGTCTGGGATGTTATAAGTTGGCACCAAAATAGAAACACTCAAGTGATAGAGGAACGGACAAACCACAGGCCACCAGATAGGAAAAAATATGATACCCTAATGTGAGGCCCCACAGGCAGGAAAGAAGATCTGGACAATGTTACCAAAGAGAGGGAAAGGGAAAGAGAAAGAGAGAGGCAGAGAAAGGAAACTACAAATATATATGCACAATATTACAACCAAAAGCAGAGATAAGGGTGCTGCATTGTCATTTTATCTCTGTACCAAAGATATACTGGTTAGCTTAATTGCTTCTATGATTCTGAAAACTTACTTATGTACCCATCTGTTTGCTTTGCCAGTCTGATCCAAACCCAGTGGCAAAGACTGCTATTGATGGGAAGATCCTTCTGTACACACAACATATTGCTGCATCCAAATGCGTGCTGCTCTCTTTATTTACTGATTAACCTGTGCTTATTATTGACTCCTCTCTTAACCTCATTGTATTAAATACCATCTCCTTATTTTTCTGATAGCCAGATACCATCACTATGAGGACTTGGTTTTCCATTAGGCTACAGTAAAGCTTCAAGTTCATGATAGCACAGCATTATCAATTCCTCCTCTTCAGAGTGAAATGTTCATGGCCACCACGCAACACAAGGTGTTAACTTCATACTTCATTTGATGTTACATTGGCAGCCTCCCAGAAAATATTTTATCTAGGTACTTGTATGGCACTCATCACCGCAGTATCTGGTGTCTTCCAAAATTCAACCCTTCTTAATATATGTGATTATCCACAGTCTCTGTGTCTGCAATGGAGTAATACCACCCAAAATAGCTCCTTTCCTCATTCTGAGCTGCAGCCCTCCAAACCTGGCTGCTAAGATATCACTGATGATGCCAGCCCGAGCAGAGAAGGGCAAACTCCCTGACATGCTCCACAGCACTTGCAAGCAAAACAGTGACTTGGTATATACAGCAATACCAGGACAGGAATGGTGGCAATCAGGCAGGCATTCAGCTTCAGCACAAACAGAAATTGGATGTTTATGACATTGACATTGCATTAAGTAACCTGAGGATGAATTACTGGGAAGGTGGCTTATAGAAAGGTTTGCCAGGAAGTTCAAGTACTCCTGAATGAAAGACAGGTGTTGAAATACCTTTTGATTTTGACTGATACCTTTGATTATGAACCCCACATGTGCTGGTTCTCTGCTCAGCTAAAGGCTGTTTATGAACCAACGTAAGACAAGACAATGCTACTTAAGAGCATAGATAGTAAAAATATTGACCAAAGACTGTGAAAGGGCAAGTCGGCACTGAAACTAGTCTTTTCAACATCTGCTCAGCATCAGCACAGCTGTCATCAGTGTGGAGTTTGAATACATTCCTCGAGAAGCCTATCTTCACTTAGAATGAACTTCCAGTTACAGACAAAATCAGTGATGTAACATTCATGAAAGACAGCAGAGGGGGAAATCTTACTTTGCCAGGTTGATAGAACTCAACAAGAAGGATCTGCCTTCAGTCATGGCCTCTACTCAAACAATTTTGGATTTTGCAGAAAAGGAAGTTCTGCAAAGGCTATAGAGATCTCCCCAGCAAACATGAAAAGGTTTATAAAAAATTTAATTCAGGAAAAACTCTGAGAAAAAAATATTTTGCCTTCATCGTGGTTTTAACTTATTTCTCAGAAGACTTTGATAAAATGAGTTTATCTGGGATTTGCAACCTTATGGTTAAAACAATTCATAACAGAATCCATAGTCCTTCAACGGAGAAAAGCCTGGAAGAATTGCACCTGATTTTTACAACAAGTCTTGGTAAGCAACATTGTGTTATATGGTCTATGCTACTCTTTTTGTTTCATGTTACAGCAGAGGACAAGATGACCTGCAAGCTTTGGATATAAGTTTGAGTTGTAGAAAGGCTGCCTGCCCTCTCCAGAGAAGACACCAGGCCAAAAGTAGCCTAAGAGAATATACTTTACTGTATTTGTGGTGGTGCCCTGGTAGCACATTCTGAACATCTTCTCTCCTTCACAGATCAGTTTGCCACTTTATACTTAAGGAATTTCGAGACAGGCTTGAGGAAAATGAGAGGCCAACCAGCTCTTCAATAACTTTCTGAACAACCACCAGTTTAAAGGAAAGCAAAGTACATAGTACACACCTTTGGAAAAACACATACTACTTCTGCAGCAGATTCTTTATAGATAAGGAGTATTATCAAGGCCTGTGACAAGACTGATGGAGATTTGGGAACGTGCATCCAGATGATGAGGCTATCCTTTGGCAGGCTTACACCAGCAGAATGGAGTCAGCCTGGAAGAAAATTTTCCACAGGACTAAGAGCATCGAAGCTGTCATGTTAGCCACACTGCTGTGCAGGCATGAGAGAGTGCACTGTTCCAAGTGACAAAGCACAGCAAGGCGACTAACAGCAAAGTCTTGCCACACACCCACCACAACACACACTGCGAAATCCACCTATGGCAGGTTCATTACATAGTCCCGTGGAAGGGGCAGCACGGTTAGCCAACTAATGTACTGGGTGATGCATAAAGAAAAGTGCATGTGGTCACCTGCCTATCCACCTGGCTTGCTCCCCTTATTCCCCCATGGCACTATCTTTCTCAGCTTCTCTGTTAATTAACTTCTGGCAGAAACTGAAACTTCACTCAGTGTGTTCAGTTCACATACAACCTCAAACATCTCTTTGGGGGAAAAAAAAAAAGAAAGGACTTTGATCTCTAAAAAGGTCATTATACTTTATAGCTTTAAGCATGACATGCGACCTAGGAATGAATCTCTGAACAGGCTTTTTATCCATGTTACCCACAGCTGTCATTTATTACTGTTAATAAAAGTTTATTAGTAATGTTTCACAATCATATCCTTGTAAACAAATAAAAATAAACAAATCCAGGGTGTTTGGCTTGGGTTGTTTTGGGTTTTTTTAAAACCAAATAATATTCTCCAAACAATTGCATTAATTTTTGAGATTCTATAGTGTAGCATGTGTTTTAAAATCATACAAGTTTTTCAGTAGCAATCAGCACACATGTAATGAAGGAGACTAGAATAAGTTTGAGTTTCACTGTGTGCTACTGACTCAGACTCACACAAGGAACAAGATCTGTAATGGATAAAGAACTTTAATTTCACAAATCTGGCCCCCATCTTCCAAGTCATTCCTTAGCAACCATGCAGTAAGCAGTAACACAAACAGATCTTCACTGATCACCCATTTACTTTTTTCTATTGATTATGTCACATTTTTCAACTAAAATAATGGTAGCACATTGGGAAAGACTAATCTCCTAACCAAAAGTGCTTACTTTGCACAGAGAGGTAGCTTCATAGCATATACCAATGCATCTTTACCCATGGGAAAAATTCTTCTTCCATAGTTCCAGACAACTCTCATTTAATTTGATTCTGTAAAATTTCTGGAGAAGGCTTCTCCCAGGATCACCATGGTGCTGCACCAGTAGGTTACAGATGTTAGAGGGGTTAAGGAGCGGCATGGGAAGATTTGCGGCTGATAGAGTAAAAAGACAACTAACAAACTAGAGCATCAGGCTTGTTTGATGGAGAAACAGCTGTCTCAAAGAAAACTAACTTGGGCTTTCCCTAGGACAACAGTGCTTGATTATATAAGGAGACATGGTAAACACAGTGATAAAATCACCTGGTTTAGGCACTTTACAAAGAGATGACTGGAAACACAGAACGTCTCATCTGTGACCTTCCCTAACTCACATGCAGCCTAGGCATATAACCAACCTCAGCGTGTCAAAAATTGGGAGCTCCGTGCATGGGCAGTCTCCAGACCAAGATAGCGTGTCAGTAGGAGAGAGCACATAACCAAAACAAAGAACCATGAGCAAGACACTTAAAATATATGTCATGTCTGCTATTAATCTCAAAAAAATAAAGGGGCTGGGGTGGGGAAGATGTGTTTTTTTCTCAGCTCGCTCTCTTATGATTAACCTCAGTGGTGTTATCTCTACAAGAGAAACATGATTAATTTGCTTCATGCTGCTAATGTTATAGCATTGTTATAACACTCAGTTTGCTGCTAAATCTCAGCTTTTGCACAGATTCTTATATTCCCATTTTCAAAACAGAGATCAAGAGAATCAAAATCTATTTTTAATTAATTATTTATCTGAAGAACATGTTCCCTCCTTTTGTAAGAACAATGATCAGGAACAAGTTCAATTGCTCAAGTTCACTTAACAGAGGTGTTTGCAACTTTTAAGTGCAGAAGGTTCTCTTCTACTAGTAGAGTCTACAAATATACAATGTGTGTTGTGTTACTTGTCCGTAGCGCCGAGTCAAAAGAATGTAAAAATACCCACTTCCATTATAAGTTCTCTCATATGCAAATTCAACTACTCTTTCAAACATTTGTGAGAACCATGACCTTGCCAGAAACTGGAAAGACTCAAACTCAAAAGCTGGCCAAAGAAAATTAATAGAAACTTTCAAACAAAAATACACTAATCCCCCCCTTCGATGTTCACACAGTTTCATCTGTTAACTAGTGCTAGTAAAGTGATTGGAAGTTTAAAAGCCTCACATTAAGTAAGAGATGGGCACATATCAAAGCTCTGGAAGGGAACAACCTAAAATTCTCTAATGATTTGAATCCAAATCTATTTGGCAGCATAGGCCCATCTTTGATTTAACAGCTAAGTAACAAATATTTGTCTGGGAGAACATGAACGAACTGCTTCCCGAACATAAAACAGAATCCCTTTGAGATTTTGGACCACACAGACTTGTTCTTCCATAATGGACTCCAGTAATTTGAGAAATTACATTTTATCTCATAAGTAAACTAGAAAGAAGGATGCTTCTGACACACTGAAGTATGGCTTGTTTTATTTTTTTCCTTTTTTTACAACATAAATTTTTATTGACATCATATCCGTAAAAATCTTACACAAATGAAACCATTTGCTTGATGAAGACAGAACACTTCCAAGACACTTACAAATTAATCTTAGGGGGCCTAGTCTCACTTGTCTTTTTATCACATCTGAGTTCTTCTCTAACAATTATTTCAGCTCCAGGTTAATAGCCTTTCATCCTCATGACTTGTTTTTTCTACCCTCTTTAAAAGCTGGGTCTTGCAAGCAGTAATAGGTACTAAATTCCTTTTAAATTAATTATGATTTGTCAAATAAATGTCACTTTATAACACCACTTTGTAGTTTCACATAGCTCGCCATTAACAATAAGTAGGCAAATATTGGAGGGATCTGAGTTAAATGGGACCTGAATGTCTAAGAAGATATAGATCTACATCCCTTTAATCAAAATCCTGTATCTATATTTTCAGATAGGAGACTGGATATCAATATCCAAGATATTCTTCATTAATACCAGTATGTTGGACAAAAGCTGTTCTTATGAAATCTGTATAACACACCAACTTCAGAACAGTGGGTGAAGAGGGCTGCCCATGTATGATGTTGAAAAATCCACTGATAATACAGTAAAGAAATTAGTAGAGATTTAAAAAAAAAAAAAAAGCTAACATTTATCTAGATAGAAGCATTTACTCATTTACTTAGTTTTACATTTTGCCTTGTGGTGACGTTCAATTTTGTTTTCTATACAGCATTTGTATTTTCTGTTTTATATCTTAGTTAGCATTGGATTGTTGGGTTTCCCCCATTTTATTCCTGTGCTTAATATTTTAGTTTTTCCACTTTCTTCTTAGTTATAGAGTTCAGTTGATTTATGATTCTGGTTTTATTGTTTGTTTGTATAATTTGGTTGAGGTGTAGATAGCTGTCTGTTTTTATTGGTTCTTTAAATTGGTTGTTCCCATGGTAACTTTTTAGTGCATTTTTTCCTGAGGTTTGAAGGATGCTTTGGGGCTTTTCTGTGGTGGTCTGGTAATCTTCATCAGACTGCAACATGTCCTTATGTTTTCCTCCATATTTTTACTGTCTAAATTTCTTAACTCTTTGCTGCTTACATGGACCTGGTGGCCTCCCGTATTGCAATTTCTATACTAGCATTTAAAGAAAAGTGATGCAACTTATAATGTAAAATCTATACCATAAAAATAGATACAGAATTTAAATATAGTCTATGCATAGGTGCAAGGAAATGTATCCCTTTCCAATCTAGACTTACACTGTCAGGAGGACCTCTTGTTTTTATGCATGGAAGTATGTATAACGGTTCCAGTGTGTGTCGGGCCTACTTCTGCTTTGAATGTCCCAGCCCTTTTATAACACACAAGCAGCAGAAGGGAAACTTAAAATATAACCTGCCTGCCCAAAAAGAATTTCTCAAGGTCTTCCCCAAGATCACTGCCGTAAATCTTCCCGCACAGGACAAGGGACTAAATTTCCTGACCGCTGCTGCATTCCATTCACAGCAATGGCCAGCGAGGGCCTGAGGCTGCTCTGCTTTCTTGTGAGAACCGGGTGCATTTGAGGACAGCCCCAGACTTCAGAGGGGTCCAAAACTGTCTCAGAGGTTCTCTTGCCCCTTCCGTTTCCTGCCCAAGTACAGCTGAGCTAAAGCAGGGCATCACCCTCACTGTGTAACGAGCTGGCCTGAGACCACATTAAACTCTGCCACAGAGCTCCTGTCTGACACAGGAGAACTGTGGAAATGTCACAGAATCATGGAATATCAGGGATTGGAAGGGACCTCGAAAGATCATCTAGTCCAATCCCCCTGCTGCAGCAGGAACACCCAGATGAGGCTACACAGGAAGGTGTCCAGGTGGGTTTTGAATGTCTCCAGAGAAGGAGACTCCACAACCTCCCTGGGCAGCCTGTTCCAGTGTTCCGTCACCCTCACCAAGAAGTTTCTTCTCATATTCAAGTGGAACCTCCTGTGTTCCAGTTTGTACCCATTGCCCCTTGTCTTATCATTGGTTGTCACCGAGAAGAGCCTGGCTCCATCCTCGTGACACTCACCCTTTACATATTTATAAACATTAACGAGGTCACGCCTCAGTCTCCTCTTCTCCAAGCTAAAGAGACCCAGCTCCCTCAGCCTTTCCTCATAAGGGAGATGATCCACTCCATCATCTTTGTGGCTCTGCGCTGGACTCTCTCAAGCAGTTCCCTAAAATGTCCGTATATCAAAGCTGCGTTTTGGAAATGAGTTTGCTAGTTCTGCTAAAAACACAGACTACACAACAGTGCAAAAACTGCACGTACACCTTACAGAAAGTATGTCAGGTAGGAAAAATGCATGGTACTGATGGGATCCTGACTACATGCAGCGCATCCACATCCTGGTACGGCTCCGTGCCAGAGAGGGGCAATTGTTCAGCATGTTATGCTAAACAGAAAACTGAAGCTGTGCTGAGCCAAATATATGGAAGTTTAACTTTATTTTTCTGACTAACTGAATAATATGAATAGCCACATTTATTTACTAAACACGGATTATTTTTCTGTCTTATTTCTTATGAAATGCAACTTGCTACCTGCTGGGCTCAAGTTTTCCAGTAACTTGTCCCCAGTGTCCCAGCAGTTTCTTTTCTTTTATAACATATACCCTTAAACAGCCTTGTAGACTTTAAATTAAAATCAAAAAAGCTATAAAATACTCTTATGATAGGCTAGTCTTCTCCCCTAAATTCTAGAAGATTTTTCTGTAATTGATCAAATAATCTCCAAATCTAGTTCCTACTGAAAGTTTGACATTTTATTTTGTAAGGGCAACTCTGTTATCATTATTCTTCAAATCCACTACTCCTGAAAAATGCACAAAATGAAGAAGTCTAAATGCACAATGGAGATTTGTGTTTTAAGAACATGCAAGTTGAGAAGGCTAAGGATATGTATGACCAGATGGCAAAAGTTCAGAGCTTTTAGCACTCATGGTGTTGAGAGACCGTTTGAATTCTTGGGGAAGTATGCAAACCAGTTGCTAAAAGGGCAATTATGGAAACATTTAATAATAGGAACAATGATGTGTATCATCATTTTTCCAAAGTGTCAGGAAGGAAGCAGCTTCAAGATCTGATTCAGGCCATCCGCAGACTCAGGCAGACCTCAGTCAGTTAACACTGTTCGTATCATAGTTGCAAGGTAATCTTTACAATCCAAGGAACTACAGTTGGATTTAAGAGATCTTAAGTAGTGATGTCTTTGAGCATTCTGTAGCAGCTTTGGAATAAAAAGGAAAACATACAGAAACAGCTCTACCAGGGAGTAAACCCACCTAATTCCTAGAGGTTTTGTGCATGTGGCTTGGTAGATTGAGCAGAGATTGCTTTAGATTGGTCCTATTATTTTTGCCTAATCCTAATCTTTTCTTTGTTAGAAATGGATTGTGGTAGTGCAGTTGCCTTTGTAAAACATCATCTTGAAGACTGTGCTAATTTTGAATGCTATTTATTTGGATCCTTTTGGAAGACTACTATTGAATTATTGAATGATACCCTCACCTAAAAATTTTATAGTTTGTTTTTCTCAATCATACCATAGTAAGAGCAATTCTATTACAGTCCACAGAGCAAAGCATTGTAATTATGGTCAGTAAATTATATATGCTTTTGGATTAGATAATCCTATTAGGTTTCCATAGTAAAGCACTGATTTCATTCTTACTACCATTCTGTAGGATGTTTCCATTTCTAGGGAAAATCTGAGCTAAAGCAGAATCTCTACTATCTTCCTCTTGGCCTCTGGCTACTACAGAGCACAACAATTATAAACTGATAAATCACTTGAATGGTTATGACATCTTCCATTGACTAGGAGGGCAGTGGTACATACACACATGCTACTGCTAACATTAAATAATGTCAGCTGAATTAAGTAAATGATGATTTAGCCTCAGCTAAGATTTTAAGGGCATTTTTTTTTTCTGCCAAATAGGGATGATGGTTGTACTTCCTATATTCAGAATCTTGTTACTCTTTAAAAGACCAGTGTATGAGTTTGTTGATTTCACTAGGCATTTTGCCCATGCTGAAAAGTAGGATATTGGAGCTGAGTCCCACCATATAGCTTTAGGCGAAGGAAAAGGTATAGGGAGTTTGAAAACTTCTAAATTCCCACTAATGCGTGGACAAGAACAAGTTTCACATGGCACAGATACAGAAGTATGCTTTATTCCAGAAAGTTTACATCCTACGCCGTTACAAATGATTTCCAGCCTTTGGATATATTAATCTTGCCATGTCCCTGTCCCACCATGAAAAAAAAAAATCAACAGTGCTCCCATAACTGATAGGCAAAGGGGCATGACTGTATTTGTTTAACTAGCAGCCTTTGACCCAAAAAGCAGTTCTCACTCCTGTCAACACAGTTGCAATAATATTTGTAGAGCTTCACTAAAATATCTGCAGTTTGGCTGTTCCTTTTCCTCTTTGAAAATGGGAGAAAAGGCAAAAAAGGTGTAGGTTAGAAATGCAGAGATGGTCAGGATGAACACAAGTACTTGCAAGACTCATACTGACTACTGTTTGCTTCCTGACAAAGATGGTGTCAGCTCCATTTGCCAAAATACACTGCAACTCTACGTAACCACTAAAAAAAAAACCCCCCACACATTCAAGGTCTGTCACTTTTGGCACAGGGACGAGAATAACTGTATAATCCCAATGTAAAAAAATACACAGTAGGTGGTCTTTTTCTGCTCATCCCCTGCCGCGTCTCCCTACTAGTGACACTGACAGTATCTGCTCAGCAGATGGCCAAGGACAACAGCATTATTCCACTCAGACCACCTTTTGGCACACCCGCCTTGCTTTAATTTCGTATTTGCCGCTGTCTGATTCTAACTGTGCTAAGAACACAAGTTTAACTATATATAGAAATCCTAATACATTCATTACAGCTGTAAAATAACATTGTAGGAAAAAAAGGAAATATGAAACACAGGGTACAGCAGATGGAAGAAAGAAGAAAGTGTCACTCATGCTTCATCCATGAAGAGAGCTAAATTAAGCAAAGAATTTCATTTTCAGAAGGCATTTTTAATAACGTCATTATCATCCAGCTCTGCTCAAGTATTATAACTTCATAATGAAAAGAATGCAGAATGGACTTTGAAGCATCTGGTTTTCCATACTGGTGAGGAGAAGCAAGCTTGTTTTTCACTGTATGTTCACTCAGTGGCTACATTCAAAGTGATCTCACTACTCTTTTCTGTACTGCCTGTACATTATCAGCCATGACTCATTAACTAATGTCGTTATCACTAGACGGGTCCACTTTTGCCTTCCAGTTAGACCTGGGAAGCCCATTTTACTTTATCACAAGAAGCAAACCAGAAAGGGACTGTCACTATATGTTTGAGAATATCAGCATTTCTTATTCTTTAGATACCAAAATGCAAATCGTTGCTTGGGAATACAGTCATGTAGCCAAATACATCTTGTCTTGACAACAAAATATGTCCTATTTTGAAGGCAAAGAGACCTTTCTATCTCAAAATAATTTAAATCAATGCTTAGAGAATGCACTTTTTTCTTTGTCACACACACTCTAGATGTATTCTTCTCTCCTGTCCCCCAATTACATTCATTCATTTTTAAATGTTAAAATTTTATGCAGAATAACTATATCCTTCCTACGAATTATGCCCTGACATCCATCCGGGTTATGGATGGGGAGAAGGAGTGCTGAGATGTCTAAAGAAAATGGGGACAGAACAGTATTTCAACTTTAAACCGTTTCTAGACAATCTAAAACATATTCCTCATAATTATTATATCTGTATTGCTCAAATGATTATACTTTTATTCTTTATCATTCAATATAGTTACTCTTTACTGAATTCTAAAAACAATTCTTTATCTGAGAAAGACTAAAACCCACCAACTTTCAGTGGCATTTGTCAGGAAGAGATATATTCAGTTTCACCTTAAGCTGAGAATACCTACTATACTTTCATTTAAGTACAAAACACTAGCACCCCTCTCTCATTCGAACCGGTGCTTTTCCTGTTCCCGTACAAATTTCTCTCACACACATAGTTTCTTGCTCTCATAGGAAAGAAACTAAAATGCATACCACAGAGAAACAGAATAAACAAAAGACAAGTCCACGAGAGAAAGCCACTAGGACACTGGATAAAATATTTTCCCATGAATCTAAAAAAGATAACAGGCACTTGCTTACATGTCTCCTTTCATCCCTGAAAGCTTTAAAGTTAATTCATGGTTTCATAACTACAATAAAGTAACCATGCAGAGATTAAAATCAGGGCCTCATTTTATTTGGATATCAACAGTATGAATCCCACCCAGGTCTTTCTAAAAGCAGCCTTGGCTGACACTCCAAAATGCTTCCTCAAGTTCATCTTCAGCCAAATAAGAAGTGGTCTGGAAAGGATTCATCCTTTTAGTGTACACAGAAGATCCTCGTCTTGGATCTATAAACCAAGTCTTTAAATTCCATTGTAATTACTTTGCAGTCATAAATAGAACAGACACTATTTGTGGCATCCCAGCTGGCTTTTTAGAAAAGGTGCACACATCTTCAAACAGAGCATTCAAGAAATAAGTGAGGACAGTGACAGAGAGCTGAATATATGATAATATATGGATTTTCAAAAAGCAAACAAGAAAAACCAAAAAGAAACCCTGCATTTTTTTTTCCACATGAAGTAATAGCAAAAAAAGAATTTTCTGTATTGAGGAACATTTGCTCAGAAAATGGATTCCCACCTTGAATGTTTCTGTTTTCAAGGGAGGATAAGGTTGGTACAAATAAAAGTTCTGCTATACCAAAGTGCTTTAAATCATTTAACTCTTAAGACAAGATGACTTAATAACAGTCTTGCCCAAATAACTGAACTCTTCACTCTGAATTTAAGAATCAAAACCAAAACACTGTTTTCCCCAGGAGACACATTTTTGGAGAGACAGTCATGGAAATTTAAGACTATGGGTAGAGTTAATGGTTGTTAAAGATTTTACCAAAGATTACAAGTAATTCACAGTCCCTCTGATATCTATAAATGCCTAGCTTCCATGGATGCATATGCACGGGCCACAAGTCCTTCCACTTTAAGCTAGGATAAAGTTATTTCCATAGAGGTTGTCTGCCAGGGTTTCCCCTGACCCATAGCATTTGTTGGCTCTTCTGCTGAACAGCAAATAATACTTGACCATCAGCGAGACAGCCAACAGAGCAGATTTCTGTTTATAAGCTTAATACAAAATGAACATTCAATAGGTCTTTTAACATGCCCAGTTCTTGCACTGATTTTTAAAGCCTTAGAGAAACATACCCTAGAAGTTTCACATAAGCAGCAGACAAACATCACTGAAAAAAACATGGATTATTAGAGCATACAGCCATTCTCGGTAATATCATCTAGTTCAGATCTCCAACACTGGTCTTAAGTACATGTAGAGGAAAGAGTGATAACTGAATAAGTACATATGATATCCCTCACTGCCTTCAGTGGTAATCTCTTAACACAGAAGTACTGTATCAACATTGCTAACTTTGTATTGTTGTTATCCATCATTGCAATGGTGGAACATAAATGAACAGAAGTTTTAGAAGAACTAACTTTCTAGTAGAGAAAAATGCAGTCAAACTGAGTGGTAGAATATATTCTGAGCTAAGGGAAAAAAAAGAAAAGGGAGCACAAGGATTGTCTAAAACCAGTTTACAGGTAAACAGAATAGCAGCATGCATGGTCTATAGAAAACACCAGCCACAAGAGAAGACTGAAAGAACTGGAGTTCTATCAAGCAAAGTAAAACAGGAGAGACACATGATTTTTAAGCTAAAAAAAAAAATCCAACTACTGCAAAGGGCAAGATAGCAATCTGCTTCCCATATCCATAGTGACAAAAGTGACGGGCTTAAAGGTAGAAAAGAAGGTTTTTAAACGTTAGCAAAAAATACCCAAGAGTAAGGGTAGGGAAGCTCTGTAATAGATTGCCTGGGGGCCTTAAAGAATAACTGTAAAATTTTGGAACAGGTTAGACAAACATCTGTCAGGATTAGCTCATGCTGCCTTGCGGCAGGGTGATGAACTAGATTACCTCTTGTGCTCCCTTTTAACCCAAAAATTCTATAATCGTTAACAAAAAGCCCCGTAACTCCACAGTAAGAACCAGAGAACATCTTGGTTCACTAGAAAGCCAAAGTAGTGACATAAAAAAGCAGTGGTCCACCACTAGATGAAGATGGTAATTATTTAACAGTGCTGCAAAGCAAAGCAAAAGTTTCAACACATATTTGCATTCTTCAGTCTGAAAGAATAAAGATCTGCTTTTATTGTGCTTTCAGGTTTCTTCTGTATGCAAGTAAACTCAGAAGTTCCTCAGGGAGAAAGAGAGGTAGAGAGCCATCCTCTAAAACGCATTTTCTTGAGAATGGAGGCTAAAAACTAATTAGCAATAAAGAAGCATTTTCATGAGGTGTGAAAGACATATAAGGAGGGGGCATGCTTCATCTGATGCGACTCAGCTCTTTAAGGGCAGATCTTCACTGTGTAAAGTACCATTGTGCAGAGACCGTGCCATGAAGCACATGAGATCTATAACCAGAAGCTGCACAACTGCATTGCCATGGGCCAGGAAGCAGGTATTTTCACTGCAGAAACTGCATCACACCGACTAACCTGGAGGGAGACCCAAGGTGATGTTCATGAGTGGCATCACACTGCATCTGGTGTGCATGCCAGCCTGAATCAGTGCTGGCTCAGGATTCCCTTTACTCTGAACTCTACTAAGAAAAAAGTGATGGAAAGAGGCTTACATCAGATTTGCTATTCCCAGATAAATATTTTTCAACCTTGTTATACATGTTTAACTTCAGACCATCATTAAATAGTATTGGAGTTAGAGAATGACTTGACGAAGTCCTGTGAAAGAACCAGACTTAAATTCCCACTATTTTTTTTTTTCTATAAAGTAGAATAGTTCCACTGAAGGAAAGTCAAGGGTGTAACAGTGTGGAGACTCACCTGATACCTTGCAAAGGTGAGATTTGAACTTCCCATACTGTAGACACTTACCTCTCATGTTGCACCAGCTGCTTTTCTATTCAACTGGCTATTTATCTCAAGTGGAGGAACATTTTCCATATCAGCCACCTTCGAGATGTATTTTTCCATTAGGAGCAGCTTTGAAAAAAAATCAGCATCTTCAAGTCAGTTTCATTCACAAATATTTTTGTCACATTTCACAAAATCTCTGGTTTGGTTCCCTTTCCATGCAAAAGAGAAATAACACCTGTGAGGGGTGTACTTTGGAGTCTCTTACAAGTGCTCGATCAGGCTGGCAGCCTTGTGTCCCTCTTCCTTACAGTGTCCCTGTGAAAATGCCCTGCCAGTGTTCAAAGGCATTCCAGGGCGGGTGCTAATGAAAAGCAGCAAAGGCTTCTCATCCTCCAGGAAGAAGAGCAGTTACAATGAGCGAGAGAGACAGAGGACTCATGCCAATCCAAAGGAACGGCAGGGAGCTCGAAAGAAACACAGAAATGTGGTTTGTAGTTTTTTTTTCCTTCATCTTCTCTTCCTGCTCCAGCCTTCCTCCCTGCCTCACCCCCCAATTTATTGCTTGTAAAACTGCATGAAGAGAACGCAGCTGAAGATTTCAGGCCAATTAGTGTCCATTTGGATTAGCCCAGAACCCCTGCAAACCTAACCTAAGAGTTCCCAAATAATTTCTTTTCCTTGTCATTCCCCTCTGGGCCTGCACCACTGCTTCTCAGGGGTAATACGGGAAGTGGTTAGCTCAAGATGAACGCTTGCACAGACCCTGTGCCATTCCAGAATCAGCAAAACAAAATTATATTGGACACAAAGCTTATTTATTTGATTATATAATCAAAAACTTCATGTTTACAAACACTACCTATGCATTAATAATACTACTAAGAGCACACAGTTGCTTTTTGAATTATTATATTTTGCAAAAATGTTTTAAAAGACTGCTCTCTATGTGAAAAACACAGCACCAGCAGCTGGGCTGCAGGACTGCATCAGATTTGCTGGAGGAACAAAGACCTATCAACACCTTAAGAATATAAGGGGCAGCCTCCCACAACGCAGGTAGCCCTCCCAAAATGTCATCACATTAACCCTCCTCCAACTGCTCGGAGCTATGATGTGAACACAAATGGGAGAGGCTCGCATTTGTGTCTCGTGGCTGTGCTAAGGCCTCCCTAAACTGAAGACACAGCTGGTTACAGCGTGCAGCTTTCACCAACTGACAAGGCTGGCACCCCTGGATGTAACACAGAAATTTAATGAGGTTTCAATATGCCACGCTAATAGAGCTAAATCAGAGCTACTATGACTGTCAATGACGTTATCCTACTGACTTCTCACCCTGGACACATAAATGGCTCCTGAAGAACATGACTTATCCGAGCATTAAATTGAACAGGGTTTAAATAGCATAATTAAAGATAATAAGAATCTAGTCATGTTAAATATGGTGAAAGACTTCAGACACTAGAATAAACACAGTCTAATCTCTGGGGAAGGATTAGCGTGATAAAGATGACTACAGTTCCACTGTTTAATTTTGTCATGTAGATGCTCCCTGTAGACACTGCAGAGAGATAATTTTTCTAAAATAGAAAATGAGGTTCTCTTTCTGAAGGCATGCAAATCCAAAGCTTAAGAAAACAAAAAGTTATTCAACTTTGTAAATACGGAAGTCTAAAACTGACAAATGTAGAATGGTATTGAATAGCATTCACACCCATCTAGTTTAATGAGGTTTTGGACTCTTGATGTCAACTCTAGTGCCTGGGGTGGTGAAACACAACTTGCGCACCGATTTATTACATCATAAGCTATAACTTCTGTAATGTGTTTAGTATAGGTAAATCGTTGTAGCTTTTCAAATTATGTACATTAAAAACACAGCAACACAAAGACGTCTTTACACTAATAAGCAAAGTCATGTATGCTAAAGATTGGCTCAAAAGCCATGAAAATACAGGACATATGATTTGATATATTAAGATATTCAAAATTTATTCAAGTCAGATCAGAGTATTTTGTTACTGGTTCTGAGAAAGTAAGACTTCTTATGTCAAATATTTAGCAATACCAGCTACCAAACTAAATAATTGCTCAGACTTACCATGAGAAAAATTACCAGATGGCAAACTGACAAGCTTTCTAAAGTAAATTCACATAATTATATCCCAAGCATACTAATCCTTATTGAATTTGCCATACATTTGAATTCATACAAAAATATGACTGAAATACTTACAACGGTGTTAAATTCCTATGACTAGATTACTAATTATCCCTGTCTGATCCTGTACTTCTGTAGTCAATCAAATCAGAACTGAGACTTACAGGAATGCAGAAATACCAAGATTAAGTAAGGGATTTATATATTTGTTTAACTATAAGCAACACTCTTTATTGATGATGCCGAGATATCCAAAACTAAACTCACTCCCCAAAAATAAAGGAAAAGACTGAAATAGGACAAACACTGAGCTGTAAAATTTTAGTTCAGCACTCTTTCTTTCTAAGAAATCATTCAATGAACTTGCAAAGTTTTTATAAAACTTTAACTTCAGACAGCCACTGTCATAATACTGTAGCTACATTATGCTAAATTTTAAACATACTGTGCTGTGTGAAATGAAATGAATGGATTATATCTCATTAGAGGAAAAAAGTAATCCTGACTTAAATCATAAACCTGAATGAAGACAATAGTAAACAAGGCCAAATGCTGAGATAGGCATAGAATTTATGCTGATTACCTAAACGATGTTGAGAATAGTCTTCGTATTCTGCTCTACCAAAGAATCACTAAAACGTAATTAACAAGACCTATTTCATCATACCTTACTCTACCTCAAGAAATAAATAAAATGCTGATAGATACGAGTGACACCAACTATTACTCTACATGTAAACTATGCATATTGCAATGCAGTCAAACTCCCACATCAAATATTATTTACTGTTACATTATAAATTCACAGGTCTAACAGTTTCTTCTCACATTATACTGACCTTATGTGGCATTTCCTCTATAATATACATTGTATACAACATATACAAGAAAATAAAAACATTCCCCAGTGTTTTTTTTTTTTTTCCTAGAGAACAATGTAATTTTATAAAATCAAAACTGGTGTGGAGATTACCAGAAATTCTACCCTATTTTTTTCCTGCATGAGGGAATGGGAAATTTTTTTGTATTGTCATGAGGTCACCAGTAATACTGCAGTGGTGAATATGAATAAGTCTTCATTAGGTGACTGCTGCTTTGTGGTCATTACTTGGGAATGGTTCCGGATTATCATCTTGTTTTTATTGGCTCTAATTTAAAGATACCTTCTTCAGTTGTTGGAAAAATAATGCTCCTTCTTTAGTTCTAAGAACAGCAGCCTAAGGCTGGAATGCTCTAAAGAAACCCAAGCTTTTGTAAAATGATGTCATATGCCAACTGTGCCAGGCAAATGTGTAGTAATAGCTAAAGCATTCTATAATTAAAACAAGTCCCTTGTTAAAAGAGACTGAAAGTTATCAAAGCTCTTTTGTCTGTTCAGACACTTGATAGCTGTGAAAAGAGTTTTGCTTACAGTGAAGATGGTGCTGTGGTTTCTGTCTCCATCTTAGGTGGCAATAATGTGCATCCTGAACTACGCCTCTGCAAATAAATTAACAGAAGTAATACAGCAAAATGTATGCAACAAAAAGGGCATTCAACACAAAAGAGACAGGTATTTCTAGCCCCTGTAAGACATGGAGTGGAGACTTAAATATCTCAAACTATTATTTAATAGTGGCAAGGCAATAAAGCAAAGATATTTCAATAGTACTGTCAACAAACAGATTGTCTACTCAGGCTAAAGGGACCATTTGATACCAGTAGTCATTTGATTACAGCATGTGGTCCATGACTATTCCTTTACACTATTGTGTTTCTAAAACATTTTATACTTATCAAGAAATATTACATGTGGGGAAATACTTTGAAAATAAAGTATTTCATTGATTGAAACACAGTCCTCAGCTTGCCTCTGACCTTGTACCTGCTCTGTGCCCTAAACTGCCTTACAAGGTGGCATGTCTACCCAAATGCACCATTTCTAAGGAAGAATAATTTCTCATCTACATACACTGCAATACAAATTTTACATGCCACATTTGTTCTTTCTTCTTGGACTTGCAGAGGTACAAATAAAACAAGAGGCAAACAGTTCTAACAATAGTCCTGGCCGTGCTCGCAAGAGACATTTCTGGAAATTTTAAATTGAAAGTCTGTTCTCCTAACATTTCCATTACACTCTCAAGCAACAAAAATCAAACATTACCGAATCTGCAGCAGTTGGCACGCTTCTTATAAATTCCAGTTACCTGACCCAAAGTGGCATCGGGCAACGTTGCGTATCAACATGAAAAGGGGAGTTACGCTCCAGTTCAGAATAATGGTTTGAAAGGAGCTGGTTAATGCTAAACTCTATCCTGGGCATTTGCCACCGTGGAACTGAAGCCCCATCATAAGAAGATAAAAACATAAATCTATGACAATCAATTGAGCAAGTGAGGAGACTGTGAGGTCACACCTAATAATACGTTCAATATGCAAGCACTTAATTCCTTGCAAAAGTTGGTACCCTCTTTCAAAGCTGGATTTGGAAACCTTTGACTTCCTAATGTCTAACTAACTCTTGGACAGTTCACAGTTTTGCTGCAACAGCCAAACCCTTACCACTTTTCTCATCAAACGCCCAGTGAAAGCGCAATAGTAATCCAATATAAACACTGCATTTCTAATACACAACTTTGGCTATCACAAATTAACATCAGAAAGTGATTTTCACAACAACATAACAAAGGTATTTTCAGGAACAGGGCTTTAGCTCCAATACTCTAATAAAAGAACAATGTAAAACACGAGATGTTACATAAAATAATACATGTATGTTCCACTCTCTTTCTGACCCAAATAACATGTTGAGTTCACTTCTGTAGCAAAGCTAAGTACTCCATTATAATTTTAAAATACTTCAGTCACATTCTCCCTAAGGGAAACAAAACAACTGAATCATTAACAAGAATTTTTCAGATTTAAAAAAAGCTACCAAATTGATCTACTTAGGTTCTATCTGCAAAATGTAAATCATTCAAGGTAAAAACCACAATGCAGATATTCAGAATTCTTTTTCTTTGACCTACCTACAGCATATACCCTTTTTCATTATAAATTACCTGCCATAAGACTTCATTTCTCCATTCAAAACTGTTCTTTTTTTTCTGATAACCAATGCTACACATAAATAGACTGTATCTTTCAAATACTTTTTAATATCTCATCTCCTAGCCCACATTCTGCTTTCGAAAAAACAAACAAACAGAAAACAAAGGCACATACAGAGAAAAACATCAAGCCATGTTATACAGATAAGCCTTCTGAAAACAGGCCATTTAGGGTATTTGTAGACATATCATATTTTTCCAGATGTTCTGTGACTGCTAATGCAATTTGCTCTAGGAAGGAATTTGACTTGTCTCTAAAATTCTAAAGGCAAGCCTCATGACACCTGGCTTCTGGGATCTGTTTTGAAAAGTTTTGATATTAGGTTTTTTCCTACCTGTTTTAAAGCAGGGTTAATGCTCATTCCTTGTACCTCTTAAAAGCCTTATTTCTAGCCAAGAGATGTTAAACACCCCCATTAATGGATTACCAAACTCTTAAGTCTTTTCTCTGCAATTCTTAATGTAATGTCATTTGATTGAGCTAGAGTTTATTTCTGTCACCTCTTCTTACATTCCTCGCATGGACAGGATGGGGCATGCAGGGCCACAGTGCCTTTCCTGCCATGTGACCTGTTGTATTGCGAAGTTGTAAGGGGGAAGAATGATCACAAGCGCTTGGCAGCTGCGCATCTTCACCCAGGTGGGGTTGAGAGGGAGCAAAGTAGATCTTCACTGAGTGGCCTCAGTTCCAATTTTAGCATCTATGACAGGGGTGTCAAATTCATTTTCACCGGGTGCCCACATCAGCCTCGTGGTTGTCTTCTAAGGGTCAAATGTAATTTTAGGACTGTATAAATGTAGGAATAGTCCTAAAATTACATTTGGCCATTTGAAGGCAACCGTGAGGCTGATGAGGCCCCTGGTGAAAATGAGTTTGATACCCCTGATCTATAACAATAGCCTTTACCAAATGACTGTTTAGTAAAAACAGATATAATCCCAGGAAGATTACTATGATATCAGTACTTCTTATAGTATGATCTGTGAGGTTTCATTAATGGTATTTTTAGAAGGCTGTAACAAATAAAATCCATAGCTAATTAAGCTACGCAATGGAAATATTAAATCAAAGTGCTTTCTAAAGAAGTGAAAGTAGTAGTTCTATCTCTTCATAGCTGTTGGACCAGCGAACCATGATCTCATAACATAAAAATTACATGGACGTTAAAAAAAGATTAAAACAGGCAAACTGCATTGTATTTCTAAGTGGCACAGGAGAAAACAAATGGGGAGAGTATTTTTTACCAAAACACAGTGGGCAGCCTGCCTGAATCAGAAAGACCCCCAAAGGACTGTGACACAGAGCAACTACATTCCTGCAACGTCTACCTGTTCAGAACTTCTAAATTTCACTTCTATAGAGATCATTTGAACATCCCAACCATTATCCTACTCTCTAGACATCCAACAAGAGCCTTTAATCTCTTTTGTCTAAATTTGCTACGAAACAATTGGAAATAAAGTAAAAGCAGTTTATCTATCCATTATCATTGATACCAAGAAATATTAATATCTAAGGCAGAGTGGCAATGTGCAAGACAGACAAAGTAAAGTCTACTAGTTGGGCTCCAAGTTCATGCCTTTTTTTGAAATGCCTCCACCTCTTCACCAAAAATATCATGATGATACAATGGAAAGTTTATACAATAATAATACAGCATTCAAAAAAATGCCTTTAGGAAATGACTTCAGTTGTGATGAATGAAATCCATAAATAAATGTTAATCCCATTACACAACATGGTGAATTCCCAGCAATGCTGTATTTGGTGCCGAAGGAGAAACAGTCCAAGCATTATCAAGAACTAACGTAATTCAGCATAAGTAAAGATGCTCCAGGCTAATATGTTATGCTGTAGTAACTTAATTCAGCATGCTACTCCAGTTTGTTTCCAGCTAAGTTTATAGACAAACAAGTACTTCAATATGTCCACCAGTTACTGTTGTCTTACAGTTATTGAAGCCTCATCTTTTCCTGAAGACACAGGAGTGCCTTCTCCTCATAGAAAAAAGCTACACAAAAAAGAACATGTTTATTCTGGTACATGTCCCTGTTTTAAAAGAGCAATTAAACACCTTCTTCTGAAACAAAGATTCATTTGAACAAATATGCCAGAATATCTTCCTCTGGTCAAAACTGATCAGAGCAAGCAACAGGTTTTAAGGCTACAGAATGATCTCAGGTCAGTCAAAGGATGTTCAGTTCTCAAGAAACAGCAGATTCTGTGCTATTATGAACATAATAATGTTCATGGTTTATGCCCTGACAAGCTATAGAACATGGCAGCTTACATAGTGATATATTTGTATAAGAGAAATTTTCACAAAGAAGATAAAACCTACTGGCAACTTATTTTTTCATGCCCTCCAGTAGCCTACGTGCAAATACAGGAAGGACAAGTTATTCCTGCATCTGCCAGGAGGGAACAAGAGCTGCATACTACACTAAGTCTTGCATGATGAGCCTCCATTCCTTCTTCCCTATCACAATTTTTATGTTTATTTCTAAAGCACTTACATCGTAGTAGTGAGTAGAAGCAAATATCAAGAAGTGACTTGATGTTACAGTGGTAAAGGAAGCACAACCTCCCCATGGAAGCTGCTGTAAAAGTAGAAGCCAGCATTTGAATTTCCTGGGAGCTGTATTGGTTTGTCTCTGTGTTTCTGCTAACCAAAGAGACATTTTCATGTTGACAGCTCACCAGAATTTCAACTATCATGTTTTAACCCAATGTGGCAACAATAGCCTTGCTCTCTAGAGCTGGCCTGATGCCTAGCTCAATGGGATACTGATCCATGACTCTGGCTCCTAGACACTGTAATACACAAGCAATAAATAGTAATAAATAACAATGGACAATCTGAAACACCAGCTCACATCAATGCCCTGCATCTACTAACAATTTCTACATTTTCTACCACCAGTAGAGCTGAAATCCAGCCAGTAATTGTGGGAAATTTTAGGAAAGTATGTGAAACGTAGACAAGATAATAGTGTCTGTCGCCCCCTTTTTTTTTTTTTAAGTAGCATTGTGGGGTGCCATTTTTATTGTCTATCAATGACTTCCAGATTGTTTACTCAGTTCACAAATAAAAACTAAAAAGATTTTGAAAGCAAGTGGTTAGGAAAATCATGGAAAACTGGAAAAGCACCAGAGGATTTCTTTAAAAAGTAAGTAGTATCAAGCTTCAAAATATGAAACTGGAGTAATCCTGACAACAAATATTCAATAAATTTATGAAAATAATCCAAAACACTACGACAATTCCCATTGTCTTGTAAAACAATAAGCAGCCACCCAAGAAGCAAGCCAAAATAGTTTGTTTTGTAGCTGTAGGACCTTTGGTGCTATCATTTAAACTGATGGACCATCCACAGCCAAGTTACTTAACAAGAGGATGAAGGAAATTACTTAAGAAATTTCGAACACTAATTTATGCTACTTACACTTGTGTGTTTACTGAAGCCCAGATGGTGTCTTATCAGAGCTATACCTAGGGCGGGTTTTATGCTAAGCTTTGCACACTTATTCAAAGCTGTTAAAGGCTCACCTTTATCCTCTATCAGAAAAAAAGCTTGAATTGTGGCACAGGCAAAGAAGCACAATTTTCTTTTCAATTGTACTGTGTGTTTCATCTAAATTAACTTGTCCTTCTAGCTTAGAATCACCAAGTGGTAATAAAAGTATGCAAAAATTATTTTGCCCACATCATGTCCAGATTTCATGTCTTGGAACACACAGAGTGTGGACTTTGGAATACAAAATGCAGAATGTACAACAGGGCTTTACTCACAGCCTGGCAAGGAAAGCTCTCAATAAATACAATTGGAATTCTTTATCACTCCGAGTGACACAACATTCTTGCAGTGTCCTGAATTCTGGAAATGTGGATGAATCAAGATGGAATATTTTTATTTGTGATACATAACTGGAACTTCTGACAGGTGTTCAAGTGCCATGATGGGAACTGTGTATGCTGTAAGGCCGTGTTTCCGAGACATTCACAAATACAGCGGTATCCTATTTACCCATTTTAAAAAGTCTTTGAAAGGGTCAATACATGTTACAAACAAGTCACTATTTCTTAGGAATTGGTAGTAATCATTATAGAATCAGGACATATAATACTGTAGCACAAAATATTTATTGTAACTAACTTTTCAGTTTCAAATGACTTCAATGAGTAACACTCTTATTCAAACCAGTGTAACATCACGAAAAAAATCTGACATGTTCTTTTCTTGCTCTTCTGTGGCCAGTTTCTTCTTCCCTTGCACTTTCTGTAGACTTTTACAGCTTTGGAACAGCTATCTGCAGCACTACCAGAGTTGAAAGGCAAAACTAAACACACTTATACCGACAAACAGATATCTCAACTTAGGCGCCCAAAGGACATCCCACATTTAGATTTGAAAATGTTAGTATATGCCTTTTCATGCCTTTGCTTATTTAGAAAATAATGCAGCTAGTATTGTTTCTTTCACTGGCCTGTAAAGGTAAATTAAAGCCTGTAAGCTAATAGGAAATCCTAAAAATAGCTATGCTATAAATTCAAATGGTATTTTGTCATCCCCCTTCATTCAGAATGGGTTTGTTTCATGCTTTACCGTTTGGGGAAGATAGGATAGAGAGACGCATTGCATAAACATCTTTGAAATAAAACACAATTGGTGAAAAACTAATACTAAAGCAATGCAAAGACTGTTAGGCTTTTTAAACTAATTAATCTTACAATGTTTTGGGGCTTTTTTTGTCACCTTTGCAATGGAGAATCAGTAGAGGACAGAGCACAGGAACTGCTTTTGCACCCCTACAGTATGGAAAGCAGCAACCATTATACCCTGAAAGGCATGGAAAAATATGATTAACAGATTCAGGAATTTTTCTTCCATTTTCAAAAATTCTTACATAGGACTAACTGTGACATGTGAGTAAATTCAAGCGAAAGCTATGACATAAAACCTGGAAAACTTAGATGAAGTTCACACATTGAAATTGCACAGTATACCTCACTTTCAATCTGATGTCAGTGTTATCCTTGGGATGAAAGGTTTACAAGGCAAAAGAGAAAAAGAAAAATAAATCAGACAAAATGAGCAGAAGGACATGGAGTGCACAGTGTGAAAGAACCAAATGGCTGATGGGACAGAGGTTACTACTGCAAGCAGAAGCATGTACCCATCAGACTTTCAATGTGATTTCTGTATGGTTTGACTCACTTATCTCTTCTACTCAGGAAAGAAACCAGACCACGTGGAAATTAATTTTTATTTTAAAAAGAGATTCAACTTTGTGCTTTCTGTAAAGCATGACAGAGATTCTATATCTGCAATGGGAAGACAGCATAATACCAAATCTGCCAAATAAACCAGATTTTATCCAGGAAATAGATACCTTTTTACAGGAAGGTAACAAAATAACATCAAAGACAATAGGAGTACTCAATCGTATAAAGATAACTATGTGCTTAAGTGTTTTATTGTATTGGGGCCAGAAATAGGACAAGATGACCTTGCAAATGATATTATATAACACACTTAAGTGACAAAGAACAAATATACAAATTAAACCCCATATTTTCAGAGATAGAGGACATTGAAAACCAACAACAAACGACACTCTGGAACTATGTTGCAGCTGGAGACAAAAAGACCTCTGACAGAGACTAGAGAAATTTATTTGTACTACATTGATTCTTTGACTAATTGCTCCAAAAAACCCCAGGAATTAAGTGACAAAAACAGATATACACAGAATCATAGAATCATTTTGGTTGGAAGAGATCCTTGGGATCATCGAGTCCAACCACAACCTAACTCTAGCACCAAACCATGTCCCTAAGAACCTCGTCTAAAAGCCTTTTAAACACCTCCAGGGATGGTGATTCCCCCGCTTCCCTGGGCAGCCTGTTCCAAAGCCTGACAACCCTTTCTGTGAATAATTTTTTCCTAATATCCAACCTAAACTTCCCCTGGCGTGACTTGAGGCTATTTCTTCTCATCCTATCACTTGCTACTTGGGAGAAGAGACCAACACCCTCCATGCTACAACCTCCTTTCAGGTAGTTGCAGACAGTGATAAGGTCTCTCCTCAGCCTCCTCCTCTCCAGGCTAAACAGCCCCAGTTCCCTCAGCTGCTCCTCATCAGACTTGTGCTCCAGGCCCCTCACCAGCTTCTTCACCCTCCTCTGAACTCTCTCTAGTATCTCAATGTCTTTCCTGTAGTGAGGGGCCCAAAACTGAACACAGTATTCAAGGTGGGGTCTCACCAGCACTGAGTACAGGGGGACAATCACTTCCCTGGTCCTGCTGGCCACACTATTTCTGATATAAGCCGTGATGCTGTTGGCTTTTTTAGCCACCTCGGCACACTGCTGGCTCATGTTCAGCCGGCTGTCAACAAATACATCTCCCAGCAGTGAAAGGAAAAGACATGGAGAAACTACAATGAGCCAGAACACCATCTTCAAGCACCTCAGCTTGTGAGCAACAAAGACTCCAGGGTGTACGAGCAATCCCTGATTGCTCCCTCAAACCTCCATAGGCAGATATTGAGACAAGGAATGTATACAACAAAAACTTTCTTAAACCAGTGGGAATATTGATGAGGCAAAGTAAAGCAAGTGCAACCCCCATATTATTTATTTAGATGAAAGAAAGTTTAAAAAAAAAAATCCTAAGAGGTCTCAGCAGCAGGCAAGCCAATAGAAACACTTAATATACTCACAGGCACAATACAGGAACACAGTATTTCTTGTAGATGAGGTAATTACTAGTTAACAAGAAGGCAAAAATGATTGGATTTAGGAAACAGCTCTATCTGATTTACATCGGACCTTGTCAAGGCCTTATTTTGAAGGTAGCAGTGAGACAGTAACAGACGGGGAAAGACTAAAAAAATCCAAGCAAACAAACAAAACCCTAAATCCCAAACAAAATGCAAACAAACTCAAATGTTTTCAGTTCAGAAGCTAATTGCATGTGATGGAAAAACCTGCAGTACCAGTCGTTGTGCCTACCTCCACCTGAGCTCACCAAACCACACTTCTTTCAGTTTCCCTCATTTGCACTTTATGGAAAAAAAGACCCCCCCCATGCTAGATGGGACCAATGGTTCATATACCCTGATATTCTCTCTTCAACAGTGTGCAGTCGCAGCTCATTTAGTAAGAGGCACAGCAAAATATACTCAGTAGAGGAGGCCATAAGATGAGCTGCCTCAACCTGGAAAAGTTTCTTCCTGACCTCAGACAGCAAAGGCTGGTTTATCCTTTAAACATGAGAAGTGATATAGTGATAATGATCACTTTCAAAGCTTTTTTCTGATTTCTCAATGTAGCGTTATATACTATTGTAAGGCATATAGAATATATGATGGGGTTTGGATCCTTGCTTTTAAATGCACAAAATTTGAAAAAATGAGGGGTTTGCTGTATGTTGTGGGTTTTTGTTGTTGTTTGGTTTCAGTTGGTTGTTTTTGGTTGGTTGGTTTGTTTGTTTTCCATCTGACTGTCTGATTCTTTCATATTCCATGTCACTGTGCCCAGAAATCCTCCTAAACAGTTTTGTACGTGACTTTCACTGCAATAGTGAGACATCCCAGTTGCATTCAAAGGACCAAGCCGGGGTATCAGGAGCAGTTCACTGATTTAAACAAAGGTCTCAGCATGGACTGTCCTACTCTGTGAGAAGCCTACACCCAGCTGCCTTCCCTGGTTGTTTCCGACTAAGGAACACAGGAGTGAAAAATCACTGGTGTTGGTAAGCTGCCAGTTTATCATGGCTGAAGTATTCCACTGTTTCTTTTAAGTTAACTCAGGTACTTCAACATCTCCATTACAGCATAGACAGGCCTTTCATAACATCTGGAAATCTTGTCATACAAACTGTTGCTTCACCCCTTTGTCACTGTATATGAATAAAAGCTGGAAAAGCAGTATGATATTTCTAGGGCAACTTGGGTTCTTCTGATTGCAGCTTTTTAGTGGGATGAAGACCTATTACTTTATTTTTTTATTTTTTTCTTTGTTAGGTAACCTAATAATTTGCATATTCAAATATAACATTTTGTTATTCACATTATGACTACTTGGTTTGTTCTCCGTGCCTCTAAGGAGAGGAAGCACACTTTTAAAGGCCTTTCGAAACTACGAATGGAGTCTGTTAACAAGTAGGTTTTGTTGTCTCCTCCTCCCTCCCCATTATCCACTTATTTATCTCCTGCTCTTCAATATGGACCACAGCAGGTATCCTAAGGAGAAAAATACTTCAGAACCTCATTCTGCTAATTCTTTGGATGAATCTCATTAAGATCAATGCACATCCTCCGCCAAACATTAAAAGTGATCATTAGCAAAGACTCTTTGGCCCCAAAACCTCACAGTATAGAAGCTGGCATTGTACACAACCACGTGCACAGATCTGCCATCATTGCCATAAAGTCAGAAACCTTTGATAAATGTCATAAAAGTACTGAAATACGGAAGATTTCCTTCACCACAACAGGAACCACCTAATTGTAAATCCATATGCATATTCCTGCTAGCCTGCCTCTGCACCACTGAGGATAAATTTTAATACATACTTTAAATTTCTAAGGCTCCTTAGCACTCATTGCCACCACCCACACAAAATGTTACTCCCATACTGCAGATCAGGAAGCAGCAGCAGATTTCTGTCGACAAAACATCAAAATCCCCAGGCCAAGATGCTGGCAGCAGGAGTACACTGCCATTAGGGAAAGGTGAACCACTTTCCCTAAAGGCCTCTTCAAAACCAAACTGCACCCGCAAGTTTATTTTTCTAACTGGTAACTTGTTTAGCTTTTCCTCATGGTAATTGTCACAATTATTAAAAATCTCCGGACCATTTACAGCACGCAAATACCTGCAGAAATCGACGTTTCACCGTGTTGGTTTTGACACAAATCAGTTATAACACTTTGCGTTTCACGCGAGCAGGCTGGAGAACCATGGAGGCAGCTGCGCTCCTCCGTCTTGCCACAGCGCGCACAGTTCAGCATCTCTTCGTTTTGAAAGAAATTTAGGAAATTGCTCTGAAAAGTGTGATGTGAAAGAGACTGCCAGACCATGGCGGGGCCTACAAGGGAGATGGCAATGCTGGTACCCAGCAGCCAGACAACATTTCCCTCAGTACTCTCAGTAAGGGAATATTCCTGTAAGGCAACAGCCTGAAGTATAATAGAAAAATCCCACGAAAAATAAAATGTTATAAAAATATTAGAGATTGGAAAACCCACTGTTAGTTTAGACATTTTTGAGAAAACCATGTGCACTACAAACTCCTCTTGGGAAGCCGTATTATAATAAAAGCTACCAAGGGGAATGGAAAACCTCACAAGTTAGAATTAACCAAACATTTTCAGGCAGCTCATGGAAAGGCAACGTGATTAGCCTGGCGGGTTCAGATCGGTGAACATGAGGGAAGGGAAACAGGATGGAAAAAGAGAGAAACAGGAGTAGGAAATTACCTGAGGGAGCAACACGACTTTCTGCTACGGGTCAGCAGGGTGTCCCTCACACATTTCTTGATGAGTGTTTGAGGCCGCAGGTGCCCAGGGGCTGGTGGGGGCTGCGGGGTCTCAGTGAGGGGAGGCTCGGCCGGGCCGCCCCGGTCTGGGCACAGGCGGCTGCCAAGGCCCCAGCGCAGGGCACAGCCGAGCCCCTCAGCCACGGGCGGGCGCCCCGGGGAAAGCGCAGCTGAGAAAGGGCAAAACGCTGCCCGGCGGGCAGGGCTGAGGGGAAAAGTGCGAGAAACAGCCCTGCGAGCCCCGAGGGGAGAGCGGGAACAGGGGTGGGGGGGCTGCAGCCGCCCCCCACAGAGGTTCCCCTGGGGATAACCCACTGGGGTGGATCAACCGCAGCCCCCCATTCCCCAGCACCCCTCGGTAAGCGATCTTTCTTATCTTTATTTTGACCCTCAACGGTTTTTTGGTTTGTTTTGTTTTCCCCATTTTACGGTCCCTCCCAACCCTGTGCAGGAGGAGGGTGAGGGAGAGGCTGGGTGGGCATCCAGCAGACTGCCAAGGTCAACCCACCACACTGAGAAAGTGCTGTGAACTTGCATTGCCTAATATGACCTTAAAACCCTTTTTAAGGTTGGTCACTATAACACAAACTACTCCATAGCTCTGCTTTTAAAGATGCGCTGAATGCTATAGAATTAAAGCCAAAGTATTCAGACAACATGCAGCTCAGGTAGTATGACTTGAAACAGTGAATTTAGGCATCGACACCGTCTGGTTATCCAAGGCTTAATAGTCACCAGCGATTCACAGGTAAACAAGAGATCGACTTCCACATGGGAAACCAGTGGCTGTACCTCCCACAGGGACAGGGGCGTATGAAGATTAAACACAAGTAAACACAAGGTAGGGGTGCTTCTCGCTAGAACTTAAAATATTACTTTTCATATGCTTTGCAATTAAAATTTAGTAAGTAAATGAAGAGAATTTCCCTCAGTAGGCAAAAGGTTTAATCTCTACTGAGGCAAAATATGAAGTATCACTCCAGCTACCAAGTTCATTTTAACTTGCGTCTGTGCTGTTTTTCATTAATTAATTGAAGAACTTCCATCAGCTTGAATGGGACCAGCATCAGACCCTTTAGAGGGTGATTGTTTTTGAAGCATTGCAAGCAATGAAACTTGTCACAATTTTCAATAGTTTCTTTTTTTGTTGTTGTTATTGTCTCCACCACTACCATTGGACTCTGTTAATCATTTCTCAATCCTTTGATGAGTGAAAACAACAAAAATTAAGGATGTATTTTTAAAATTATTTTGTTGTTAAATGGAGAACAATTCAAATGGATCAAACTTTTGAAGACTGATATAAGCAGGCCTTTGCCCAAGGATTGTAAGTTAACCTTGTTTAAAATTACCACAAACATGATGCACAGAATTTTTTTTCTTATTTTATTCTAAAGATGTTTCTAAAAAGAATAAAATAACAGTTAATTAAATTATGGCTGTGCATTTGTGACATCTATATATAGCTGCCAGTTAACAGGATTTGCATCCCCCTGAATAAATGCCAAGAAAGTGATTCAGTAAACCCACTTATATACAGATTTCCTGAAGTGCCATGCAAAAAGCTTTTATTAAAAAAGATTGAAATTGCTCATCTCTTAAAATAACTTCAGCACATGATGTAAAATATACTATAGTCAGTCTGATTTTTTGGAATTTCAGAAGGTAATTAGGCCCCCATTCTTGGAACAAGAGTTCTGCTATTGTGATTACCAGTGAACAATAACGTTTTCTCTTCACAGGTTTATACTTTGTCTGGGATCATTCAGGAAGTATTACCATTAGAGAATAACTGCACATAAGAGAACATTTTTCAGTAGGCTGATTTAGCCACCTATGGGAAAAGACAACTCTCTATACTTATGTGTGCAGGATGAGAACTGAATGAACAATATTAAGCTGTGCTTTGACCTGCACACAGACAGGAGCTGGGCAAAACTTATTCACAAACCACAAAATTTCCATGAAATGTAGTATGAGCTTGAAACTTTCCCAAATTCAACCCAAAATAGTAAAAGCTCTTTGTTCAGAAATAACTTTTATTTGATGATTTCTGGGTGTTTCTGCTCATCCCTCACTACCACAAAGATGGACAATGATTTTTTTTAACTCAGTGCTTTGTAAATGGAGCAAAGTGGCTTTAGCCAGTCACCTACAATGAAACACATGCAGTTTTTGTTTGCTGAAGGACACACGAACCCATAATTTCCAGGACAGCTATCTGGATAATCTAATAATTACATGGGGCTTTCAATCACCCTTATTCATTCTACACATTGTAGCAATATGTAAGTATACAAAGGTACCAGACAACATACAATAACTCACATGATGCCACTTCCTAAGTGACGTGTCCCAACTACCAACATAAAGAGACTTTTTTTAATTTGTATTTCAAATTATTTGAATAATTTACAGATGTGGAAAAACAAAGTTTCATGCTACAAACAGTGCATTTTTGTTAACATTAGCTGAACATCATCTTAGTTTTCTCACTCAGTGGGGCAAATACCTCCATGCCCACAAATTAAAGCCTTTGAAACACCTTATCAACTATTTTGATTCAATAATGGATCAAGTAAGGTATGGTCATCAAATTATTTACAGAATTCTGTTGATCAATGGCTCCCATGTCTTACTATAGAATAATGCAAAAAGCAGCTAAAAAATAAATAGTAAAAAGCTTAATATTGAAATCTAGTTCATTCCTCCAATCAAAGCTCAACTGAAATGTTTAAAGATAGTGTGAATAGTCTCCCCTCTTACTTTAGACTTAGACATTAGCACTCTAGATGTCATCCCATATGGACACATCACAAAGCTCTGCTGGTCATATTTAACAAGGCCAAGTGCCTGGTCCTGCACTTGGGTCACAACAACTCCAGCCAGCGCTGCAGGCTCAGGGAAGAGTGGCTGGAAAGCTGCCTGGCAGAGAGGGATCTTGGGGTGTTGATTGACAGCTGGCTGAACATGAGCCAGCAGTGTGCCCAGGTGGCCAAAAAGGCCAACAGCATCCTGGCTTGTATCAGGAATAGTGTGGCCAGCAGGAATAGGAGAGTGATTGTCTCCCTGTACTCAGCACTGGTGAGGCCCCACCTTGACTACTGTGTTCAGTGTTGGGTCCCTCACTGCAAGAGAGACATTGAGGTGCTGGAGAGAGTTCAGACAAGGGTGACGAGGCTGGTGAGGGGTCTGAAAGGAGGTTGTAGCATGGAGGGTGTTGGTCTCTTCTCCCAAGTAACAAGTGATAGGACGAGAGGAAGTGTCTTCAGGTTGCTCCAGGGGAGGTTTAGATTGGATATTAGGAAAAAATTCTTTATGGAAAGGGTTGTCAGGCATTGGAAGAGGCTGGCTAGGGAAGTGGTGGAGTCACCATGCCTGGAGGCGTTTAAAAGACGTGAGGTTCTTAGTGACATGGTTTGGTGCCAGTGTTAGTTTAATGGTTGGACTTAATGATCTTGAGGGTCTCTTCCAGCCAAAATGATTCTATGGTTCTCTTAGGCAAGGTTTGAAATGGGATTTCTCAGCTGATATCTTTTTTTGTGAAAGTAGCGTGAAGCAGATAAAGAGAGGCCAGCCCGATATCTTTTAATCCATCTCCATTTACCTGGATTCACATGTATAAAATAACTTGTAACGGTCATGTCAGAGCTGAGCCACTGAAAGCAAAGCTGAAAATGTCATAAGCAAGGACAGTTGTACTTACTAAAACCATGCCAGAGAGCAGTGGACTTTGTGTGCTTTGCTGGAAGGCACGAAATAGATTTTTTTTTTTTTTTTTTTTTAAACATTTGTATTGGACCCTGTAGCATTAAGGTCAAGGCAGATGTGCAGCCCAACCCTTGGCTATGGTTACATTCACTGCAGACACACTGAACAGAAACAAGTGTGCAGCTGCCAGTGAACCTCTAGTTCTATATCTTTCATAGTGAATTTGTTTTAGCTTAGCTCAGCGTAGCTTATACATTTATTTGGTTCAGTTTGTTCATTATTTACCTTCCTCATGACCATCTAGACAAACTCAGATATTGTTTCCGTAGCTACCATCTGCACGTTAATTAAACTCTCCCCTGACCCAGGTATAAATTCCTACAAGTGCATCTTTTTCAACAGCTTTGCACTGTCAAAAGTGACAAATTTTCATTAGATCTTCTAAATTCAGACAACCTGACTTTCAGAGTACATTTGTGGAGTTTTACAGGCCAGATCTTACAGCTTACATAAAATGATGCAACTTCAGTGGAGCTAATGCAGCAGGAAAAGCCACAAGAAATAAAATCTTTGCAGGCTAATCAAGCTTTGCATACAAGGACCTCTGTACATGAACTGTTACATGTCAGAAGCTGGAATAAAGACAGTGCAACTGACTCCAGACAAACCCAAATGTCTGACTCAGGAATAATGGATTGTCAGGCAATGCATGGAGTATGATAAACTTTACTATTTAAAAGCAAAAAGAAAATCCTATAGTAAGTTATGTGGTATACCAGAAAAATCATTACCTGAAATAAACAAAATGTACAAAAAGGTCACATCACCAAACATTGCAAGGTGAGAAGCACAGGAAGCCAATCTTTGTTTGGAAACAGGGTAGCGTTTGTGACACCTGAACTGTTTCATTGCACCTCAGGCAGCAATCCAAAGCTACTAAACTATGACCACAAACCACATGTGATTACAACACATCTAGGAGATTGTGTCATAACAAGAGTCTGATTTTGAATGAAGTATATGGGGCATTGAAAGGGACATAAGTGTCCTTTGTATTTTGTAAGCATACGTCCTTCAATGGCTTACCAGTTATATCTAGAGGGATCACACAAAAATGTAGCAACACAGGGCACATCATACAATCAAGACTCATTTTAGTTAATGACAGAAACAAACTCTGAACAGTAATGCATTCTTTTAGCAAAATTTTAATTCCTATAATTCTTACACAAATCCCAAATATCATGTCCTAAATAAAAATGTTTTATGTTCCTTATTTTAAAACTTTTATATTTTTTTTAGTTAAAAAATAAGAAAAAAAGAAACACAGGAAAATAAAGTGCCTCCAGAGCAGACCTCTGCTAATGCAAGTGTATTATGTAATCCCATTCAGAAAGTCATTAGACTTTACCTCTGAATTGGGTTTGGCCTGAGTCTTTCTGCTGACATTAAAATGCAATTCCAGAACATTATTAGAAGAATATTCTTACCATCAGAGGAGCATTTTCCAGCCCAAATTTAGTCAGTTAGCATCCTTTCTTTCTGGGTCAGCAGTGTCCTTGAGTTTAAGTACCCCTTGTCTGACCCTAGCATTCATCTCTGCTATGCATTTATACAGATCTATTACACATTTCCCTCCAGCCTTCAGTTTAAAAGGCTAAACAACAAGCTCTCTAGTTTCTCTCCTAAGGCTGCTTTTTGATCCCCACATCCATCCTAATCAAAACAATGGAGTTTTTCACTACAAAAATCCAATAACATTGTAAATTAAGACCAAGCTATTAATAAACAGAAGCTTAATTGTAGGCTCCTGCAACTCCATTTGGACACTCAGGAGGTCCAAAACTGAAAAATATGTAAATAGATCCCAAATTCAATAGAACTTGCTGGGTGGGTTATGCTGAATTTTGAAAGGAAACAGGCATAATGTTGCATCTCCATTTTACACCATTTTTATAATAAAAAGAATCCATAATTATATATTGAACTTTTATTATTATATTTCCCTTAATATTGAAAGCATTTTTATTTTTCGTAGATGTGATGTTATAATTTACAGACTTTCTACAAACTAGAAAAGAGACAAGAAATGGAGGGTGTCATTCCTGTAGCTTGTGAACTCCCTGCTACCATGTTTCTAGCATCTGAATTAGGCCATTGTGCCAAGAACAGAGGAAAGGGAGAGAAGAAAAAAAAATAAATAAAATAAGGCAATGTGGGATAGTCTTCAATTGAAGTCTGTTGCTTTGGCTCTACATTGAAGCTCTTCTTCACACCAGACCTGAACTCCAGCTATTTTCACAAACTTCATGCACACATCAAGCCTCACATGGAGAAGAATATCACGGAAACCCTTTGCTAGACTCAGGCCTAAGCAGCATAAGAAATGCAGCCCAGCAAAGTCCTGAGGTATGGAGTAGTGCAGCTCAAGAAAAAACATGGGGAAAACAGGCTATTATGAGGGGTCACCTCTTAGAACCAGTTAAATTTGGATTTTCTGAAAATAACAGTTATGTACTGTAGCACAGAAGTCTTTCCAAACAGAAAGCAGAAATAGGCACCTCCAACCTCTTCTGCTTATGAAGGAAGAAGATGCACGACAGCTCTGTGCTGCCTGGCAGGGTGTAAACTTGATGTGGTGAGAAAGGACAGTGGGATATTGTACAGAAGACAAAGACACCAGTACTCTGCTGAATACAATGGAAACAATGCTATTGAGACCATTTCAAGAAAGATACTACTTGCTCACTAACTCGTTGCTTTGGTTTACCCTGCAAGCAACCTTCCAGGAGTCCTTTCTGAGTCACCATGGTCTTCCCACTGCAGCTCATGGCCGGGTCAAGATGAAGGAGGAACCTAACACAGTGTCATATCTGTTATGCTGCTCTTGAGTGTTGACAGACTTTCTATGATCTCTTTAATACCTTCATTGATTGTTCTTTGAGAACTTGCATTTACAAAAAGCAGCATACAAAAAAGAGCTTAAAGGTGAAGGGGGGAAAATGAAAGGGCAAGGAAACTTTTTAACACCAGTGAGATTAGGGGAAAAAAAAAAAAAAGTGGTGTCAGCCAGGAGTTGGAAAAAAAAAACCAAACAAACCAAAAAAAACCAACACACCAAAAAAACCCAAACCAGAAGTAGAGCAGTTTTTGAGAGTTATATGTTTTGCTAAAAAAGGGAGTTTTATTATTAGACAATTTTACTGTATTGCGGTAAATTTATTCTTGTGGATTTTTTTTAATTTCAGAGAAGCATAAACTTTTTTTTTGTTTAATGAACTCATCTGTTATTATTTTGAAGTGACATCTTTATTTAGAAAATTGCCAGTGTTCAATTAAAAAGATTTTAAAGACGTGAGAAAACAAAACATTTTCCTTCTTTCCTCCTCTCCACACTCCTCCCCCCTCCAGTTTGGCAAGAAAATCGACAAAACTTAATTTGAATCAAGACACTTCTCTAGTTCACCTAAAAAGCTGAAAACAAATCAGTACTGCACCAAATCCAAGGTAAAAACTTTAAAAGGTCCTACTAGTAATGAGAAGTCTTATTTTCTTCATACTGTGCTCTGTAAGTTTTCAGGGGAAAAAAACACTGAAATGCTACACTTTCACTACAGCTTTTATTCAAAGGTACTAAATATTTTTTGCAGTCTGCAAGCCTCTAGAAGCAACCACTTCCATGCCTGAATATTCCCATGTAACACCCCCCCCCCCCCCCGCCTTTTTTCTTTCTCTCTCTTTTAAGGCAAGAAAAGAAAGGGAGCAGGCAAAACTGTCTGCATACACGTTAATATTTCTCTTGCACCTCTAACTTCTTTTCCCTATGGTAGTTGCTCTGCAAGAAGGGCACCCACCTCACACTGATTTCCAGCTGCCTGAAAGCTAAAGTGTTACTTGTATTTTTGTCACCAGAAATTATCCCATCAAGTATTACGTAATTGATCAAGTACCGAAAAATCGTAACTGCACCTTTGCCCTTGTCTCACTTGTTTTGTTTTTTGTCATTCGCTGATCATAAACTTCTCAAAGGCTGGACACAATTTTGCTTTGCAACCCAGAGAATAAAAAGGAACAGGAAGCAAGTTGAACAGTCAACACTTTTTATAATTTTACATTCTCTTACTAATTTTCTACTTAACAACTAATTTTGTCCATGTGCACACCTACATGCTTGAGTTGTGAAATTCAGCAGAAGACTTATATTGACTGTACTAGTTCATCATCTTTATAAGGTATACCTGCCAACTGCCAGTTAACTTATCATCATGTCCACCTACTTAATTTATAAAATACAGAGTTATTTAGTACTTGCATAAAGCGAGTGTAGGAGACCTTAGCTTAAAAGTCTGACACGTGAAAACATCCTTGCTTCTCTCTCATCTTCTTCTAGGCTTGAAGCTGAATTCAGATCTGAATTTAGCTGTTACTTGCTGTTAGGAACAAAGTTCCACACCCCACACCCCCCTCGCCACTTTGTGATAGAAAATTATCCTTTTGAACACTTGATATCAACTGTTTGCCTTATTAAAACAATAAAGAGATAGAAAAGGTATCCATGACTGTATGAACTTCTGGGGGTTTATCTTTTGTTTATGTATGGATAGGATATAACCCTAGAACAAGGCTCTACTGGGTACTCTGATGATGATACACCTTGTCTTAGCCCGAAGGACATACTGACCTCTTTCTACAGGTCCCAGCTCATGCCTTGGCAATAGTAAGTGGCAAGTCAAGTATGGATTTCCCTTGAGTTACTCTCCGAGTTGAAAAGCAGATACAAGATCTGTTCAGATGATCTTCGTGTTCTCTGGAGCTCTATTTAAAGGCTGATTTTTACCACAATTGTGAAAAACAGAGGAGGAACTTGATAGTTTTTGGCTAAGTGTGGTTGATAGTTCTTGTAGGTCTTCCTGCTGCCTGCTATAACATGGAGAACAAACTACTCTGGAAATGCTACAGAGGCAGGGGTTCCCCTCCACCCCCTTCAGACAAGGAAATACCATACATAAAAGCTTGATTTTGGCTAGATAATCCGTATTAATCCCCTAACTCATGAGCAGTGATCTCACTATAAAACACAACAATAATTCATCTGAGCGAATTACCTCTCAACATGCAGCCAAAACTGCACATGTTCTCACTGAATGTTTTTGAACAAGAAAAAATATTTAAAACATAAAATTGTGGCCTGTTATAAATTAAGAAGAAAAAAAAGTTTGTGATACATCTGAGATTTTTTTCCCCCCTCCTTCGTGAATGAGTTTTTAAATGGCTTTCCTTGTCACAGCTGAACTGGAAGGTCAAATTTTGATTCTTTTCTGAGCATTTACTCAGCCTGATATCAAACTGAAGAATCATGGCCTTGGGTGCTGCTGGATTGAGAGAAACACTGCTGAAACACTTAGCAAAAGTAAAGCTCTTTTCTGGAATCTAATGACTTTTCTATGCGACCAGAAAGAAGAATGAAATTTTCACTCCATTAAAACAGAGAGAGCAATACCACTGAATTCTCACTGAATTCAAAGGGCCCTGAATAGCTTCCTTAATGTCTTATATCTAAGGATGAATAACTACTGCTTTGTTGTACCTTCTCTTTACCAGCTCCCTTAACATCACAGCAAGAAACATGGAAGAGAAAACCAAACTAAAACCCAGAGGGCAAACTGTGTTACATTATTTAGCCTTTTAAATTGCAAACAGCTCATTAAAGATCCACTGAAGTAAAAAGGGGATGAGAAAGATCCAAATAATTAGTGTTTATTTTTCATATTGCACTAACACCTAGAAGTGTCAATCTTCATTAGGATCTCTGTGCAAGTTCTGCATGTTCACAGAAGAAATAATATGTCCCATAAGAGGCTATTAAAAACAAAGTGTTTTTAAAAAAAAAAATAAAAAAAAAACGTAAGAAAGCTGGGAATAAAACAGGGTTATCTCCATTGCCAAAATCGAGATGTCACGCTCTGAGTGGTGCACTAGTTTGTACAAAGTTACCTACTTTTAGAGTGGCAGAGATAAAAACAAAATGAAATTCAACCAAATGTATTCAAACACAAATAATCAGTCCTAAAAGTTCTTTCTCAATGGTGCCATCTTTAATATAGCTCAAGCAAATAAATGTATCTTTTAAATGATGTTGATATCACCAAACACACATATGAGAATATAACATTCATTACAATAGTTTCAGGTTGGTGTTGGTTTGTGATTTTTTTTTTTTTAACATTCTGTATTACCTGCACTCCTTGGTTTGAAACAACAAGAAAAAGTTTGCTTTGCCTCTATCATTCCTATAGCTAGCATATTATCATTAAGAGTTAAAAATCCTCCTTATTTTTGACTATGTGCAAGAATGAGAAACTAGGTATTTTGGTCTTATTTGTGCTTAATGGAGAAGAATTCCTCATAAACATTCAGCATAGCAATGAAACGGTAACTATGCTCTCTTCAAATACAAAGTGTTCAGCCAGACTTGCCAGAAACGAGAGTATATGGCTGCTACCCATAACAAGAGCTAGCCAGGTTAAACTGAGTGATGCACAGTGAGTTCTGCACAGATGGGAAATTACATATATATGTATATGGTAACGTATCCAGCAGAGTCTTACAGAAAACTATACCTCTTCCTGTGAGCTTGTCTGCTCTGCTGGGCTGACAGTCAGCAAACATTGGTACACTTAAATTACGTGTTCGGAATGGGTCTACGTATAACAGCATATATACCAGTATTTATTTGAGTACACCAAAACCTTTTTAGCTTACTGGATATATTTCTTGAGATTTCCGGTTTTCCTTCTCAACTGCTGCTCCTAACATGATTTGCTGCCACTAACAGCAGAATTCAACCACCTATTTCTTCTTCACAGTCAAATTCAATATCAATATCTTAAAACAATCTTAAATTTTTCTGCCAGTCTATCATAGAATATCAATAGGTTAGCAGCTTTGCAAGAATCTCCCAACATAGGAAGTTCAGTTAAATTTACTATATTGGAATTATTTTTCAGCAACAGCATTGCTTATGAACTATAAGCCCTTATAACAACAAATGATGCCTAAATTCAGGCATTATTTCTCCATTTTGATAGAGAAAGCCTTCCAAAATGAAGCATCTGCTCAGAAGCAGTAACACAAGGTGCAGTCTTAAAAAGACAATCATAGGAAATAAGTGTAAATAAGTATAAACTAGAAATTGTTCTGATATATGTACAAAGAAAAGAAATACAACAAAGTAAATGGATTTAGTAGATGCTAATTATAACTTTTTAAAAGTAATTATTCTTCAAATCCATCAATGAAAACCCTTGGAGCAAATCTTATTTTATCATCTCTTTGATCAGACTCAAGTCTCTGAGAAGTCAAGATCTGTAGGAGCTGGATTCATGACTTGGGGCAAAGGTTATGCATTTCAAAAAAAAAAGAGCTTCCTACCTAGTATGTCCCCTGCCACAAACAGAAATGGATTCTGCAGAAAATAATAATTAGACCTCACAACATCTCTCCCAAATGAATGTTCCTATCTCTGATTTTCAGACAGAAATCAGACAGACTCTTCAGGGTAACACGAAATGCCCACTGATATTTAGACCACAGACCCCAAAATACTCTATCTACAAAATTGTTATTTCACTGCCCAAAATGTTTCTGTAGTGTACCAAATTGCTTAAAATTTTAACATTCACATGTGACTCAGTACCAGGATTTACTTGTTGTCATAGTATTAAATTCAGGAGAAACATTTGCAGAATTCCATTTTCTGTGAAATACTGCACAAGTCATTTGTTTGTGCCTTATCCTGTCTTACACCCAAAGCTCACTGAAATGAAGGAGAATGGCTTTTAACCTGAAAACTTTCAGTGATCCATATGCAGGCTAATCCCACAAACACACGCATTTTGGTACAACTTGAGGAATCAGAGTGCTTCCTGGAAGAGGTAGAGATGAGCCACCAAAAGCATGAACCTCTCAAGCACCACTTACTCCAACATCTCATTAACTGTACGTGGATTAGCTTTCTAGGTTGAAAGTCTACTTTGTCCCAGTAGTTCTGTGGGTATCTGAGCATGTGCACACAGAAAAGATTCAACTCACTGTGTGCTATAGCTACATTTCCATCCAATAATAGAAAGTTCAGCTACTGGCAATGCCTTAGCCTCTCTAACAACTTATATTCCCTAAACATTAGAACTTGAAGCCAATTCAAACTCTCACTACAATTAGAAACACATTTCCACTTGTCATAATTTTTTTCTACTTGTCTACATCAGATACAAATTGGTTATCCGTTATATCTATTATGAAGGCATCAATGAAAGCTTACATTGCAAAGGAACAGTTACAACTTTAGATTAAATGCTAAATTAATTTTGATTCACCACATATTGAAATTCCTATCACTCCCCTCAAAAAAAGAAACAGCAGGTGAACTTAAAAAAAAAAAAAAGTAACTATTTAAGAGAACTGTGAAGCAAATTACTATATCCCACTAATGCTTATAAGGCATTGGAGCCAACTAAGCTGAAGTGGCTGGAAAATTCTGTCATATTTTGTGTAGCACTTCCCAACATCAATAAATCATAAAGCATTCTATCCTGTAGAATTAATTGCTGCTGTTAAGAATGCTATAAAATACTTTTAAAGATAAAAGATGTGATCTTAAAACTTAGTGGTCTGCCACATTGATGCTCGTGCTAAGATTTGTATCTAGGAAAATAACATTCCCTAGAGAAAGGAAGTGGCACTCAAGATTGGACATTTGAAATGTTTGGAGTGTTCTTTTTAAGAGTGCAGAGTCTAGCCCAAATTTTCCAACCCAGACTAAACTGAGAGTCCTAAAATATAAGCACAGAAAAGCATGGACTACACAAACTCGTCTTCGAGCAGGCCAGACAAGCCAGTGTAAATGGTACTCTCTGGGTTAGCTAATGTACTCTAACTCTCAGCTTATAACCCTTCCAAACTGAGAGCACCACATGGCTTTGGGACTGACTTTCAGCTTCTGTTCTGTCTGTTCATATAGACATGACTCTATATGTACTTCAGTTGAACACAAATACTCTTGCTTTCGAACAATGACCTGAAGACAGCCAGGCAGCCTGTATCCCACAGGGTTTCACTGTAGTTTAGACACCAATCTCTCTCCCTCCTCCTCTGAATGGAGAAGAAAGAAGAAATGTGTAAACTCCTAGAGACAGACACTGAAACACACAAAATGGAAAAACCACCCCAGGCCCCATTTTCCTTCTCCCACAAAAATGCTCAGACAGAAAAGACCAAGAAGAGGTTCTCAGCAAGGAGAGACTGATTTGCACAAGTTTTTCTGTGTTGTACTGAAGACCCAGGAGGAAACACTTTTTTCCTTTTTTTTCTTTTTTAAAAATTGCTGTGAATTCTCATGGTTTACAGAGTATAAAGGAACAGCCTTTGTAGAACTACGATTGCCAGGAAAAGGAAAAAAAAAAAAATAGATGTCCAAAAGAAGATTTATCAGGTTAGACCAAAGGTCTGACTAGCCCAGTGTCCTAAAGTTGAGGTAAAGACAGGATTATTTTTTTCTCTGCTCTGTCACTTGTTTCTTTCCATCCACAAATTTAATCTACCATTTTGTTGACCAGTCATTCAGTCTTGCCGAATCCTTCTGCAATTCTTCAGTCAGCCTTGCCCTGAATAGCCCAATTAACTTTGCACTGCTAGCAGACTATCACCTCCCTGCTCACCCCCTTTTCGGGTGAGTTAATTTTTCCCTGCCAGTGTGTCCATGCAAGGCTGCTTTCATGGAAAATGGCAAGAGGTGCAAACTACCCAACTCACCCTCCACTGTTGACCTGTTGTTTTGCAAACCTAACCTGTCTGCCAGACACTGATTAGCAAGCAGCAGGGCCATGGCAATAGCAACAGAGTTTTGAAAGGTTCAAAATAAAACACTCAAGCCATTATCCAGCAGTCTGGCAATCAAATTATATTGCTAAGGTACTCAATGAGCCATACTTCCCCACTTACAAGCAGTAAGTCAAACAAAGGGGTTTAAAAAAGAATTGTACTGGAAGAGGAAAAAAACATTTTGGAAATGGATTAGGAAAACCTAAACAATCCCATAGGCAATACTGTCTTTTCCCCAGAATATGCCAGCAATAGCCTCTGTACTAACACTGCTGAAATAACTCCTTGTCCAGCTGCAGCACTCACCATTTCATATCCAAGTCTGCAATGAATGGGAAGATTCATCTGGTGCCCCTAATAGCAAACCCTATTTTCCTGGGTACTGTGCCCTCTCACAGCTTTACAGAGAGAGTGCTTTGCTCCTGAAGCTCTTTAGGGGTAATCACTTAGACCAGCTGCCCTGAGGGCCAAGCCCCCCACTGCTATGGGTTTACACCATGTTTTTTGTCAGGCAGACCCAGGAGTCTCTCTGTTAAGTGCACTCTCCATCAGCACCCACTAGCCAGGCTGCCCATTAACCTGCTGCCAGTAACAGTGCTGGCCTCTGCTCATTCCTGCTAATTAGATTCATTAATTGCTCCACCTCGTTGTTACCTGCTTCTCAGCCCTCTCAGTCCACGTGTTTGCAGACTTCAAGTTTACGCTTCCCCATCCACAGTGCTGTCAGCCCTTTCTGAGAGGATATAATGACATACAGCTACTGCACATCAACCTGGCAACAGAGATTTCCTAAACACAGCCTTTCTCTTTCTTCTAGAAATCTCTCTCAACTACCTTTCTTTGCCAAAGGATTCTTCACTTCAGGCTGCAGGCTGTAACTAAAAGTTTAACTCACCCCTGTCCATTACAGGGGTGGGCTGTCCACGTGTTTTGCCAGAAGAGCATAACTATGACAATTAAAACTTAACTGACTTAATAGAAACACCTCAAAAATGAACATGTGTACAGATGAAGTTTGTTTAGACCTGGTCAGCTTTACTTGCCTCTCCAGCAGAGGTTGACAGAGGACTCCTACTACTATACCCACAAAGTCATGTGGGACCATAGAAGCCCACCAGCCCATAGCATATGATGCTGTTAGGAAGACCTCAGGAAGCCCTCTCCTATTTCTTAGGCTTCGTGCTTGTAGTCATAAAAAGGTTTTCTGGCATCAAAAAAGACACTCATAGCTAATAACAAATTCCTAGGTAAGCTCCCTTTTCATTTCTTTATTAGAGGAAATAATACTCTCAACAGGTCCAAGTAATTTTGGATAATAATCAAGAAATGTACAGAATTCCCTTTGTTAGAAACTATATAATATCATCATTTGGCAAATATGATGATGCAGTGATGCAGTAGTTCCATTCAGGACTGTTTGGTTAAAGAAAGCACCAGCCTAGTGCTAAAGAAAGAAATCAGTCTAGCTGACAGGAGTGACAAAAAACAATTCTAAAGACAATGCTTTTGCCTTCCCTTCAGTCCTTATTTGTGTCACATGCAGACACATGTTCTGCTGTCCAACAAGACCTGACCAAAAAAAAAAATTTTAAAAAATACCCCATCATGGAGACAGGCCCATGAATACATACTTATGGAAGGAGAGAAGTAGCAAAACGCACTGACTACAGTTACAAACACAGCCTGATATGGCTTTTGTCCTCCAATCCTTTTCAGTCTGCAGGTACATCTTGTCACAGTGCACATCTTTTTTAAGTTAAGGGATTACGTATAGAAGCCTGCTTTCACCAACCCTAATTAGTCAACTGTAGCACCCACTAACTGTGGTATCACTGTGAAGGACTCCAAGAAAAAAAAATTCAGCATTAAAATTCAGTAACCACTAAGGGAAGAAGACAGACCAGTGACGGGTGACCACACCACATTCCATTTATAAGCTGATTTTGCAGTTGTAGTTCATATCTGTGAAAATTAACAACACCTTGCAGTATCCTAAGCCATTTCTCTCTCCTCCACTCCAGCTCCAGATAATTTGGTGGGAAAGCTTTATGTGAACACACGGCAGTTGGATATTCTCAGAAGAGAGCCCTGACTTGCAGCATCCACTCCAGCTGGGAATCAGTCTGACACAGCTTTAAATCATGACACAACATGCATGTCCTCAGGCAAGCCCTTTCCCTCCTAACAGACAAACGAATCCCTCCAGCTAGGTTGTCCCAAAAGCCCAATGGGGATTTTATTCTTCTTAGGAGAACAGCTGTCACATAAGAAAGGAAGAAAATATTTATCCTTTTTAATTAAGAAAGATAACTATTTCCATTATGTTATGTGGACCTCCCACATAACACAGTGCTGGGTGAACTTCTAGTAGTCTTGGTTAGATAATAGCAAAAAACCAGCAGCAATGTATACTAAAGGATCAAAACATAAAAGTAAACTATCTTCTTTTGCAACATTAGCCTTTGGATATGTGAGAGGGAACAAATCTTAGCAATTAATGACTCAGTATTTTAAATTAAGGGAAAGAAATGGAATCCTTGCCCAATTTGTTGGCAAATGGTGAAGACTATAAATGAATACCATTTGCTACTGTTTACCACAATAGGTGGAGTTAGTGTGTTGCCTGATTTTTTTTCAGCTTACTTCTGTCAAATCTTTATAATGCTACTTTATAAAAGTAGCATTAAATGGTTTAATTCTTTTTTGAGTTAGTAATTTGAACAAAGTTTGGAGATTGTTGCAGTTCGTTGGGTGATTCCAACTAAAGGATGTGCTATGGAAGTTTCAAAAATCACACAGGCAAATGTCAATTGGAAAATGATGTTTTCCCTTCTGAAATTGAGAATTTAATATTATTCCAAAATCCTGAAAACCTCTTTTCTGATTTTCCATGAAAAAAAAATAGACAAAAGGCAATGAATGGAATCAGAACTGAGGAGGGTAAAGAAAAAGAGCATTGTATTTGCCAGAATCACTAGAAGTCTGTTATAAAACTAAGTTGCAACAGGAAGGGAGCTTTGATTTCAAACAGTGCTTTAAAGTGAAGGATCCCTTCCAAATGCCATTACCAAGCAGATCCTATTGTGATGGTAATGACATGTTGCGTGGGAAGTAGTGGTTTTACTTGGACGCAAAGGGAAAGAACATGGCCATGATTGATGTACCATATGAGGGTCAAACCACATAATCACTAACTTTCACACTGCCCAATGCAGTGAGATTGGGTTATTTAAAAATCTAAGAATTCTGAAGTTTATTACTATTATAATTTAGTTGTAACGGTGAAAATATTTCACAAATTAAATGCGTTGTCTCTTAAGAGCAGGTCACTAATATTCGATTTACTTTTCACTGGTGTGCAACGAGTTCCACTAAACTCTCTTTGCAGCCACCATATCACAGTAGCACTTTGGCTGAATAAGACCACCCACAAGCTATTTGATAGTTCAGAAAGTTCTCGAAACACTGCACAAAGTCCAAAGCAGCCAATGGTGAAGATCACATTTGTCAGCCCTTAATACTCACATTTCAACGTTCACATGTTGAGAGTAAACCACTGGTTTAAACTCACATATAAAAAGGATAACATCTTCTTGGAGAAGTACTTTGGAGAAGTAGCATTAAGAAAAACAACAACAAAAAAACCAAAAAAACCCAGAATATTTTTCTGTCTTTTCTTTCTTTCCTTAGAGAGAGATTATATATGCACTCATGCCCTTGTTAATGCATGTTTTAGAACTAGCTTCTGCACTAATGAGGTCAGAAGGAGAATTATTTCAATGAATGTAGGATGAAATCCTTAGCTCTGCTTCAGTCTGCTTCTACTTGGCAAAACATCCAGTTCCATATACTAAGTCAATGACAATTTAATACATGCTTAAAACACTTTTCTGAATGTACAGATCTAGGATTGTGTTCAGATTGTTAAACTGCAGAACTGGGAGCTTTGTGTACACAGAGTGCCCCCAGGGAGGCCTGCCACGTATCACATATACCTTTCACTTTCTCCTTAGCTGAAGGAGACTCCGAGGCTAGCAGCCTTTGCTATTTAAGTCTGCATCAGTTTTCAACTTCAAACAAGCAGCATCAAGAAGCAGTTCAAACTCTTTCACCAAAATACACAAAACCCAGGAAAGTACAAACACTTTTAAAAAGACATAAAACCTTCCACTTATTTTCATTTGGTGAGCAGATGGTAAAAAATTGCATGAGTGTGATTGTGATTTTGAAGTTAATGTTGCAAACCCACCTGATTCTTGATCATCCACCATTTTGCATGAATTTGACAGGCTAGGAAAACATTTAATGGCTTAGATGTATTCCTAGTGGTTTGGTTCAATTCTCCCATGCCACTTCCTATTTAAAATGCTGTAATAATCAATGGCAAGCTTATTATTATTAACATGTTCAGTGTCATTTTCCCCTAATGTAATTGCATTCACATTTGGTAGAGAATTTCTCCCACAGCAAGATCATTTGGTGCTTAAGTGCTAGTGTTTAACCACAATCAATACACTCTATATATATGCCTATCTCAAGAAAAGGTCCTCTTTGCCCTGAAACAACCTCTGTGGATCCTTAAAAGAGAATAAACTAGATTTTCAATCCTGTACATGAAAATGATTGCCTTTTACATTTCACTTCATAAGATTCAAATGGCGACAACTTCAGTAGTTTGCCAACATCATTGATTCAATGAATCCAGACCAAACTTATGCCAGACTCTTTGCTACACAGCACAAAATCAGGCACTGTCCCTCCTCAAATAATAATACCACACAAGAGTATTTTTTCAGTGGCAATAATGGTTCGTTGGTCTCCAACACTTGGTTCTCTGCCATTGTGGAATTGAATTAAATCAGTCTCAGGTCACAAATAATTGAGTTAGACAGTGTCTGCTCTCATAGGTTTTTAAAGGACAGTAGGCCAAAGAAGAAAAATTTGGCTCTACTTGCTCACTGCTGTCTTCACTCGTGAGAAGCCTAGATTTGGCCAAGCCAGGGTAAGATGGTTCAGGGCAACTGCAATTTGGTGCTGTCTTGGAAGAGGTCTGAATTCAGCACTTCCAGCCTCTCTGTTATTAGCCATAATAGAGATTTCCAGAACAGTTCCTACTCTATGGAGTAGGAAGTTGTTTTTTCAGTACCTATCCCAGAAAATCAGTTACAGTTCACTTCATCAGTACCCTATGGCTTTGAATGTACTGTAGAAAGTACTTAGGAATCTGGCTTCATGTACAGTGTCAGGTTGAAATAAAATTTTCACCCACATTTCCAAAGCAATGGAAGGTCTTGCACTAATAAAGCCCTATTCTTTTCTCTGAAAATTGATTCTCTGGGTCACTTAATTTAGATCAATGACATTTTCTTTCTGAATCTGACAGAATTTTTGTGTGTCTAAAGTAACTGAAGCCAAGATACTCAGATTTAATACTGAATTGATTTTCTTAATCATAAACTTATGCTGTTGATAATATCGTAGAGATTTCCGTAAAAAGAAACATTACATCCCAGCTCTGCTGTGACTGATGAACTCTGAAGTAACAGATTTTAGATTCAGGTAAACCTGCAAATATTTGGATGAGAATAGGAATATTATTCAGATTAACCAAATCTTTTGAGTCTAAAATGAAGACAGAGGTTAGATTTTTCTCTGAAATTTCTAGAGTGGTACTGTTTAGAATAAAGCTAGAAATCTTTGAGCTAATCTTGATTTTAGATGTAAAATCTGAATCCTGTCAGTGAGAGTAGTTACTAGAAAGTGAAGGAGTAATATTCACAGGAGTCCTAGTAGCTTTTCTTAGTCTATTTTTCTACCAGAAAAAACTATGTAAGTATCTCTATATATGAGCAAGTACTTACGAAAAGATGATTCTTCTCAGATTTCCGCTATTTCTGTTCTCTGTTAAAGTGCCAGGAAAACAGACCACATAAGATGACTTTCATCACTTCTGGTTCAGAAGAGACTTGGAAAAAAATGAAAAGAAAAAAGATTTGATTCTAATTTGTGAGCAAGGCCCAGACAGCCTGACAACAATTAAAAAGTTATAGCAGGATGATTCAGAAAAGAAAGAGGTGGTATTTCTAAATGAACATGAATGGTCAAGTCAGTCAAAGTGGGGAGAAAAATAAGAACTAACACCTCCAACTTTAAGGTATCAGTTGTATTTCATTTGACGTTGGGATCACCAATACCTGTGTAAGGGATTACTTATACCTCTCCTCTACCGTTCATTTCCTCTTTCCCCTTTCTTCTCCTTTCCTTCATCTAGCACATACAGGTCAGCCCACACAACTGGTTATTTCATGGAGGCACAGATCCGTCCTAGCAAGTGTCCCTGTGTGACTCCATGTCCTTGTGTGACCTGAGTAGCATCAGAAGAGACAGAAGGGTGACAACCTCATGCTGGACCAGGCCCTTCATTTCAAGGCAGAAAAATGGAGCAGCATGTAGGAGTCCTAAAACCTTGCTTTAAGCTAGGCTGGATTAGCCTGGCACAGCCAAAACAAGAGCCAGCCCTGATACTGACCACTTGCATATATCCTGGCTTAGTGATTATGCAGTGGGTCAACAGGAAAGTAGACTTTGGCCTCTTCAGTCATCTGCTTGAAAGAGTCCCATAGAGTAAGGCCTTGTAGGGAAGATGTGTCCAAGAAAACATATCGATATTCAAGGATCACCTCCTCCAAGCTCAAGAGTGGTCCACTCCAAAGAGCAGCAAGCCCGGCAGAAATGCTAGAAGGCCTGCATGGATGAACAGAATGTTCTTGGCAAACCTTAGACATAAAAAGGAACTATACGGTATGTGGAAGTAAGGATACGCAACCTGGTAGGATATAGAGACAGTATCCAAGCATGCAGAGATAGAGTTAGGTAAGCCAAAGCCCACCTGAAGTGGCATCAGGCAAATGATGTCAAAAGCAAGAAATAGGGCTTCTATAAGTCTACAAGTAGCAAAAGAAAGACTAGGGAGCAGGTGGGCCTGCTGCTGAACGAAGCAGGGATCCTGGTGACACAGGACCTGGAAAAAGCAGAGATACAGAATGCCTTCTTTACCTTGGTCTTCACCAAAGACTTTCCAATCAGGGATACCAGGTCCCAGAGACCAGGAGGAAAGTCTGGAGCAAGGAAGGTGTACCCTTGGTGGATGAGGATCAGGCCAGAGAATACTTAAGCAAATTGGACACACATAAATCCATGGGCCCTAATGTGGTGCACCCACAAGTGCTGAGGAAGCTGGCAGATGCCATTCCAAGGACACTCTTGATTATCTTTGAGCAGTCATGACCACTGGGACAAGCACCTGATGACTGGAGGAAAGTAAGTGTCACTCCTGTCTTCAAAAAGGACAAGAAGGAAGACCCAGGGAATTACAGGCTAGTCAGCCTCACCTCAATCCCTGGTAACGTCATAGAAAAACTAATGCTGGAAACTATTTTCAGGCACAGGGAGGACAAGAAGGGATCTGAGACTAGTTAGCATAGATTGACAAATGGGAAGTCATGCTTGACCTTCTGCAATGAATTTACTAGCTTGGTAGATGAGGGGACAGCAGTAAGTATTGTTTACCCTGACTTCAGGAGAGCTTTCGACACTGTCTCCCATAAGAACCTCATATGCAAGCTGGTGAAGTGTAGGCCAGGTAAGGAGACAGTGAGTTGGACTGAAAATTGACTGAACAGACAGGCCCAGAGGGTGGTGATCAGTGGTATGAAGTCTAGCTGTAGGTCAGTAACTAGCAGTCTACCTCAGAAGACAGAGCAAGGCTTTTTTCAGCGGTGTCCAGTGACAGAAGAAGAGACAATGTACACAAACCGAAACACAGGAGACTGTCTGAAAATCAGGAACCATTTTTTTCCCTGTGAGGGTGACTGAGCACTGGTACAGATTGCACAGAGGTGTTAAGTCTCCATCTGTAGAGACATTCGAAACCTGGCTGGGCACAATCCTGGGGAGCTTGCTCTAGGTGACCCTGCTTGCACAAGAGGGTTGAATCAGACGACCTCCAGAGGGCCCTTTCAACTTATATCATTCTATGATGCGGAATATATACATCAAGAGGCGGTCTGCTGTGGGTAAAGTAGCTTCTGGGAAGCCTTCTGCCCTAGACGGTCACCCCAGAAGATTTTTTGTTTCCTGTGCTTCGCAGCTAGGTAACTACTTGGAACAGAAATGTTAACTTTCTATGGAAATAATACAAACAAAAAAATGCTAAAGGCTGCCTGATACAGGACTTAGTTGAATCCTGTATTTGCACAGGGAATAATGTGAAGTGTCTCTGAAACAACAGGATAGTTTGAATAATACCTGACCTTAATCTAAATTTCTGCTGGATATTCTACTCCAGGCCCTAAAACACGTGAAAACCAGAAGCTGGCCAAAGTAGCTTAGGCCCAACTTATCTCAAGAAGGCTGAGGTAGTTGGAGTTATCGTAAAATCTACCTATAAATACTGCTTGGTAAGAAAGGAATACCATCATAGATGTAAAGCTGATACATCAGAAAATATACCAAGTAAAGATATTTTAATTACCCTGCTTTCCTTCACTTTCCTGTAACTATCACCTCTGATAGGATTCTGGTGTACAGATCTGGAAGAAATGCTTGGGTTAGAAAATATTATTTCTTTCAATAGAGTCAGGAAAAATCGAACAAGGGGATTTGCTTTTCTATGTCTTTTCCAACATAATCTTCATTTTCTTGCTCAGCAAGAGAAGAATAACTAAGCGCAAGCGGATTTTGGAAAGTGAGAGGCATTCGTTTCAGCTATTGCCATTTGAGTAGTTCATAGCAAAACACCAATGTATGCAACTAGAGACATTTTTTAATTCTTTACCCACTGGCTTTGAAATTCAGTCTCTCATTTCCCAATAAATAATGTTTAACATTATCCAAAGACTTGGTCTAACAGAGCGGGTAGTTAGACAGTGAAAGATATGAACTTAGGCTATTTTGCTAGCTGTTTCTATGCTCCCCAGAACAATTCATATTATATTCTGCAATAGCTTTGTCCCAGTGTCAAAACAATACCTGCATGAGATATTAGTTGTTCCTGCCAAGCTAGGTACAGATACACTACCACAATAGCATTTTATGCCTTACTGCCAATTTACTTTTCCTCATATACACAAAGTCTACACCAAAAAACCTCAAAACAAAAAAGTCCACCACAGCCCACCCCACATTTGCACTGGCTGCTGTGTTACAGAGACAAACTTAAATGGTCTGTTTTTTTCTACTTGTACCTAAAGCGTCTGAAACAGTAGCTCAAACTGGCCCTTGAATGTCAAACTGGAACATCGCAGTGTCCCTGGTAGTGCAAACACTATGCATGGAAAAACATTTAAAAAACCAGCCATCCAAAACACACCCTCCCTCACTCTTTTCTTAAGCTCTTATAACAGTTACCAATGCTAATGACAACAATGATAAGAAAAGGAACACATGAATCCTGGAGTTCTATGAGGAAGATTCATTCTTTCCACCTTCTGTTATATGGTAATGGTTTCCAGAGAGGAAACTGCAACATGTATGAAAAAAATCAGTAAGATGGCAAGGCAGCCAAGACTCCTTGTACTTGTAATTGCCATGGGCCTCCTGAGGGAAGTGAGAGATCACTGAGCTGTGCATAAAAGGAACGTGTAATAAGAACTAAGGAAAAATTTTCATTATAGTTCAAGAGAAATCAACAATTTATTTCCATTAGAGTTCAAAAGAAACTAACAATCACAAATCCTTGGTGAGGTCATTTCCATAAGCAAAAACCATACAATACATGGAGGTATTCATCACAGTCTGAGTAAGAAAGGAGGAGACTTGAACCATAAGCAAAACTGTCCAATACAACTTGGGGTTCTGAGGAGAGAAACAAAGTGAGAGAGCTTCTCTACTCACTACATGCAGCAAGCAAGGAGAGTGAATAAGAATTCCTCATGTACTTCACTAGGAAATTACTTTCCATTAGAAAGTGAAGAAATCACTTTATGCTACTTAAATTTAGGAGAAAGAACAGATACAGCAGGAATGGCATTTCGGTTCTGTGCTGTGGCATCAACTCGTCAGCATAAAGCTCAGGAAACAAAGCTCATCTTTCACTCACCAGAAGACACCAGGCAGTTCAGCAGAGAGGACAGAGTGGACTGTGCACAGGCTCCCATTGCCAGAGATGGGACTCTGAGAACAAGTAGGGAGGAAAGAACATGAAGAAAAAAAAAAAAGCGTCTTTAAAAACTGAGCAACATAGAAGAAATAAATAAGGAATCCAGGAGTTGTGTAGAGAAAGCCAGATGGGGTAAAAAGATAGGAATGTAAGATGAAGGGTTACTGCAGTGCAAGTAGGGTGTTCATGCGTCCCAGAAAGATTGGATTACTGGGGTTGCCTCCGGCTGAGTTGGGGAACTGACTGAATGTGTTCGTGCTCTGCCAACCCCCTGCACCTCACTGCCAGAATGGGCTATTTTTCTTTTCTTCTAGAAATGCAGGAACTAAATTATGGCTCCGTCCAATTTGAATAGTGCTATCTTCCAGCTCCACAAAGTTGTCAGATGGGCAAAAGACAACAGGCAGAACAATACCACTGAAGTTCCACGAGAAAGAATGCAATTGGACAGGATTGAAAACAAAACCAACAAGTATAACTTTCTTTTTTGGAACTAGTTACTGTTAAGGCACAGTGAATCCCTCACATCGTCAAGGTACAGGAGACCACTGGTTATCAACTGAGTGCAGCTTGTCCCTTGACTCTCTACAATAACCATGAGAGTAAAAGACGGGGTCTTATCCATGTATTGAATATGGACAGTGGGGTTCCCCCTCTGGCTACTGCCCAGTCTGTACCAGCAAGTCTGTGAAAGCAGGGGAAGAGGTACTACTTCCTTCACAAAGCAGAAACAGAAAAATATCTCCAGTGGGAACAAACTAATATGAATTGTATGTCATCAGCTCTGATGGTGGTTAAGGCTATCTATGGCTGGATAACATTCGGAGAACAAATTAAGCTTTTAACCTCAGACTGTAGTTCAATAGAAATGAAGGCAGCAAGAAGTCAGGGGCAGGTGCTCTGGGTCCATTTCTGTGGGAAATAAACATGCAATTTCACCGGCATTTGAATATTTACACCTATGTGTCTGATTTCCTCCTGGTAACTTTGTGGGGAAAGGATGTAAACCTTCCTGATCTTGCAGGCCATCTTGGGTGAACCTCATCCTTCCCAGCAATGAGGCAAATCCCAGAAAAGCACAAGAAAGCCTGGAACATCCATCTTTGGGCAGGCCAGATAAGAGAGAAGGGCATATCAGCATATAGGTACTGAATTCTGTTCCTGAAACAGAAAGTGTATTTCTATTAACTTGAAGCTTTCAAAGACCAAAAATAACTTATTTTTGATACCACCTTCTTAGGAAAACTAGAAGATGAAGGAAGATAGTTTCTCAAGAGAGATCAGTAGGAAATAAAAGCTTTCTCATTCCTCGGTGGTGAGACATGACACTAAACATATGGAATGACAATAACCAAAATACTTCTGATTTATAAAAGAACAATAATCAAGTATATATTAAAAAAAAAAGCATGTACAATTGCATTATGTCATCTTGCTCTTTACAGAGCATGCTCCGCAACAAGAACATGACCAAGCTGACAGCATAAACTTGCTGAGACATAGTCATAAAAAGAAGGCTGAAGGAGCTGACAGTACTGATATTTTTCCAGAGGCAGGATGTAAGCCACAGCGTGGATGGGGGCACACCCACAGTGGGAGGTTGTTACCTGGTACTAGTGGAGCTAGAGCAAAGCGCCGTCTCAAACAGCAGCTGGGATGACACAACTTGCCAATGACTCAGTAGGCAGGGCATTGCAGACGAAACAGTTCTGAACTTCCTCCAGGTAAATCCATGCTTATTTTTCATATCAAGGCCAAGAAAACTCAGTCTTCATATGGTCACAGATCTACGTAGCTAAGCTAATGGAACAGTTGAAAGGAGAGAACTATTTTTAACCTTGGTTTCACAGAAAAACACCCTGGGGCCTTACTCATCATGCCAGTGCTGGTTGCAATGTTTTAATTAAAATTGAGGTCTTTTTTTGTGTGTTTAAAAGGATACCAACTTTTCGTCTGAAAGTTAGAGAATACACAGCACAATTCATTTTGTGATCAAAGAATATCTGTAAAAGTCTGTCTCTAAGAAGTCTAGCAACTTACATCAGTCTTCCTTATCCCACGTCATTTAACAACAAAATAAGGCAAATGTTTGACATCTTCCAACATAAAATCAGCAGATGAGAGGCTTAATGGTGGTATCAGTGACATGATCTGGGGCATAAAAAACTTGACACTATGACATATACATCCAATTTACTCCTTTCATTTAGCTATTAAGAAACCCTGCAGCCTTCCTTCTCCTCCTTTTTCAGAAGAAAAAATACCCCATATAATCTCACCTGTAATAATCGAACATGACATTTTCTCCAGCTACAAAAGTTCTTTTAAGAATTTACTTTGAGTCTCTGTTGAAAGAAAAAAAGAACAAGCATGCAGACCCCTGCAGAGAAGGGAAGGGACCAGCAGGGATGTAGTTATAATTCACTTGTAATGGGAGTCAGTATCTCCCTAGCTATTGCCAAACAGCTCTAAATCACACCTTGATTTTAAATGGGTGAAGTGGTGCTTGGCCATTCCCTGCCCTTCCCCCTCCACCATAGACCCCAATGCACCCCCTGTGATGAGGGGAGGAGAGGGGGGCAGGAGGTGCAGTGCTGGGAGCCGACATGCTTGAGCCATCAGGGAGTTTGTCTATGATGAGGCTGGCTGTTTGCAGCTGCTTTCCCGACCCTTTCTTCCTCTGGCTACAGCCAAAGGCCCATATCCATCCAACAACTTGAGCTTAATGGGTATAAGCAATTTCTAAGCAGAATGAATCTAAGTGATTTCTGAATGGCCACTAGTACATGTTCTTCAGATTAAGAGCAGTCTGCTTCTATACCCCCCTGCATGGTCCAGAGGGACTATCCCCAACCTCTGAGAGGACAGCTTCTTTTGGCTTCAGTGAGCTTTCAATCAGGGTCCATTATTAGAAGGCTGATGAGCGCGGAAAATAATTTAATTCATTTGCAGGTTGCACTTGGATGCTTATGGCCCTAAAGTGTGTTTTTCATTTTGCTGATGTGTTTATAGTTCTTCAGTGTTGACACCTAAAAAGTCTTTAGCCAATTAATAACCCAAGTAAAGAAACAAACAAAAAAAACCTACTAGCAGAACCTTACAGTAGCCTGAACCAGTTGTAGAGGATATAACAGAAAGCAAAACAAATGGCCTATGGCACCTAACCTGCAAAGCCATTTTCACTTGTTTCAAGGAGATAGAGGGAGCAGAAAAACGAAACCTTGTAGAAGGAAACGAGAAGGGCTGGACTCAGCCAGTGTCTCTGTTAGCCCACCTGGGCATCATCTGGGTGACCTCCCTGAATTAGCGTCCCTGTGGTTGTCAGGCTAGCCCTGACATTTCTGGTGTTTTCCTCTGTGGCCCTGTGAACGATGATTATTCTGCTTTGGCACATACCCAGTATGTTGCATAACTGGGAAGAAATCTAGCGTGCATCCCCGCACTGCGAGGATCATGTTCAAGCAGCGTGGGCTGCCCTCCAGAACAGCAACGTCAATCAAGAAGCAGAAGGAGGCTTCCTTTCCATAAGGGGCAAAAGATGGGGGGTGGAAAGATTCAGCTTTAATAAAGCTTTGACTTATTTTTTATTCTGTAAACTCAGAGTGAGATTTTCACTGACACCTCAAACGGAAAGAAGAGCTACCTCTGTCATTACAAGAACAGGTACAAGGGACCTGACACAAGATCTACTTTTCTAAAGCCAGGATTAAGTATCAGAATTGACCCAGAGAGAAATAGATATTTGTGAAGTCTGAACTGCCTCAGACTGAGCTTAATAAAACTGTTGTGACATCCTTCTGACAAACCTGCCGACTCATTGCTTGATTTAATGACATGAAGCAAAACACCCATATCTAAAATCAAACAAACAACAACAAAAACCCCACACAAATTTAGGTACCATAAAAGGATCCTGTTAGGGGAAGCCCAAGTCCAAAAATCCTCTAACATACAGACAGCATAGACAGAACCGATAGCTTATGTTAACTGGTATCCAGAGCAAAGCAGCTGCAGGCATGTTTCCTCTGAAGGACACGGAAAGCTGCCCATAAGCCTCTCTTCTACAGTGCATCCTCAGTTTCTCCATTTAAAAGGGTAAGAAGGTTTCTCAGATAGGATTTTTGGGGATTGGTGAGCCAAAGATTGAACAGTGCTCCATTGATCACAGCTCAATTCTTCTGTTTTGGAACACTGATTTTTACATTTCCCGGACTCATACAATCAGGTGTCCAAGGCTGCGGTTAGCTTGCTTGAATTGTATTTGACTCCTCTTTGTGGAACAAGTAACTGTGGTTTGCTGACTAAGCCATTTGCCATTTTTAATCTGCTTTTATAAAGGAAAGTTCGGTTCCATAGCGCAGCCTTAAATTGTCTTGGATGTCAATAACAGAGAAGGAAAGGTCCTTTGCTGAATATCCTTCCCTGGATGCAAACTAAATGGACAAACTGCACGCTTGTCACTGTGAAAAAACATGATGAAACCAGAATTGAGTTCAGAGGGCTGCTGCTTCACACAGTTCTCTCAGCTAGCTCTCCCCTCACACTCTTTTTTTTTTTAAATATTGGATTCAGTAGTTAGATAACAAAGGGAGCAAAGAGACTGGAGGCAGCTGCCCTCCACATCACCGGTGTGCCAAGTGCAGTGCAGATACGAGCAGTGCAGGCTCACCACACTGGTGCACGTGAGGCCTGGCCAGAACATACAGCATCTTGTGGTTGGAAAGCGACCGTGATACCCACCTATGGCAGTTACGAGAACTGCCAGAAAATCACCCCAAATTTTGGCTGGTGATACCAGTGATATTCTAGAGTGCTTTCTTCTCTGTGTAGATAATGTGACATTTTTTCCCAAAAAATGTTGTACTGCATGGAAGCAGTGCTTTTGGAATAGGCAGTGCTTTTGGAATAGGCAATGCTTTTAAAGCAGTTTTCAACTCCATTTCAAAACTCAGATTTAAAAATATGGAGTATCTACACTTGTTACTACAGGAAAATATAGACTCCTAAGTTCCTGATTCATCAACAAAGGCTGACAAGCACTTTTGAAAACCTAGCTCCTTGAAAGGGACTTAGGGACTAACCTCAGGGGCTTAGGCCTGAAATTGTTGACCTGAACACGTGAACGAGGTTTTCAAATCCTGAAAAAGCACTTCCATTTGTGAAATTAGACACCCAACAGTAATAATGGACCCCAAACCAAAACAGTTGAGCCCTTGCTTCTTATCTCATTGAGGTAATGGTCAGTTTAGGATGTTAATGTAGGATAAACTTGGCACAAGTCACCATATAATCAGCAGCTTCTCCTTTCAGGACTTAGATTTACTGCTCATTTTATTCTACCCTCTCCCACTGTTGACAGTGGAAGATTATGTAACTGAAGCCACACAGATTCCCACGTAGTTTTTATGGTCAGATTTTAATTCAGAAAGGTACAGAGAAAGACTCAGTGAAGTTGGCATATGTTGTGATCTCTTAACCATATTTTCTGCCTGTTTCTCCTCTTGTCCCTTTCTGCTTCCTAAATTCCCAACAGCCCTTTCAAGTTTTATAACACAAGAGCAGAAGAGCTCTCCAGCTTCTTTAAACATGAAACTTGTTTCTCCTGTATGAAGTGATCTTGCCTTGCCAATTGTATTTTAAAAAAATGTATTTTTATTTCATGCCCTGCTTCACAAGTTGCCTTGAGCTTGCACCGCACAGAACAGAATCTAGCCTCAGCAAACAGCCAGATCTCTCTTCATAAGTCTCAATAGCACAGAACTGATGTGAAAGACCTTTGCATGCACCAATCATGGGTGCTCCCAGTAGGCCTATACAATGCTATACTGACTATAACCAGGTTTTTATATTTAACTACAGTTACAATTCAGTGACTTTTGTGAATTTTGAGTTTTCTTCCCCTCCACTCCAACTATGAAGCCTTTATCTAGCATGAGACATGTTAAAGGGGCTGTGATTTTTTTTTAACCTATTTTTCTTCATGCAGGTTTTCACTTACTGCCAATCAAGTCCCTTCTAAAAAATGAATGTATATATATATTTTTATTTTAAGCTAGACTAGATCTTTCCAAGACACTTAAGCTATTTTTCCTTGGAGCTCACTTACGCAGAGCATAAGAGTTCTTATCCTGAAATACATCTACCCAGACTAGCTTTTCGAGATACATTAATTGCCTTGAGTGAATTGGCACTCAAGTAATTGAAGGCAACCAGAGGAAAAAAAAAAAAAAGTAGTTCAGCATACGCAAACTATGGTTGTCCAGACAAGTAAAAAACTTAATAATTTGGCTTGACTTTGTCTGCTGAGATTTTCGCAGCTATGATTCATGTGGTCTTTCACTCATCTTGTGTTTGGTTTCCTTGAATGTAAAGGGCAAGTACACAGGACTTTTCCTTACAGGGGGAAAAAAAAAAAAAGGGATTTGAAGCAAAGTGAGAAATTTGACTTTCACTTAATTTGGAAAAATATCCATGAGAGAGAAGTGAAAGAAGTTAGAATAAGAACAACTAGTCAAGGATCTTCTGAGGTTACAGTTCAAGTTGTAAACTGAGAGATCAGTTATGACAGGAAGAATAAAACTTCCTTGAACCTAGGAGATTTTTATAAAGTTAGGCTGAAGAGACCCTCGCTTAACAGTAAAATTGTGGTAAAGAAAACAGTGGAAAGTCCAGAAATACATACAGATCATGATAGCTGGCAGATCAAGGAGTCATTAGAGGCTGTAATGAGACTAGATCATTCTCAGTTACTCAGGACCTTCCAAAAATACTGGCTAACAAGTGTCAAATCGCTGGCAGCCAGTTTTTTTTCTGAGTGTGGCGAAATGTTCCAGCTAAACACTTGAGCATAAGTGCTGAAACAGTGCCAGCAATGTCTTTATAAGTAAGTGGTGGGTAGATCATTCATACCAAGTTGGGGCTTGTTTCAGAGATTCATGGAATGAAAATTATGAAGGAAAATCTTATAACCCAGTTAGAGTACACATTCAACTTAAAAAGTAAGTTAAACTCATGAAATATCAAGATGGCACGTTGAGGTATTATTGTTAATATTATAACCCAGCTATTCAAGAGTCACAGTACAAAATAAAATCCTCCCCAAAATGTTAACAATGACCCATTCAGCAATGCTGGAAAAATCACACTACTACGTCAGTGGAGCATTACGTAAGATTTAGCAATCCGCACTTGGCCAGGAGAATTATTTTTAAAAACCTTGAACTATGAGTTATGATAGAGTATGAATGGAAACCAAATAATTTCTTACAGAGACTTAAGGTATGGAACAGTGAAACAGTCCAGGAATGAGTGAGACTGTGTGCTTTTTCTTGCAGACCCTGAACTAAGACTTACTGAATATAGGGTCTCACTTTAACTGCATCATCAAAAACTCATGGCAAAAGTTATGAATACAATAACTTGATTTTTTTTTTCCTCATCTCCATCATGAGAAACTATTTTCTTAGGTCCTATTAAAGCCCTTCAACACAGTTATCTTCCATTTATGAGAGTACTGAGGAAACCTGAACACTTTTTAGCAGCTCTTCTGGGGCTCATGGTGAATTAGATCCATCCTGAAATGAGCAGGCAACAACCCTAACTGCCTTTGCAAATCTGGGTCCTTTAGCCAGGGACATCTTCTGGACTCTTTACTTAACCCAACTTTTATACGGCAAACACCACAAATTACAAGCATCTACTGTTAGAACACCCCATAAGCCTAAACCTGGGCTTGCAACCTAATATGCTCAACAACATTCTATTCCAAATATAAGAAAATTTCCAAGGGGAAAAAGAAACCTTCATTTTGCCACTTTTGTGCAACTTCCTTATCTAAAACAGCCCAGCTCAGGTTCAGCACATGGATTTTGAAAGCTGCGTGTTCAATCTCCCCTCAAGCTCAGTGCAGCACAAGGAGGTGACAGGTTTTCCAGTAGCTCACACACTTCATCCGCTGTCAGAGCAGATGGACCTCTTGGCTTCTCCTGCCTTCTCTGACCACATGTGTTCCCTCACTCCCTGGTCTGAGATGACCACAGTAGGACTGGAGAAGCATGAGTCACACTGCAATCCCACCACAAAGTGAATCACAGCATGAGCCCACTTTACAAGAAATCTTGTTTTGGGATGGGGTTAGGGATAGAAGGGACAGTTTTGCCCTTGGCAAAGGGATGCAGGCAGGGATTAACTTGCAAGTGGCTGATGTGCTGGCAATGCCTCCCCGTGTGCAGAGACTGAAAATATCAAGCTGATCCCTACTGTAAATCAGTGTCCTGTCAGCTTAATTAGGTTTGCTTACATTAGTAAATAAACACACTTGGTAGCATACATAGCAGGGTAAGTCACGTAGCAGCTGGCTATTGCAATTGTATGTTAAAAAGCAGAAGTGAATACAGCTAACAAATAACATCTTCAATGCAAAAGCAAGCATTGGGAAGAAAACTTCCAGAGTTACAGTTGATTATTCATTTTTAGCCTTGACCTTTGTGATAAAGCTTTCAATTAAATCTCACATTCTGGGGGGGGCTTCCCCCTACGTTTTTCTTCCTATGTTGTATGCCACGCTGCCAAGAGCTTACCAAGTCCCCAGAAGCTTGCCATACTTTCCTTTTTCCTGAGAGCATTAAATGCAGGTGACATAGTGCCCACATACCCTACTTCTTTTTTATTTATTTCCTTTTTTTTTTTTTAATCACCATGTATCGTGACCACAGGTAAGTATACACTTGCCAAAATCCACTAAAAAACATGTAGAGTCAGGCATTTAGAATCATGAGTGTTACAAAAGGAGTAGAATAAAACTGGCATTATTTGTTTATTTATTCAGACATTCCTTAATGATTATACTTAATGGTTAGAACTTTGGAATTATATTAATTCTTGTGAAAAGCTGCTCATTAATCATAGGTTGTTGCATTTGCTCAGTATGAATATACATTTCATTTAAAGAAAAAAAAAATTATCTTGGGGTCTGTTCCAAATTAAGACATTCCAAAGTGAGAGACTCTTGCAACGTACATCCCACACCCTCCTATGCAGCTGAACCTCAAACCTGGCCAAAATGGGAGAGCGGGGTGTGTGAAGATACCCCAACTCAGGAATAATATCAGCTCTTTATAGAAGCTAGGGTCCAATCCTCTTCGGCACAGGTAAAAGCAATACTGTTCTGCTTTGAAGGCAGAGTGTGTTAACTGCTGTTGAGAAACTCCAGGCAGACACCGCAGCCTCTGGAGAGTGTAAGCCTAGAAATATCCAAGGATGACCCAGTGGATTTAAAAAGCATCAAATAGCTTCTCCATTTTCTGAAAGGCACTAGCAAACTGACATCTAGCACCACAAAACCAAACTGTAGATGGTAACGCTGAGCCTGAAGGGATCACCTCAGGAACTATGTGCTGTAGAAAATACACCACATAACAGATTATCAGTAGCACAACCTTCAGCTGTGTTATTTTGGGTTGTCACTGCGTAACAGCATGGTGCTACTTACAAGAGCTACCTGTAGCAGAGAGGACTACTGTTCTGGTTTTCTTCAATACTTTGAACAGGACACTATTCTTGTGCCTCCTGCTACATTAAATACATGTTTAAAAAATTAGGGAGCTGAGGAATTTGAGCAACCTCAAGAATTCTGATAATATCATAGCATTATCAGCATTAGTGAAACCTCTTGGAAAATGCTTTTACAGTTCCTAAACAATGGCAGTCATGATAGCATAAGAGTTAACGCTGAATTAAAAGAAGACCAAAAAAAATGAGAAAGATTGTTTTCTTTTGTGGGACTTGCTTTCTTTTTTACTTATTTGCCTGGTGAATTTAGTTTAATTTGTAAGAGGTAATTAAAACCTTGACATTAGATGCTTGAAGTTCTTCATATTGTTAAAGGCTTTCTAGTTTCGGACTTTACACAACAAAAGCAATTGTAGCTTCAAGCTAACTCTTCTAAATGAAAAAATTTGATTCTTAGATCTCTCTCCTCAGCAGGCCAAAACTCTGTATTTTCTTCAAATGACTTTTCAGTTACATTTTTTTTTCTTTGTGGATTAAGAGCATAGATTAGTTTGTTGCTAGACAGCCTTTTCTTAAGATGCCACTGTTGTCAAATCCCAGCCTCTTAGAATCCAGCTTTTTCTGCCAGAAGGCTAGCTTGTCCATAGAAAAACGTGTCTTTTCTTCCAAAACTGCCTTCCCTTTAGAAATCCAGTGTTCCATGGTAAACGGCTGTTGACAGTAGGTTTTCAGCTAAGTTTGTAACTAAACACACCAAGTGACATGGAGAACATTGCTGAAGCCAGGAAAACTCTGCCCTTGCTGCCTGAATGTCTGCAGAAGGGTGTGAGGGGGGGAAACTGGCAAGTTAATCAGCTCAGTTCCCCCACTGGAACAAGGGTTTAGGCAACAGGAATACCTCCTTTCCTCCTTCCAGTTTCCTATCGGAGGCAATTAAACACCTTGAACCCAAGAATTAAAACAGCATCGGGTCTACTTCATAGGTGAGCTTTGAGTCTGCAGGTGGAAGAGGCAAGCCTGAATTAACATTGCTTTTCCCTCTCTGAATTTCTAAGCAGGAAAAGGAGAATAAGCCAGATTTAAATCTTCCTGCTCACAACTGGATTTGCTTCCCACATTGCAATGGCAGCGGCACTTGTGCATCCTCTGAAGCACAGGCTCTATGCAAGTGCTGGTGCGAGTCAGCCTGGGGAACTCCTGTCATGCCAGGTGAGATAAGAGGAAAGAATCCAGCTTTGTTTGGGGTTGGGCATTTTCTTTCTCTTTCTTTCTTCCTTTCTTCCTTTCTTCCTTTCTTCCTTTCTTCTTTTCTCTTTCTTTCTTTCTTTCTTTCTTTCTTTCTTTCTTTCTTTCCTTCCTTCCTTCCTTCCTTCTTTCCTTCCTTCTTTCCTTCCTTCTTTCCTTCCTTCCTTCCTTCCTTCCTTCTTTCCTTCCTTCTTTCCTTCCTTCTTTCCTTCCTTCCTTCTTTCCTTCTTTCCTTCTTTCTTGCCACCTTCTCAGCTCAATGCAATTAGATTTGGAAACGGAGACTTTGTAATATGAAAGTAATGGGGAGTAAACAAATGTGGTATTTTCGCATGTTATTTTTCTCCTAGCAGACTTCCCAGATCTGATGAAAACTTGTAGTTTTGGTAGCCTTCAAGGAACCAATTCACTGACCTGCCATCCCCAAAAGGCCCCGTGCATAATGCTGTAATCCCTGTGAGCAGATCAATTATCAGCTGGCAGAGAAGATTTTCAGGCCTACACAGAAATACAGGAGCTGGTTCGGTGGTCAATCTACTCATTCCTGTCTGAACACAGCGAAAAGAGAGAGGTGTAGCACCCCTTCTATCTGTCTTTACGTTTGTGGTGCAATCTACTGATCTTTTTATTCTCACTATTGCTATTGGGATAGGTGACTTCCGAGATCAGTCTGACAAATTACAATTGCTTGAATTATTTATTATTTTCTTTTGTGGGCTGAATTATATATTATTGCTCACTTCAATAACAAGGGTATGGCTATATCCAAGAGTGCCTGGTTTTTGTTGTTTGGTTGGTTGGGGTTTTTTTTGGGGGGGATGGGGCAGAGCAGAAAGAAATTGTTTAGGTCACGTTTGACAAGACAGAGGTTCGGTAACCTTTCTTGCTATAGCTCCAAGAATATACCTTCTGTGATTCCCATGAAAAGCCACTCAAAGTATAGGCCTCTGAAATATCAGGTAAGCCTTTTATAAGTAGCTTGTCAGGGGTAGTCACAAGCTCTGTTTAACTCATTTTCTGGATGCCTAACTTGAATGCTGATTTTTGAATTACTTAAGTGCTGGTCACATAGAACAACAGCTATCCTACGTTGCATAGATCAAGCTAATTCATAGCACTTGGAAAATAAATCAGGTCCCAGGCATCTCAGATTTCCCTAAAATGAATGGATACATTTAGATTAATCTCTCTGCACATCAGTTTCCAGGATGCAAACCAGAAATAACACTTCCTCTGTTTCACTCGTATAGTAAGAAAAGAGTTCTTGAAGCAATTTGAAAATGCACTGGTAAGAATTCATTAAACAAAACCAACCAAACAAAACCACACTTTTGTGGAAATTAATGATTCAATATTTGAAGCACAGCCTGAATGCAGGAAATTATTCTGAACAACAAAACCAACAAAAAATATTAATTATTATTATTTGGAAACTCTGATATTATCCATCCCATGGTCTGAATAATGCAAAGATGATGTAGAAAATAGAACCATGTGACTGTGTGATTAAGTAAGTCTTTATCAATCTAGATACGTAAGAGACTGACCTAAGTTCATGTTGACAGCCTTACGGAATGGCAGCCCCTACCACCCAAGTACTTTACTATACAAATTTATTAATATCCTCTGAAAGCAGAGGAAAGGTTTCTGCACATACTTTATGGTGCTGAACTTGGAAGACCCCAAGCAAATTTGGATGACTGTGCTAAGCACTATACACACATAACCAAAATCTGTGTGCTAATAAGGCACTGTACTAGTAAGTGTTATTACAAGTGAAAAGTTATACTAAGACCACAAAGTTACATATTTCTCCTCATTTCTTCACCTCTTCTGATTTTTTTAAAAGGTCGTTTCTTTAAATTTTAACAGTCACCACTTTATTTGTGACAAAGAGTAGACTTTCAACTTTTTCTAGCATCTAGAGTTAAAGATGGTGTATTTAAATTTTTTTTAATGAAAAAAAGTTATATCTCAACATCTTGATATAAAGTATTGCAATATTGCAGATGTTTTGCCCAGTGCCAGGAGAAAGTCCACTATGTATACAGAACTACATGAACATATCAATATTGAATTTGTCATTGTATGGCTGAATAATATCAGTTTCAGCCCATTTTTACTTCTATATTGCTAGTTGTGCCTGTGCAGTCAAGGTTGTTCAGACAGCCTTTCTGTTAACTATAGACAAGTCTGAAAGAGAATAAATGTACTTCTCTACTGCTTTTTGTATTTAGAGCCATTGTGTAAATGCTACAGCAATGTATCATCTGAAATTCCCATTGTCTGCACTACAGTGACCTGTCTTCACACTGCTTAGATTGCTACTAAAAACCATGTACTGGATTAAAGAGATTAGTATTCTTCTAACCCTCTAGCTGCAGTGATTCATGGCTTTTATACGTAATAAAACTATCAATTAATGAACTAAGCTCTGTTATAAACACACATTTTACATATACACAAAGGCAAGCTACTAAGTACAGCTCAAAATCCCACTTGCCATGAATTCTGCTTCAGACTATTTTTGTCAGAATATTTTTCATATCATCCATCCATATCATCATCAGAGCTATTATCAAAAGAAACGGTCCAGGATAACTCCAACTTCTACATAAATGCACTTAGATATTTTGCAATTTAGAAACCCACAACCTTCTTGGTAGTGTAGAGCACAAGCAGCATTTTTACTGTGTCTGGTTATGAACAGATAGTGTAATGGACTGTACAGGTGACTAAAAGCTACTGCTGCTACTTCCTTGGAACAACAATTGCAAAACAAAATAAATTTGTCAAATAGATTAGCAAGGCAGGTGGAGGGAAGAGGTGCAGATGACAAAACTAAGCGCATTCCAAAGGAACAAAACTCCCTCGTAAAAATCTGACTGACATTTTTAAACAGAGAAGAATAAGAAAGAAAATACAGTCAAAATACAGTCAGGAAAGAAAAGTAGGAGCAAAAGGGGATTTAGAAGTTTAGAACATTTGGTGAAAATTAAAGATGGATCATAACCAAAACGCTTGATCCAAATACCTCTAAATTTTGGAGGACACTCGATAGCTTGAACTGGATTTGAGTTCTACAAACTTGCTTTTTTATTATGGACATGTAGCCAAACTCTGCTTCCAAACTCTGGGATAGTTTGAGAGTGACTTTGGATTCACGTCCTGAATCTTCCAGCCGTGTCAGCTGGAAATCTTGCATTAACACAATTGTTGAAAAACAGCGTTGCGAGCCAGGTTTCTATTTTCAGCAGTTCAATCTCCAGAGCTGTTCTAGGCCACCACCTTCGTCTGCTGGAAATAGCACGTGAGGTTTGACCTGGGCAGCTCGAACGCCTTTCTACAGTGCACAGACGGAGGTTTTATTGTCAGCTTCTCTTTCCAGCAATTCAGTCCCTCCTACACAGTTCAGTAACCAGTTAATTTATATATTCAGCCTGAAGCACTCCCTCTGGCTTCATAATATAATCTCTCAAATGAGGAAAACGTACATAAAAGCGGATACAGGCGTTCCCAGGCCACTTACTCAGCTCTGGGCTGCCTGCTGGCGCGAAAGCTCTCATAGCCAGCTCGGTGTCCTGGGGCAGTCTGCGGTGCTGGGTGAACGTCAGCCCCTTGCTGCACTCTCCACACAACCATCATCCTCCCAAACAGACACCTTGTACATCACAGTGTTTCTGCTATATGCCCTGTCTTGCACCCCTGTTCTTGCCAGGTCACTTTGGAAGATTTTCTTTTGGAATATTCTTGCTTGCAAACGGGTTTTGTTATACTTTCAGGAGTCTGGGGCGGGGGGGGGCAAGGAAGAAGAAAGGGTTGAAACAAGTAGTTTACAAGCACTAGAGATAATGAAGACTCATTTCTTTCTTGTGGAAAGTTCACATAGCTGCTTAGGAAGATGTAAACTCAAATTCCTCTTTTCCCCAACAGTCTTAGTGTTTGATGGCTTCTGTGCCCTGAGAATTTTCTGATGTGTGCTATGGAAAAGCTCATATCACTGCCCTCTCCCTCATGAGAACATTGACAGGGTCTCTGCTCTTCCTGCTGCCTTAACTCCTCTATTATACCTGTCTGAACAAGCCAGGGGATCCAAAAGTTATTTGAGAGAATACACTAGGAAATATGTTCATGGATAGTGCAAGAAAAATAAAAAAGCTGAACAGATCAATATGCTCACAGCACAAAGCTAACACCACCATCCCTCCCAAAAAAAAACCCCATAAAACAACCATGCAAAAGGAATTGAAAGGACCTTTGAGCGCTCTTAGGTTTAGGAACTGTCTAATGTTCTCCATATGTAACACCCCTATAGAAAGGTGAATCATAGGGACTGCCATTTAATTTAATGACCCAGTGTGCTTGCTAAGAGGACAATAGCTTTTAGCAGCTAGCTCTAAGATACTAACAGGTAAGTACCTAATTTCAGGTAGCTATTTGTACATACATTGGTAAAACAATGCTATAGTAGTACTGTGCCTTTTTTCAATAATGTGTCGTACGACCATAGGTTAGTGCCTCTGCATGTAGGAGTGGAAAACAGATTTCCTGTGTTTCTAGAATGTTTACGATCTCAAAAAGTTATGCTGAAAAACTGAAGTATCAGACCTTTCCCACAAGCAAGAAAAAAGATTGTGTATTCCAACTGGGACTACCAGAATGTTATCAATTTTTTTCAAACAAAAAGTCAACCCTTAGATTACTTTTTTCTTTAAAGATATGAATTGTCCAAAGTTGCCAAATGGATAATTGCTTCGAACTTACAAAACTGATTTTAAAATGTAAAGTTGAATGTTTCGACAAATTCCTAAATAATTTTTATTTTTGAACTGGCAGATCTGTCAAATCTTATATATAAGCTGAGGCTCTAGTATGTTTCCAGTTGCAGGGAACTACCCTTTTGTGTAACTTCAAAGGCAAATCCCATGAAGATTTGGAGTAACCATTTCTATTGCATTAAAATAATCACTCAGGTCAAAGCCACCACAGACTTCCTAATTTCTATTTTTATGTTGCACAATTTCTAAAGCAGCAACCACTTCTGTACATTTTTCATTCAAGACGTTTTAAATTTGACATCTCTTTCCTCATGCTGAAAGGATAGGCCAAATAAACAGGATTTCTTTTTCTCTGAAAAATGGCCATATTCACTGCTGGCCAACTTCAGTTTCAGCAAGAGCACCATCAGAGACTTACGGAGGCCCTTCTGCAACGTTTTCCTGGAGGCACAGGATACACTTGCTATCGTTGCATTCTTCGTGATCCTGGTGAGAGTAATCTAGGAGTGGAAAGTTCAGTCAGCATTTCCCACAGAAAATGGCTGAAAGGTGAAGACAGGCTGATACTTTCAGCACAGGAGCAGGAACAACCCCAGGTTCCAGTATAAGTTGGGGAATGGCCTATTAGAGAGCAGTGTAGGAGAAAGGGACCTGGGGGTCCTGGCGGACAGCAGGGTGACCATGAGCCAGCACTGTGCCCTTGTGGCCAAGAAGGCCAATGGCATCCTGGGGTGTGTTAGAAGGGGGGTGGTTGGTAGGCAAGAGAGGTTCTCCTTCCCCTCTACTCTGCCCTGGTGAGACCTCACCTGGAATATTGTGTCCAGTTCTGGGCCCCTCAGTTCAGGAAGGACAGGGAACTGCTGGAGAAAGTCCAGCGCAGGGCCATGAAGATGATGAAAGGAGTGGAGCATCTCCTGTATGAGGAAAGGCTGAGGGAGCTGGGTCTCTTTAGCTTGGAGAAGAGGAGACTGAGGGGTGACCTCGTTAATGTTTATAAATATGTAAAGGGTGAGTGTCACAAGGATGGAGCCAGGCTCTTCACGGTGACAACCAATGATAGGACAAGGGGCAATGGGTACGAACTGGAACACAGGAGGTTCCACTTAAATATGAGGAGAAACTTCTTTACTTTGAGGGTGACGGAGCACTGGAACAAGCTGCCCAAGGAGGTTGTGGAGTCTCCTTCTCTGGAGACATTCAAAACCCGCCTGGACGCCTTCCTGTGTAACCTCATCTGGGTGTTCCTGCTCCGGCAGGGGGATTGGACTGGATGATCTTTCGAGGTCCCTTCCAATCCCTAACATTCCGTGATTCTGTGAAGAGAGAGAAAACAAGCTGATAGCTTGCAGCCTATGATGTTCACACTAAATATGAAGGACGTGGAAATTTGGATAACTTTGGTATATTAAAAAAAAAAAATCAGCATGAAGACTGTAGTTTACTACATTTACTACATTACTACATTTACTACATAATTCTATTTATGGCAAATAAACAAGAGAAGTGGGACCCCAAGACTGTAGGTTTTTTCTTTAAATGTGAAACAGAAGGGACCCTGGAAAAGTAATCAAGGAAAAGGTAAACACAATTTTTAAAAATTTTATTTTTCATATAAAATATACACTTTTCCTTTCAACAATATTTAAGAAATCATGGAGTGAAATCAGGTTGCAATTTTTGGTTGCCTTTTTTTTTTTTTTTTTAGCCTATTATTACCTTCTGAGTAATTCCTTTTCAGAAAAAAATGTTTTATGAAAACACTCTGGCAGGAATGCCAGAATATTTTTTGGATCTCTAATGAGATTTTGTCTCATGATTCATCCTGCACAATCTGATTCCAAATTATTACTTTTTATGTTCAAATATTTTCTTATGTAAGCAGGAATTCATATACTCATGGCATGGGAAAAACGTGGTAAATCATATACCAATGTAATTCTTCTTTTCAAGTTCAACCTGTCATGTTTGACTCCCAAGGATTTTTAAAAAGCCCAAAGAAAACCACAAAGAAAATGAAACACAAATAAAGAAAATTCTAAAAGTAGAAAGAAAAATACTGTTCCCCACATATATTCCTGAAAGGTTTCACCAGATCTATGTTTGTTATTTATGTAAATACTTATGTACGGGTTTTCATAATTTTATTGACGACAATGCCTAGCACTTCATTTCAAAAAGGTAATTCACTCATCTTTGAAATCCTTTTCTAATAAGTACTATTTTAGAAAGATTAAAAAAAAAAAAAAAAAAAAAAGAAAATAAGAAGAAAATAAGCAGAATACTTTTCCCAAGGCTGAACTTGTGAACTGGGAATAAGCGAGATTCAGCTCTGAAACCAAAGGGTGCCATGATTCATCTCAGCATTCAAGCCATTGGTTTCTTTAACTGTGCACGAGAAAGGAGGTGGATTAACCTTAGCCAGTGCACACCCATCTCTAAATAAAGAGGGTGCTCAAGGAGGACACACAACACATGTGCACATCTAAGCCCCTTACTGATAAACAGCAAAGGTGGTGCCATTCCAGTGAGCAGAAGGAGGAATTCACTCCCCACCCTTTGCTACCTCTTCTGCAGCAGAACCAGGTTGCTGCAGGAACTCATCCAGCTACTGAGACTTACCCACCGCTCCCTCAACCATCCCTCTAGAATTCCCTGAAATTAAGATCAGAGTATATTTAGGTCAAAATAAAGAGCTATTTAGTTTGGATTTCATCTCACCTTAAGGCTTGCTTCTGCCACAAGGCTTACCAAACACTGCCAGTCAGTACAGCGCAGCCAAGAAGAGAGATGCATTGGGTGATAGCTATTCTTCTGTAAATGAGCTCATCCTCCTGCTATCCAATTCTACTGATTTGCTTCATCCACATGTTGTTTCTTGTCATGCATCTAGGTTTTAAACTTCTGGAGACACAATCAGCTCTTTGCTACATCTTGGTACAATCCTTGCTAGAATCACAACTCCGGAAATGGGCTCAAGGGTGCTCCTGCAACATAAACCTTTACTTTGCCCTCTTCCCCAGGTTATTGTCCTAATATAATATTATAAATATAATTACTAATATAATTGTAACTAAATTTGAATACCTTTCTTTTCTATCTTTAAATGTGTGTCCTCCTGGAATTCTTGTCTCACTGATAGGGGGTTTGTTTATCTGTTTTTCAAGCTTTAAGTATGATAGAGAAATAATTTTCCTCCCAGTTGGCTAGGCTCAGCAAGGGGCGGGGGGGAGTGTTTTGGTTTGGTTTTATTTTGTTTTTTCCCATCTCCACATAACCTACAGAACATAAGAGCCCACTAATAACTCTTCTGAATCAAATAATTTTATCTGGGTTTGTATCCCTTTTCACATCTTTTTTGAAAGTCAGAAACTATGAAAATAGAAGCATCGTATCCTCCCAGGAGACAGAAATTGTCTGTTAATTCCCCAGACATTACTATCATCTTCGTTTAGTGCAATACTTTTCCACTCCTAACTCTGAGCATTGTAACCTCTCTTGAAATGCCCTGGGGCCTAAGATACCTGTTCCAATTTCAGCCCAACTTTTTGCCTGTGGAGTAAATGGCAGCAATTGTTAGTGCTGGCTGTAACATCACTGCATGTATCTGTCATCATTCCATTTATTACATGAACAGGATAAGCGAAGACAGACACGAAATACATACATGGCTACCCCTTCAATCCTCAAGAATGAAATCACTCTCTCTCATGACTATTTTTAGTGAGGTTTGTTTCCAGTCAAAGGCAAGAAGCGTTATCAAGGAAACAGCTTATTCCAACATCACATTACTGGTCATTTCTAAACAAATCCCTGCTCCTTCAGAAACTAACAGTATCTGACAATAAATAGTCCCAAGGCCCTTTTCATTCACTTACTGCGAGTTTCTCTCATTTGGGAGGAAAGACAAGGATCTTTCAGAGAGGTATTTTCTTCTAAACTTGTCCTCTTGGATTTAGGCAGTTTAAGGAAACAATGACTGCTGACAAGTTCCTTATTACCAGCAATTAATGGCCAGTTTGTTAATTAGTGTCCTGAGGCAAAGTTAATGTAGCATTTCCAGCAGAACCCAAAACAAAAACATAGAATATTTTTGGATATGGGCTAACAGCTCTGTTTTATTCAGTATTTTTCTTAACAAGAACAGGTTTTCCTGTCCAAATCAGTGGACTGCAAAGTGCGTATACTGGGAAAAAATATCAGCTTCATTAAAAGGAAAACTAATAAATTAGTTGTGGTCTTTTTCCTGACCCAGAACATGGCAAGTTCCCAGTACGTTCAGGAAGGATAAAAATTTAAAAAGGAAAACAAAACAAAAAAAAAGGAGGATGTAGAAGTGTTTTATCTGCCTTTTCAATGAAAACTCCAATAAATCCTGGAGGACTGTTTTGCTACCCCAATTAATCAAAGAAAAATTTTAAAAAGTCATCTATCAACAACTGGAAATGTTTTCAATGAGCTAACACCTTTGGGGGGAAAAACAAAACAAAACAAAAAGAACCAACCAAAACCAAAACAACCCACAAAGCTCATGAAGCTGTAACTCGGAACTTGGTCCTAAGAAATGCTGTTAGCATTGGGGATATCCCTACTTACTTATTACAAAATTATGAACTTCACAAGGGCAAATTGAGTAGCCCTTACACACCCTTTCCTCCACCACCACTCTGCCTCTCAGAGCTGTGATGAAATAATCTTCTCCTCATCTAACCAGCAGATAGAGACACGGTACCTCCTCTCTTATGAATAACAGTGCTCTTGGAGCAACATCTCCTCTGGGCATCAGTATTTTTCAGGATTTCCCACAGGTGTCCCAACAGGGTGGTGCTCAGAGACCTCCAAAGCAGGAACAGTAATAAACCTGGAGCTGGCTTTAAAACTCATTGCCAGTTGTAAAGACAATGAAAATCCTCCAGTGACCACATGACAGAGGATCACGAACCTTTCTAGGAGTGACCTCCATTGCCACTATTTCTACATCCTCTGGGCTGTCCCTCGTGCGTCACCGTGGTGGTTAAATCGGGCAAAACTGCTGCTGGCCCCTGCTGTAAATAAGAGACACCTTAAAGACCATGGATTTCTCCTCAACTTTCCATGAGACTAAGAGCCAAAAAGGAGAGCCGGCCCATCTGGCTCCTCCGTGAGCCACGCAGGCAGCAGTGCTGAGGCAGACATGCCAGCGAGAGTGACTTTGAACAGCTCACAGGGAGGTTTCTCCAGCAGAGAGGCTGAACTTTCGTGTTGCGACAGCTCATTTCATGACTCTCCAGGAAGAGGTGGGCTATGGCTGGCAGCTAGAGTCACTGCAGGCATTGCCGAGAACATATTCCCTATCACTAAGTGATTAAACCTTACGCGACAAAGCAGAATACTGCATAATATGAAATTGTGTTAGTTAATAAGGTATAGCCAGGCTGACTTAGTTTCAGACCTCACATCAGCCAAACACAACTTTCAGATGTGAAACATTTATAAATGCCTGCATTCAATTAAAATAGTAAAATTTCTTAAAATAATTCTCTCAGACATGTTAAACCACATGAAATGCAATCGAAGCTGCACCACATTTAAGAAAATTTTACAAGCTTTTATTGTATAAACTATATTAAATTTTAATACCAGCAACAACATACTTGCAACAAAAACAAAGCAAAGCACACAAAAACGGCTGGTTTAGCAGTATCTCCATATGGAACTGAACCTAGCCGCTGGTTGGTGTTTGAGTGGCTACTTTCACCACAGAGGGATTCATGAAATATTCGGTCAGAATACTTCAGAGAGTAATCAAGGTTTCATTTGTTTGGGTAACATATTCATTACTCCTGACAACCGCACTATATAGAAAAGGAGAACAATCAAGAGCCATCTTTTACATGCTTTTCTCCCTTTCCCATCTCCTAATGAATTATAAATAATTTTGACGTTATGAATGACTTCATGATGAATTTAAGATAGTTTATATATAATTTTTAGATATGTATTTATAGTTTATAATACAATAAAAAATAGGATTTTTAGGATAGCTCTGTTACCCCTTCCTTTTGGGATAGTTATATGGGTGCCTTTGGGAAGAAAGCATTGTCTTCCAATAATATGTCAGGATTTGGCACTGCAGACATTGTTTTACACAGTGATTCTGCATAATCTGCTGAGTCCATTTATATAACACCAGCAACATTTATAAAAGCAAAGAGGGATAACCTGAGAACTCTTACGCATTTTATGTACAATTTACTCACTAGGACTGCAACCATAAGAAATCTGGAGCTTCACCATCATCCCAATAATTTTTAAATTGATGGTTGCATTGACTTCAAACAGTTGCAGTTTATACCCATAGTCTGTATGGGGTTAACACGTTCTGTGTGAACTGATGCAAGTGCAGCAAGACAGGCTTATTGCTAACATCTTATGTGCAATATGAGGTCTCAACCAAAGTCTGAATCTAAGAGGTAATCAAGTCTTAAACTGATTCTGACTGTAGTCTATATCAGAGTTTTGTCAGATGGCCTAAATAAAGAGGCTTGCGCAAACAAATCCAGAAGTGTTCTACCTAGCCACTATAACAAGTGGCCTCCAAGGAGCACTTGAGTAACAATTTGACCATTAGACATGCTTGTAAATACTAATTATTTTGAAGTGCCACAGATCTCACCCAAAAGTATCCAAAAAAGTCTACAAAACCAAATTAGTTGGAAGATGAAGGCATTTGTTACTCAGCGTTCTGGGGGGAGATGGCAGACTAGTTTTGCCAAAACTGCACACTCCATAAAGCAAATGACCTTCTGTTCCTTTCCTGCCACCACTTGAGGAGTGGATATTAGGCTAATCAACCTATCTTCATTGTCCTGACATCTCAAGGATGTTTGAAGCCAGAGCATAAACCCAAGTCTAATTTTTGCCACTGGGTTTCATCATTTTGGAAGGCTGAACGGACACAGTTTGAACTCTCCCAAAACATCAGGGTCCATTAAATTTTTGTTAAAGTAGCTATTCAAGCTATCTTAATTAGATATTCCAGCATTACAATAGAGAAATATAACACAAAGCCACACTAAACAGAAGTGGCAGGCAAAGGACAAAAAGGGTTTAAGTATAGAAGAGAATTTGCCTAAAAAAGCTCACACCACAGGACTGAGTTTATTGAAAATAACTTCACCGGAGAACAGGAATTGGAGAACAAGACACATAATATGAAAGAGTACTAACAACAGGCCGGGGTTTTAGGAGAGTTGCATCAGGAGCAAAGGATGACATACTGTCTGGGTTCCCTCTTATTCAAAGATGACACATTTTCTAGTTGGACACTTAGCACCTCTAAACTACAGTGATGTTAGTATTGTTTGCTAAAACAAGCATGGCCGTGCTTTGCCTTTTGGAGGGAAGAAAAAAAAAAATCCTTTTCACTTTCTGATGCTTTTATCCTATTATGTGGTGTGTGAGAAATCCAGTGTAATCATGCAGGCCTATACCCAGGTGAGTCATCCATGTGAAACATGTGCTACCCCATGCAAAACAAGTTGCCTGTTTTGATTTGGATTATTTTTTCCCTGTTATTATTATTTTTGAGTAATGTGGTAAATGTCTGCATAATGCTTCTACCCTGGTTCATGTGCAGTTGATCTGTTCTGGGGATTAGAAGGAAAACTCTAGTCAGCTAAAAGGATGTGCTGAAAATACAGCAATGTCTACAGTCTAACCTGCCTCCACCTGTCCACCCACGCAGCTGCCTGTATCAGGAAAGAGGTGAGTAATATTTGCTCATTCTTGGGTATTTGTTTAACCTTACTGAATGATTCACAGAAAGAGAGATGTGGAAATAATAAAAACTTTTAAGGGCAAACGCAAAACAAAAAGAAATCTGTTTAACAGATACGCATTCTTTTGTATGGAATATAGCTCCATGGTCTTCTCTTCAAAGTTCTTCATGCAGCTAGAGAGACCTGCTTGGTATCTCTGCAGCTCCATTTGTAAAACTGTAATGTCAAGAGAAGCATAAACTCTCTTCTCCATTCATGATTGAGAGTTCTCCATGATCATAAAATAAATGCAATAAACCCCTTTTTCCTTGTGACACTCTGATGGAAGTCAATCAATGTGCACGACTGTGATAAAGCCATGCCAATGCAAAAGTCTCTTGGCTTCATTATTTTTTTTTCCCAAGTGGAAAAAAAAAATAAATAAACCCTACATTGCTCCTCAAAAAGATTTTACTATGAAGTCAGTACCAAAGAACACCCTTTCTGCTCTTCATGGGGGACAAATAGGAGCACAGGCTGGTAACAGCATTAGACTCCTAAATGCTACAACAGGAGGACTTGATGCTCATTGGGTTATCAATGCACAAAGATAATTTTAATGGGCAACAGGCAAAACAGAGGTGGATAACATGGTTTTTTTTTTTCTGTTGGAGAGACAATAAACCTAAAGCCCACACATTTCTGTGATGACTCCAGTTCCACCTGAAGCCACTTGTCACAAAGACATTCTGATGCTTTTTCTTTCAGGCCAGCTTCACATTGATTAATGTTGCATTCCTCAAAAACTTTAGCAAAACAGTTCAGCTTCTTGCAACGTGATCTTCCACATAAATAGAAGCAACAGAATATAAAATGGTGGTGACTTTTTTAAAAAACCACATTTTATTTATTTACTTGAGATATTTCTGTAGGCCTGAGTTCAGAACAGTACACTTCCCCAGGAGAGACACCTGTGTAAGTATTTTCCTATTGATAGTCATGTACTTCAGTACTTCCCTGAATTAAGATGATGTGAAGAGGAGATGCTCATATGAAGATGCTGAACTTGCCAGAACAAACATTGTACTTGTAAATTAAGTTTTTAAAACAGTTCCTCCTGTTTTGAAGCTTAGCGATTGGTTTTCAAATCTGGCAGACAAAAATCCACTCTCAGGGACTTTAAAAGGGGCCTTGCGTTAAAAGAACGTACAGCCTCCACTAACATCCACACTCAAGTCACTGGATGTCTTAACTTGCCAAAAATAAGCAAACACCTCCCCTTTTTCCCCCCCCAACAAAACAAAACACCAACCAAAAAACACACCACCACACCACACACAAAATACCGAAAGCCAATCACCCTTCAAGATCTAAGGTCTCTAAACTTAGGTTTAGAAGTGTAAATTTAGGCATTCTAGTTTGAAAAGTTGTCTCTGCACTTTAAAAGAAGAACAGGAACCTCAAATCATGCTATAAATAATTTCCTCTTAAATAATACTGTAAACTAATGCTGACTCTCCTCTGACATTAAATTATGTGATCAACAGACAAGATTTTCATCAAGCAGTGCTTTGCATAACTGGAAAATCCTGCTCTTTTATTAAACAGCCTAAAAAATAAACATCCACATCACTTCTTTTTCTCTTTTTTCCTTTCAAAAACATTTCAATACTTTGAAAATAAGATAATAAAAAGAAATCTGCAGAGTTGCTCTTATCTTTTATAGTAAAAATTCCTTCCATGGTTTGTTACACACATATGCACACAGATGTTTCATCAAATTAGCTTGTGTGTATGCTCAGATGTGTTTAATGTCTGGCAAATTGCAGTGTCCATTTATAACAAATACCAAATAGAGAACACGGCAACTTGTGGAGTCCAGTTCCTTTAGGAATGTAAAACTGTGTATCAGGAAAGTGCATTCTTGCATCTCATTCTGTCTTTGGAAATACAGTACATCGTCCTGTTTCATTTGACCTCAGAAAGACCCAAGTAACCGTGGTTCATAATTTTTTTGAACTAAACATTAATGTTTTACCTCTATTTAATTGTTTAGTTACATCCATAATTAAAAACAAAAGGAAATCTTTATCAGCCCTCACTATCAACTTGAGCCTACACTGGTACACAATTGACAACATCAAAATAATGGAAAAAACTGGTTTTGGTTCAACTATTTTGGCTTGTAAGAATAATTGTGCTGCCCTGCTCAGTTCTGGTGAGGCCTCAGATGTAGAACTGAGTCAAGTTTTCAGCACTGTGCCATAGGATCAATCAAGACAAATTTATGAGGCCAGAAAAACGGCTAGCATGAGAAGAGTAAAGGAACTGGTCTTGTTTACTCTGGAGACCAGGGAGGAGAAAGGGGAGCAGAGACATGATGACAGCCTTCAAATATGTAAGAAGCAGTTACGGAGACAATGGTGATCAATGCTTTCCATATGCAGTTGGAGTAGCTCGGGGAGAATTTGGCTTAATTTGCAGCAAAGTTTTCTCTAAATATCTATTCAGAATTATTATGAAGCACTGGAAAGGCTACCTAGAGAGACTGTAGAATATTCTTTATTGGGAATTTTTATGAGCTGATCCAGGTATGTTGATTCCAAGCAAGGGATATATTTTCTAATGTTGGACACGTCCTGCCACAGACCATGAATCATGAGAGCTGCAGGGATTACCTCAGGTCTAATGACTGCATTTCCAATTCAAAGGGGAGAAGGGCAAGAACTGAAATTTCAAGAAAGAATTCTGTGTTACATGGATCCTACTGCTCCAGTGAGCTTCTCTTTGAAGAGAGTAAAAGTGACCAAGACCAAGCTAGGAAAGGCCTGATCATGCAACTCCACTAGCCAAAATTACTACACGAGAAAAGGGAGCTGTAGTAAAGGTTACTGCACCAACAGCAACATCTACCATGTTCTTGAGAGAAAGATCACCAGGGAAGCACAGAGCATTTGTGTGGAGAGCCCCAGACTCCTGGGATCATGGGCCGATGTGTGGATTACAAATATTATCTGAAGGACTGTAATCCATCCCAAAGGAAAGGTTACATATCTCCATCTCTCAGCAGTACCACGCTCAGGCTGAAGTCTTGCCTTTGTAACTAAAACAATTTTCATTCCACCTACAAGCATCAGTGTCTTGACATTCACAAGAATCACAAGATAATGTAGTCACTCTGGACTTGAAAAACAAAACGTAACACTTGTGTAACAAATAAGAAATAGGTTCAATTAAATACGCTAGCAGTATTTAGGTAGAGAAAAAAGATACAGTTGTAGGAGAAAAGCTGCAGCACCAAAGCACTTAGTTGGGTGTCCTCTCTCAGAAAGTGGCTTCCTTAAGATAAAGCATGCTATTCTCCAGAGCAGGACATAAACCTCTGACAGTATACCAATTGTGATGACTCTGCCATAGGGAGGAAATTCTTTCTGACTGCAGCCAGTGATCAGCTCGTGCCCTTGGACACGAAGATTGATCACACTCTGAATTTTTTCTTGGCCAGTGCGAATTCAGGTGCTGTTCTTGTCAGTTTTCTATAAATCAAGTTGTCCGAGTTATTTTCATCTGTTTATCTTAATACTAACAGACTATGATCTACCTCCTCTCTTATTCACAAGCGCACTTCCTCTTGGGTCACTATTTAATATCTCTGCAACAAATACCAGAGTGACCATATATAGAAAGCAGAAGCAAGTAGTTCTGTATTTGTAAAGCTGTCTTTCAATGAAATTCCAAGAATGAAAATAAGGAAAAGGGCATGCATAAATGCATGGACTGCTTTTTTTTGTAGGCTCCATGGACTGTCAGACCCAACAAAACAGGTTTCTCCCTTCTTAAATAACTTTACCACATAGCTTCTGCTACAGTGAGTAGTACTTATCACCAAAAAGGCCAGTACTAAATTATTTGGCAAGGAGTCCCATGAGATGCGGTAAAGTGTGACTGAATTTGGCCCTGAAGTCTCTGTCTCACTAATTTGTAGAACCTGCTGCCTAAGCATACTAATTACACATGCAGCAAATGAAGCATTATTTTTATTTGAATGAGTTCTCCTTGTGACATTATGAGAAATTAACTACAGGACCACCCCATTACGTTTCTTCTTTTTTTGTTATTCCAATCTCAGTTTGTGGCTCTGAGAAAGTGGCATAAGAACTGAAGGAGATACCACCCACCGTTTGATAAAAGTAGATGTTCCAATTCCTGATCACAATTGTAATATGGAAAATAAAAAAAAGCAGAACAGAAATAACTATTACTTTCACAGCACCTTTTTAGAAGCTGTCAAAGCGATTAGCAAGCATTTATTAGTCTCACAACAGTTCTATGAGACACTTAAGCTACAATATTATTTTATGGATAGACTTCTACACCACAGCAAATAGTCCAATATGTGATTTTATGTATAACATATAAATATATTTTTTTAAAAAAACCAGATAACCTACTTTCAGCCATGTCTTTTTAACTGCCACTCCCTTTGCGGGGTGGGGGGTATTTATTTATTTTACATGATCAACTACACAGAGTTCATGTACTTCTGTACTGATTGCGTACAGCCAACTCCAAACTCTACAAAAGGTTATGGGTATGAATCAAAGAATATGGACTATATTGAAACAAATACAGCATGAAGTAGCAACCCCACTAATCCCCCTGGAATGTTGCAGGTGATAAATGCCACATTCCAGCAGAATTAGCACCTCTCCCTCCTTTTGGAGGGGAAGGGGGAGGAAGAGGGAGGTCATCTGAGGTGATAGGAGAGGTATGCAATTGGGAAGCCCAGGACTGGTTTTACTCCGGGATATAAAGAGAACATGAGCCAGATTCAAAAGACCCATCTCATTCACCTCAATCATATCAGTGTGGACCTTGTCAGTGACAGTAAATACCTACTCTACACAACTAGCTAAAGGCTTATCTTCATTCTTAGAATAATCCAGAAAAGCTGTAAAGACTATTCCTTTTAATGTATTAGTCAAATTTCTTCAACTCTTGCCATAAGAGGATGTTTAAACATATGCAAGTCAAAAGCAATGTTAACACAGGCCCATCTTACGTGTCACATACATTTGGAACACATCCTAGATTCAAACATATTAATTGTAGGGAATATAATAACATTTTCCAGCCAAAGTGAAAGGTGCAGAGCTTAATACTGCAAAAGCAGTATTAAAAAAAATTTGACTGTTTATATAATATTCCTTATGTGGACATCCTGTAGCGCCTTCCCGTATGGCAGATATCCATTCTACAGATAACATATAGGCAGCTTTTCAGCCACAGCTGACGTGCTGCTCGAAACAGTACAAGTCTTTAGCATGCTGGCAGTTTCTAGCCACATCACTTTCATTATGCTGGACTTCTCTGAGAATTTCTGCAAGAGCTCTGACTTCCATCTGAAGAACTGGAGCTAATGGACATTAAGGTAAAAGTGGCAACTCCAAGCTTAGGCCAAAGGTCAGATGGGCCCTTTCTGGCCTCCTGAGCTGTCAGTGGCCCTGGTCCTTCAGCAGCAAATATGAACCCAACAGTGATGATGCCCAAAACACACTGCTGTCACTCAGACACAAGGGTGCCACACCGGCTAGTCGCGTGATGTACGAAGGCACAGCAAAGTCATACTTGTAAACCAGAACTTCCTACGACAGCTCTCATGGGGTTTGTGAACCTAAAGCCACTTCTTGTCCTTGGCTTCCCCAGCGAGAGGTCCTGCTGGACACCACAGGGCAGCCACCACCTGCACCAGGTGGAGTCCTTGGTGCTCCATTGTCACTACTGCAGAAAGGGCAGAGCAGCCTGTGTCCTGTCTCCGTTTCAGCTTTCACATGTCCCTCTCACCTCAAGCATTAGGCAGCAGCCACAGCTACAGCACTGTCTGCACATACAGTATTAGGAGCCCTCTATTTCAAATGTTGACTTGGACGGGTGCCACACACCCCCTGGAAGCATCTGCATTTGAATTTAAAGGGGTGGGTGAGTGACAGCAAAACTAGCTGCTTCTTCTGACAGGGTTTTGGCAGATCATTGGTTGTCATCAAACCTATTGCGTTTCTTGCTCCCTGCCAAAAATTCCACCTACATGCCTGATGGCAATTAGTCCTTTGTAGGTGCTAATGAATAAAAGCAGCACGCACACTTTACAGAGTTAAAAAGAATATCCCAATCCATATATTAATTCCATATATAAACTCACATGCACACACACTCCTCCCTTCCCCTATCCACATGCCACTGTGCACCCACACCCAAACTCGTGCTTAGAAAAAAAGCAAGCAGCACTAAGATGATCATCCAACTGTGTGCAAGTAGGATTTTTTCATGAATCATTATCTGTTTTTCCATAACTCATCTACTTGCTTTATGAATGCAGAAGGCAGCCTACATTTGGGATAATGAGGTACATTCATTGCATGCTTGAACCTTTCAAAGGTTCAGACATTCCACACACTCCCTCTAGCCATGATTTTTCTGCGGTGTCCAAAATAGTCTGGGATACGACGGTGTGACATAACCACGCTTCAGGCAAATACAACGACAATTTCCATAGAAGGGAAAATGGATAAAATAAGGGCACCGTGAGACTTCAGCACCACAGAACTTCCAAATCAACAAACTAAACATTGCTTTCATGTTTGTGCAATTCTGGATTTTCTGTTTTATGTCGATTTTAGAAGACAAAGCATCAAAACAGTATGAGGAAATACACTCCATGTAAAGCTGGTTAAAGGGTCCTTATTAACATTTCCCATCAGCAAAAATTCAGTTTGATTAAAAGCAAACAAGGTTATAGGACAGCATCAACTCCAAAACAAAAAAAAAAAATAGGGGGAAATATTGCACTTTGACTTTCATGTCAATGCTACATAGATAGACAGAATTAAATTTGAAGTCCAAACAGAAAAAATGAAATGCTACAAGAAAACATTTAGAGCATCTTGAAAATGATTGCATGTTTTTTCCTCAGATTATTCATTTTGCATCAAGCTTTAGCTCTCAGTTCAAGCTTACAACATCTTTTAAATAAGGGTTACTTTCCCAACCACTTTTACAGTACTCATGAAGTAGAGCATCAGAAGTAGAGCATTCAGTATCTTACCATGACATATCCAGACCAGATTTCAGAGGCTCCAAAAGGCTCCAGAAGGTCAGTTTTAAGTCAGCACATTGTAGACAAGTGCACTACCGAGGTTTTTACATTTCTCCGCTGGCTGGAGCGTAGGCAGGAGCAATCAGAGACAGCAGCCAGGAGCTCAGGAGTTGAAGCAAAGCGGGCCCAAGCTGAGTGGCGCTGCCCATCATCAGCCATGACAAGCCATAGCTATTGTGGGATTGCTATACCCTGCATTTAAAATGTCTGGCCCTGCAAGTGGCTGGGTCTTTCTTCTTTCCACCTCATACTCCTTGTGTTGCATGCAGCAGCACCATATTCATACTGGCCACTGCAAAGCTGTCCTGGTTGTGGGGTGGTTACACTTTTCATATTGGTTTTATACAGATGGGAAAGGCAGGCAAGAAGTCTTAAGTATTCCTGATGCAGGTGGGGACAGCATTAACATCCAGCCATGGAATGAAGAACTTCTCTACAGCAGTGTCTGATCTTTCTTGCCACAGAGGTACATAGTCTCTTTTTTGTTCACGTTGCATCTAGGTAAAACTTGCTTTGTAATAGGGTTTCTCTCAGTGCAAGCAGCAAGGGAGAAGGGAGGGAAGGGACTAATGTCAGAACATATCCTTGTGCGAGGCCTTAGCTGCAGTGTCCTCTTATTGTATTTTCTAGAAGAGGTCTGTAAGTTTTATGCCAAAATAACACTTTTTAGAATTAATCTAAACTGGGCAGGGAGCATTTTTTCCATTTTAATTTATTTGCTTTCGGCCTGTGAGACAATTGCTGTCCCAGCCCATTTTGATCCATAGCATATCCACAAGCACAGCAGGGATCAACAGCACATGCACTTCCCCCTGCCCCCCTTCAAAAATTTCTCCTTCAACTTCCACTTGCAGCTGAGGAGCTCAGGCCAAAAAATCTGGTCATTTCTGTTTCCTGTGCTGTATCAACATTCATTGCACCAGCTACTTTAGCCAACACAGGTGCCCACACACGGCAGTGTCAGTATAACACTAATACTAAACACCTGAATGCTCCGAAATGCCCTTACACTATCACCTTGCCCAGCTCTTGTTTCACGAGCAGGCAGGGCCATGCTGCCAGGGTAAGCAATTAGGTCGTTCCAGCAGTGCCGCAACTGTAATAACAAACCCATTCTTCAAAGGGCTGTTTCCATCGAAGATGCTGAATTGCAGTTTCTCCAAATAAAGTTTCACTAATATCCATTGGGGAAAACCCCTAGTGTATAGACAGGGATGGTTGTGCTTTGGGGACAGCCTGTGTGCTTTGGGGACAGCCCAGCATTTCAAGTGCTCCTGACAGTGCAAGGCAGGCTTCTCTGCTTGTGCTGCATGGACAGGCACCTTCTCCGTGAATCCCAAAATCTCCAGCACATCTCTCGGAAGGCCTTGACCTAGCTGTTGCCTTCGCTCAGCCTAAAAGGGCTAAAATATCTGCCTTTTGTTGCTCTGAGATGCTCTAATCCTTGGGCTGTAGCACACTGCCCCTGGGAAGGGCATTTCCCACAGGTGTGCTCATGGTGGGGCAGAAGGTGGGGTTGCAGCACGGGAAAGGCAGCAGGACTCCTCTGGATGGGCCAGCAGCAGGCGAGACACCAGCTCTGTAGCCTGACAGGCACGACGCACCATGGGGAAGAGGAAAACTGCTTCCTGAAATTATCCCACGATAATTTTCTTTTTATTCAATCACTGTTTAATGTAAAATGCATTAAAAGCTTAGGAGCAAAATGTGAAAACATATGGAGTGAAGATGTTTAGGCAAATTGACAAATACAGCCCTACCTCCCTGGAAAGTCTTACAGAAGTCTTAGAAGTTCCTCGGATTTAAATATCCCCTCAGCTTTTGTTGTCCCCTATTTTGTTCTAGACAGCTTTTGGGAATATCACTGCTCAGAATAGCCTGTTTTATAAGGTTTTGAATATCCCCTGAGTTCCACTTATTTTAAGAATTGTCAAATTATCAAGGTCATAGATATAATCCTAGTGTTTACAGAAAAACTAAACTTTTAACTGGCATGTCTTAACGCTCTAAGGGGAGCTCAGTTGTGGCTGGTATTTCATCTGTACTCTCCATTCAGAATCCCACAACTACATTACTATGTTTGTAATCTCCTGATTTTTTGAGTTGTAAAAGTTTGCTATTTTCTCCCTCACTGAGTGGTTGGTAAAAAGGAAAGATAAAAATAAAACAAAGGCAAGGAAGAACATTAAAGTAATATTTCAGGAAAGTGATTTCTTTTAAAGTATTTTTAATTTTTACATGATTCAAAATAACCTCACATACAGTAACCACTCAAACCAACTGAGTCATCTTCATGTCCGCATGCTTTCTTTAAAAACAGAAAACTTTTTTTTTAATGTTCAAAACATAACATTTTGCTGGAACAGATGCCTTATTTGAGCAAAGTACCACATTTCTGTAATATTTAAAATGATGTTTCAGTTTAACCAAGATGTGACTAATAGTCAATGACTAGGAAAAGTTACCATGCCCATGTTTTTGTCCAGTACCAGTGACATGACTGTGAACCATCCTGATAAGTGCTGTTTGATAACGACACACAGCTGAACAGTATTTCTTGCTTAGTTATTAGTTTGGCTATTAGCTTGGCTCACAGGAGCTGACCAGTACAAAGTAATGGAGGTGAGGTTGTAATCTTGGGCTAATATTGACTTTTTAATGAGTCACTTGTTATTCTTCTGTCTTACTTATATAATCCCCATTTTATCCCTTCTGCTTTTAAACCTCGTGAAAAACCGCCTACTCTAGTAGCTCAAAGAACCCATCCCCTTGTGAAGAAGTCAATGCTTTTAAGTCAGTTTTTGCTTTTCTATTTTTCCAGCAGAAGCACATCTGTCTTTCAAGGTTTTAAGTATCTTTGTAACTAATACAAGAGGAACCTCAAAAAGTTTTATTTGCTTTGGCTCAGTTAAAGGCTTTGGTTTCTAGCTTCTTGTTCGGTCCTCCTGGAACTGCAAAAATAGATGGGGAATCTCAGGATGTTTCACTTAGTTTTTTTCACCTCCCTGTATCCAGTAGGAAATTTCACAAGAGCCTTCTTTATACTAAACTGACATTTTTGTTAATGGATCTACATCTTAGCTGTAGACTTAGCTACAGACTTACACTGGCCAACTTAGATGTAATCATCACAAGACCTGGAAGCAGAGATGGAGGAATAACAGGCGTCTTTATCCCACATCTGCTACTTCGGGGGAGAAAATGTGGTTATTGTTTTGAGTCTAATCCAAGAATCCAGGATTTCCATGTAGATGACAGACACTGTGGCAGAATGTCCGTGATTTTTTTTTTTTTTTTTTCAAATTTCTTGATCTTTATGACCACAGTGTGGTTGGGATTGAGCCTCTGATGTTTACCATCCAGAAATTCTCCAGAGATGTAAAATTGCAGTATAGAATATATTTTTCTTCTGGTAGCACTTTTTCCCACCTAAATGACAAAACCACAACAGTTTATGCAAAGAGAGACACCTCAGGCCCCATGTGCTGGAGAAGGCACATGGAGAAGAATCAGCACAGTGGTGTCATGAGGTTGCACCGCTATTTTGATCGTTCAGCTTACAAACAAGGAGCATGAACATGTCCCAGCTGGTCACCAGATTATAACGTCTAAGCAGCGAGACTGCCTATGTTGACTATGGGCATAGCTAGGCATGTAGACAAGGCATATATGTAGCAGGGTCCATAGATTATGAAGATATGCTGAGCATTGCTGGTTGGCGATGGTCGTTCCCCACATCCCGGCCCACGCCATCTGCCCCACTGCCGGCTGATGACGACTCCTGTCTGAGCAGCCTGCCCAGCAACTCTGCAATTGCAGTACTGCCCAGCCTCTGTCACCTCCAAGCTGACACTGAAGTGATATGCAACAAATTCTCACTGTTCCCGTAATTTTGATAATCTAATAACAACTCTGGTCATTATGGGGTTTGGAAACAGATGATTTCATCTTGAAAAGGCATGAGAAATCCATACAGATGTTTAATATCTCAGATCTGAGCATCAAATCCAATAAATCCTTACTCCCGAGCAAAGTAATTCTTTTAGTCCCTAGGAAATGGAGAAAACAAGAGCTCCTTTTCATGCGTCTTTAGTTTCCAAATCCTAATATCTATGCAAATGCTGCATGTCTCCATAGTTATTTTCTGTACAGTATGTTAAAGGAGTCAATAAGTAGTCAAGAGTATCAAAAGATTTCTAAAGGTGGATAGGCACTGATCAGTGACAGAGAAAATCTGGCAGATTTACACCAGTTTAGACCAGCTGGGAAACTGAATTTTTACTAAACAATGCATTTAAGGGCACTGGAGCTGATTCTCACTATGAAAACCTGGAGTTATATCCTCTGGTTTTAACTGCAGCTAAATTTGCTCCCTTAAAAACCCATGCCTAGCAATTGTAAAGGCCAGTTCTGCACTCAGCTATCAACAACGCATCTCATGGTGATAGTGAAATTGAAGTTAGCTGAGAAAGAGAAGGTACTTAGATAATCTGGAAATCTGAGATGATGCACTGTGGTACACATTGGCAAAGTGGAATAACAGAAAGGAAAGACAAAGATCTCACAAGATCACCTAAATGTACATTTATTAAAATCTACCAGACTTAGATTAATGCTGTTACTTGTCCTTCCAGCTGTGTGTCCTGAATTTCGCATTACATACATACATACGCCTCCACTGTGTCTTCCATTAAATGAGAAGGTGAATGCTGCCAGTTGTTTTACAATCGCCGATGCCTGTTTGATTAGACCTCTAAAAGACAGTGTTGTTTAGGCTTATTTCCACCCTCATTTACATCAATCTTCGGTATAATGGCACAGTCACTCTAGGAAGATGTATTAAGGCACAAACCAAATTAAACAGAAAAATCAGGGTTTTCATCTGTTAGTGACTATACCTCCCAATGATAAGCATTGTCCTGCTACCCTTTTCTAAGGCAGATCTGAATCAGTATGGCAAACATGATATTCCAGCCTGCTGAGAGCTGGAAGTGGATACAGGGCAGAATTCAAACACTCTGGCTCACATCTAGCTCCATGTAAAACCTTCAATACTCACATAGGCTACATGCGGACTTGAATCTTTCTCCACAGTGCAGGTCACTTCTAATCCCGGTGTATTTGTTTCCTAACACTAAATAATTGGAGTTCTGAAAAGAGCTTATCACAAAAATCACATATAACCAATGAAGTAATTTTCTTATCAGATGCTTATTTTTGTCATTAATAGAAATATCAACAAAAAGTCTTAAATCACCAGGTGAGTCATCAGCAGAGAGGTGTGTCATCATAGGAACTGCAGAGTATCTCCTTGTTTGGCCTCACTATCTAGTCATTTTTGCTAAGAGGAATTGAAAAATAAATCTTCTCAGAGGGCAGGAAAACCCCACAACGTCCCAGGATGATGAAGAAAGGAAAGTACATCTTGTGTCATCTAAGCAAGACAAGCCACCGGAGTGTGTACTGTGAATGACACAGAGGGGTTTTGCCGTAATAAAACACATGCTGCGGGCTACTTGCAGTGATTAACTCTGTCTCACAGACAGGAAGCAAGGATCACACATTTCCCCTTTAAACCATATTGGTTATTTTAAGTTTATCAGATCCTCTTCCTGTTTATCTCCAGAGTAGCAACTGCAGTCACACAAGACAGCTACAACCCTTATTACGCTGGATTTTTCCCTTCCTCCAAGCAGTAAGAAACTTCCCGGAATTGACTAAAGGCTTTGTGGTGGTGCTGTGAATGGCAACTCTTGGTCGATGAAAAGGGAACTATTTCTCTGCTTATTTTACCATATTTAGACAGTCCTCAAAATCTGTGGGTTTTAAGTTCAGTTGTGAAATTGCAAAGATCTTTGCTCAGTGGGGGCTCATATGCCTGCCCTGGCTTCACTGAAGTCAGCATGGCTCATCTGAGCAGACCTCATTTCAGGACTTAAAAGTGTAATTCAAGACCTGCAGTCCAATTTTCATTTGGTGCTGACCAAACCAGTTGCCAAGACTAGTCTATGGTTTCAGATATTATTTCCCTTGTTGCCCTAAATCAGGTAAAGGATTTATCCTTAAAGAAGTGTCTTCATGGTTTGTGTAATAGCAGGATTCATTTTAGAAATTTTCAATTCTGAAGGGAAGAGGAGAAGGGAGAAAGTATGATCCAAAAGTTGAGGATGAAGTTAGACAAATTTAGGCTGGAAATATGTACAAACATTTAACAAGGGATGCTTGTCTCCACTACAGAAACTGATCCTTCATCGTTTTCTATCTTTGAACATCTTAGATCTCTTTCTAAGATATATGCAGTCATTCCTGAGCTTCCATACTGTAACACAGCTTGCACCAGTGTGCAAACCATGCCAAAGCAACGAGCTGCTCTCGCTGATGGTAGTACTCAGTAGTGCCTTTAGGTACGGGACATGGGGAAAAGCAAGTGGTACATGGGCATGTGCATGGGCAAACACACACACGAACATTTAGTTTACCTTTCCTCAGGAAACTATGTTACTCACTGACATGGGGAGGCCAAGGTGATCCATGCAGCCCCAAAAGATGTACCAAGTACAGAATCTAAAATGTAAACTCTAAAATGTCTTGAGAAAGTCTATCAGCAGGATACTCAGTAGGTCTTACTCAGTACCGAGTCAGAAGTAACTCCCATCGAGGTGGATGCTAAATTTGCTCAATAAGAAATGACTAAGACACAGAGAATAAACTCACAGCTCTCTCTCCAGCTCCCACTACCATTAATGACAAATTAACTGCATATCACAGAATTAAAATTTGTCACCTTTTTGTGACTGTTGGGTGACTCTCTGGAGTGGAGGCTAACTTTGTGGTCTACTACAGGGTATTTTCATGAGGTTTCTGAGATCTATTAATCTATTTAATCTTTATTTTGACTGTTGAAATTTGACAAGAAATGGGCAATGAGATTCTGCCATGAATTCTACTATCCCCAGTTGCCACCAAAAAAACCCTAATTTGTGAATTTTCAAGTTTTTTCTTGACCAGAGGAAATGGCAAAAGGCTAAACCTTTCATTAATCATTGTCATTTGAAAAATATCTGAACATACAGCAGGATCTGGATTTCAGCATCAAGTCCAAACCTTTGCTCTGACTGCCATGACCTTGATGCTATCAGGATCAAAAAGGTACTGAAGTGCTCTCTCTCAATATAATCTAAAAGTAGATGGAAAGTCTGGTTTTCAGAAGGAAACAAGCCCTCAGAATGTAGCTCTTATTTAAAAAAATAAAAATTATATATTTATTTTTGGTAGCTTTTTATATATTTAGCATAAATATTAAGTTGAGTTTACATCAGCAAAGAGTATGCACAGAGGTCTCACACACAGGTATTTGAGCAACATTGCATTCAGTTTCCTCAGGAGCTGGTATTCTGAAAACAAGAACCCAAAGATAACTCAAAGTTATCTTTCCTCTATTTAAGTGCATATAACTGTGTGTTGGCTAGCACACCAAATTTCCCACTTTACGTATAATTGTTTGTACAAATATATTTTGACACATTTAGTTCCCATCATCTCTCATATCCTCAATAAAAGAAAGATTGAATGAGTAAGATGTCCTCATATCTTCTGCAAACAAAAAGGAAAGGAAACTTTGGTCTGGGATCAAGCAGAGGAACATTTTGAGCCTCATTGAATATTTTTGGTATTTCACATTCAATACCTAAAACGTAGTGTTATAAGGAGATCATTTTCCTTTCAGAACAAAAATACTAAGACTTTTCCTTCCAAATGATATATTGCTGAAAAAAAATTATATTTCTCTCTCTTACAGGACGTACTCACTGATTTTCTTCTTTTTCATCAAAAGGCAGTCTATCTTTATTTTTTTGACAATCACAAAGTGCTGTACTACTGATCACAGAAGCAGATGAAGCATTCAGAAGCACTGAACATGAAGTGGTAAGTATTGCAATACTGAAAGATTTTTTCCTTCTTTCTTCTTGCAGTTTTGGTGTTGGAATGAGATTACTGTATACTCACATCTTGTCTAGGAAACGGACACAAGCTCCTTTCAAATTTTAGAAATCCATCCCAAAAGCCTTTGGACTAAGCTCTGAAAGAGTCCAAAGTGCGTGTGATTCCCACTCAGGAAACATCCCCACGCACCCCCCCAGTATCAGCACAGGCTGAATGTACAAACGATCTTTGCTAACGAAGCACCACTGTCTAACACGAGAAGAAGAGCAAACACTCCCATTTGGGGGAATTTTACTCTACAAACTCCTAGAAAAAAGAGCTGCCCTAACAAAATGGTGCAGTTGTACCAGGAGACCAGGATGCTCCAAGAGCCACACGCAGGTGACAGTGGCAGTCACTGTGGGAAGTCATAGTGGCACGAGGAGGACCCATCCCAGAGGAGGGCTTGGAGGATATGCAGAGGCTTCAGCCCTGGCCTTTTGTCGAAGAAACACTCTCACACGTGTTTGAATACTGCATCATTTCAGCAGAGAGCGAAAGGCTTCCAAACTGCACAATTATGCTATTGTAATCACACGGCGCAGGCCAAATTAGACAGAGTAGCTCTGTTTTCCCGAATCCGGTTTTATAAGCTACATTCTAGCGGCGCTCCATTACGCTGCTATGCAGAAGTGTCTGGCATTGTTTCCGTCACAAACAAATCTTTATGTTCTAAATTCATGTTGGACGGAAACTTGGCTTCCAAGGCCTAAACCTAAGAACTACATTTGTTTGTTTAAACAAATTTGAGGGAAAACATACTTGGCCATCTTTGAGTTATATGATGACAAGATGATTTAGATTTCCCATAAAAGATATAATTCTTTTTCCCTCCTCACGCCAAACAATGATGCTTTCTCATAGCTGGACAGTTGCTGGCTAGAAGAACAAACCTATCGAGAAAAGCCAACTCACAGCTATATTGATTAGGGCAGCAGATGCTGAGCACCTCACAGGATGTGGTTCTTGCTTTGGAAAAGTGAAGACAAAGGTTTATCTCCTACATTTATAAAACTGCATTTTCATTTCTCTGATGCTGTTTTGTGTAAAACTAAATTGGAATTGATATATTTTGACTGTATTGAGTACTATTGGAAGGATTTTATCTTCCATAAACAGCACATATTTATAAACTGCTACTGTAATAAACCATCCTTGAAAGGAGACATCCTGAGAAAGATACAATTGAAATACATAAGAAATGCAAAGAAAACTCAATTTTCCACTTTTTCACAAGAAAGTATCCCTTATGCTTACCTAAATTACTATCAAAAGAAAATGATGGTAGCATTCTGCATCCAACACCAAAAAATCAGGTATTTGTGTTAAGTCCTTGATCTGATATGTACATATTTTTCTTCTTATATCTTTGTCAAATAAGTGAAAACAACAACAAGAAGAAAATAAACACTTCATCACTTAAGTAAGCAAATAACCTCTCAGATAAAATATTGTAGCCTAAATACATTCATAGTTTTCTCTGTATGTTAGAGAAGCTGTGTCGTATTGAGTTACCTACATGATTTGATATATTGATCCAATCCCACCAATCCTACCAATCCCACTGAAGTATCACAGAGGAACAGAGAAGTTTGGGAGAATTAGAGATCATTAGTAAAGTCTTCTCTGAAACAAGAGATAAAAACAAATCAAGCAAATGCTTCATTATCAATCCACTTTTATTATCTATTTTATCTCCTATCACATTTCATTCGTGATCTAGACTCTACAAGGCTGTATCAAGGAGAAGAATAAACAAGTACCTCGTAGGAAAAACAAATAACTATTCTCAGAAAAGCATGCTGGATGACGCTACATATAGCTCCCTTTGGAGATATTATATTTTAGACATTCCCCTTCTGAATGTCTAAAACACACTTATACATTTAAAAACCACTGGGTAAGGAGACAATGGAAGTATACATGAAAATTTTAAATTTATAAAATACATTGCTTCACATGAAAAGCTGAAGCTCTTCTGTTTACCGAAATCAAGCCTGTAGTATATAGGTGCAAGCAGGTCAGCCATGCTGTTCTTGATAGACCTGGGCCTTGACTAAGCATTTTCTTGCTTAGGAAGATTCTCACAAATCACTCTTTACAAGCCAGCCAGACCTGCCAGCTAATTGCTTTTTCCAAATTATCTCTTAAGATTTAATTTCCAGTACTGAATATTTGTTCTTGGCAGCCTCAGAGCAACTCAGAAATACAGATTAAACAAACCATTACGTGCTTAGACACCTGCTACTCCATGGTATACAATTAACGGAGAGTCAAGTCTCAACAAATTATTTCGTTTGCTCATTGTTATGTTTAAGCAAGTGTTTGCCATTTAAAATAAAGCAATTCTGAGCAGTTTCCATTATAGAGATATCTGTTCTTAATGTCATCATTCACTACAGTAGTGGCCAGAAGTGGATTTTCTATCTTGACTAGATCATAGTTTACTTTGACATAGTAATCATCTATTATTCCCATGTATACTGTTTGTATTCAGTACCACGTTCTTCTTTCTAAACAGAAGTGGCGGTATTTGCTGAAGGCAATCCAAACAATGAATTAGCATGAAGAAATATACTGGTAGCCACTGAAACTCTCACAGTTTAAAGATCTCCAAGCCAGGCAGGCAATTGCTTTTGGATAGAGGAAGAAAATTGTGAAGCTTCAAGGTGAGCTAAGGAGCTGACACTAGCCAAGAATGGACTTCACAAGTTGTTTGAAAAAGTTTAGCCAGCTTTTCCAAGCCACTAATGATCACCTGGACATCCCACTAGGATTACAAGCATCTCTGCAGATTCATTGAGTCTTCCACACTTCTCTCTGACTTTGGGATACATACCCACTACAAAGGAAGAGCCTATACATCTCACCAACTTACTGTGCAAAAGCAATCTATAGTCAACTTCTTCCCAGTGCTACAACCCTGAAAAGTACCAAGCAGCATGCCTTAGTCATCTACTCAGAACACTGAGTTTCAGTCTTCCTTGGGACTTTTTTGTATCCACTATTTTATCTGGCTGGCTTCCACTAAGAAATGCCACAGCACTTCTCTTCAGAAACAGTCTTTACTTGGTTTCTCTGATCTTCCACCAGTAACAACCACCACTTTCAGAAATTGTGCTTTTCCCCACTAGTGCCCTCTTCCTTTTTTTTTCCCTCAAAAAAAAAAAAAAAAAAAAAAACCAACACAGGGTGAGAAATTGATTTTTATCTTCTTCAAAAACTTCATTATCCATCACAATATCTGACTCCTTGCTTCTGCCTAAGGAGGGAAGTCAAAATTGATACAGCTGACATTCAGCTATCTTTAAAAAAAGCCAATTTCCCTTTGTGAGGTGAAGTAAATATGTACATTAAATCTTTCAGCACTATCTAAATTAATTCATCACAGTTTCCCACTGAAGGGAAATGAGGAAGGTGATCTCTATGTGCAAGCATGACAAAGTAACATCTGGAGTTTCGACACAACCAGCCCCTAATATTTGTGAGGAAACCAAGGGCAGAAGGCGAGGCAGTTTCCAGTCAGAATGAATGCGTACTGGAACTAGCTCAGGAGCAGCTCGCATTGGTCTGCCCCCGTACTCTTGTCAGTGCCCCATTGATCTAGCCTTTATGGTAAATAAATAGTTTTTAAGTTAAATTTTAAATAGCTAAAGGATATCTTAATAAGAAGCATGTGCATGCACACTCGCAGACACACACACATTTTCTTTACACTAGCTGGCACCTGGAGATTGGTTTCAATATTCAGCATCTCGGTTCTCTGCAAACATTTAGAGGGAAACAGAATGCATGAAGTGCTGGGCTCCAGTAAAATCCATGGCAAAACTCCCACTGACTTCAGCTATCCTCATTCTTCCACTCAACCTCAAATCAATGCGCCTTTTTGTTTATTTTCTTGTTCAAATACTTTCCTCTAACGATATTAACACAGGAAAAATAACTGCTTGTCAGCAGAGCTCTACAGAAATTGGCAGGTTCTGTTTGAAGGCGTTTATGCAAGCTTCTTCTTTGGTTTGATTAGACTAGATTCTAGCTGCAGCATTTGGACCCAGATCAAGAGAGAAATTTCAAATTCTGCCCACAAAATGTTCATGTACGGCATCTGAATTGGGCTGAGGTCATTCTGTCTTCATTTTCATGCTTTGAGGTTTGTTGCTAGCTTTAGAACCAGAAATTTGCAGCTAAACTCAGCTAAAGCCACCTCCTTTACCCTAGTTTCAGGACCAAATTATCTAACATCAGGAAATACTTACATTGGTGAATATATGCCAATGGTTATCATACAGTGGTATCTGAGATGGAATATTTATTTCCTCTTTTAACCCTAAGGAAATATTACGATAACAAAACGTCATCACCCCTGGAAAGTGTTCACTTTTACATGACGACCACAGTGTCCAATTTTGGACCAGCTCATCTACAATTCATTACATTAACCAAAGATTGGTGGGTTGGGCTTTTTCTGTCATGTTCTAAGAAACTGTGGAGTTGTAAAAGCTTCATGCCATGTGAGACTGGACAACAGAAGCTCTGCAAAGTTCCTCTTAACTGTGCGCCTAGACCGAGAGAGAGTAGTATTTATGGCAATGTTCATTTGTGGATCTATGAAAATCAGTGGTTGTTTAATTTCCATTGCTTCAGAGGAGTCTGCTGGAAAAGAGCCCATGTGTTCTTCAAGAAAACATTTGAAGTTGCAACCAGTGAAACTCTCAAGCTTACTGTGAGGGCACAGAACTCAAGTTCACATGGGCAGTTTATCTCCACTGGATGTATATTCTGAAGATTGATCCCAAAGGTCTCCCAGAAGCACCAAAATAAGCATCAACACAGGCTTTGCTCATTTCTTGATATTCTTATTTCATTGTCACTCTCAGTATCTACTTATTTCTGTTGTCCTTACAGATGTTTCTCTCTAATTGATCTTCCTCCCTGTGTCACAGTGCTAATCAAATACAGTGCTGTCTTCCCAGTGATACCATTTGTCAATTCATATAGTGTGGATGTGATGCTCAAATCATCTTAGATATTTCAAACTAGAGCTCCTGCAGCAGCATCCCAGCTAGTGGCTGTGCAGAGGTCATCCCCGTCTATTTGAATGGAAAATCCACAGCATTAATTCATCTGTGCATTCACATATATTTGAAGGGCAGAGAAGTCTGGCAAACTAGTGAAGACCATTGCCAACTGGGGCATGCAGGATCTGGTTAGAAAGTGTTCCCCTAGACCTGTAACTCTACACATAACCTCGTTCTGTTTGACTTCCCACCCCCCTCCTCTTGTTTCTATTTTCCAAATCAAATTTTAAAGGGTTGGATCTGACCTTCTCACCCTGAGAAACAGTGAAAGTGCTCAAGCAGGAATACCTGGCTAGTCACACTATTAAAACAAAAACAATTACTGCCTTATTTAACAAAACAGGCCACAATCTCAAAATGGTAGAGGACGCCTGTTTTGTTAAGGTCTTAATAGCATATTTTGTGGTTCCCTGAGGAATAATTGTCCTTATTCAGAGAAACACTTATTAACCTTCATAATTTATTTGTGGCTTCACTAAACACGCACATACTGTACTGCATGGCCATTAATCCTGGGAATGAACTTATTAATGATAGGTTAACTTTAAAAGGTTCAGTTTAGCTCAGATAACCACCCAGATTTCTAGATGCCTTTTTGAAATATATCAACTATTTGAGGCTCACTACTACACTTTTTCCAAAGTCCCTGTTACGCTGCACACTGTTTCTAGTCATCTCCCAGAAGGTCCCCATTTTCCTGCCACCATGTTAAGCGAAGTGTTACCTCAGACATTTGTTAGCTAACACCACAACCTGCTCATTTGGCATTCTGGGATAAAACCTTAGCTGTTAACTAGAAGGTCCTAGAGTAAAGCAGGCTGTATGGTAGTCCTAGTCTTTGCCATCAAACATACACGCTGTCTCTCCCTCATAACACATTTCAATGTTCTTTGTCTGAGTGAGCTGAGAACGGTGGGACTACAGAAATTACCCCATCCGACTTCTATAAATTGTGCACATGGCTAGTCTATGCTAAAACCTCATACAGCTTTTGTTACTTCAGCTTCTTTTTTTCAATAAGCTACTTAATCAATCGGGCATTTTTTGATGCCTTTTCATACAGTGTGTTTCTGCTGTCCCTATCACAACAGGATTCTAACCTGTTCAGGACTCTAAACACAGCCAGTATTAAAAATAATGATTTCTCTACAAAGCATTTTTTAAATTTCCCAGAAATATAGGCTTGCTACTAAGGAGAACTAATGCTCAGATATTGGGAAGCCAGTCTTTCTACTAATGCCCACTGTAGTCTGGCTTTTGAATATTTCTTATGCTTCTGACATTAACAACTGCTTTCAGCTAGTTTTTGCAACTGAATATGAAGAGCTCCTCCTTAACATATTCCATCATTTTCAGAAAATGAAGGAACTCAATACTAATGATGCCAGCCTACAGAATTTAATACATATTAGCATAGGGATACGTCTGTGGAGCCTGTGGAAGGAACAGTCATACCACGGCTGTGTGAGCAATTAGTGCTTGAACAACAACTAACTTTACAGAAAGCTGTAGTTATTTCTAGCTACATTGAGACTGCAAAGGCAGAAGCTATAGACCGTGTGAAAGCAGTTCATTCATTAACAGAGTGCTCTCTTAACTGGCATAAGTGTGGCAGGCAGAGTGGTGGTAAATGGAGAACATTTGACACGTTTAGAAAGTACCATGCCATCCCAACACCGTCTGGTACTTCCAAGCCAGGCTTTGATTGTGAATCTCAGTATTTCCAGCTCTGCTCTGAAACAAAACCATCAACTGCAGGCAATTACTGTATCTAATTATGTCTAGGATATGGGTGAGAGAAAAGAATCCCAAACTTGTGCCTACAGCTACCACACTCAGAGCCATGTGAAGACATCAGGCATTCAACTTCTATTAAAATGAAACAAAAAAATAAGTGAGTAAACAAAAATACACTAAAGCACCTAGGCTTCAAGCCTATGCTGATTAAAGCTAAAACTTTGAAGACATGACCAGATGTAACCAGCGTAACAAGCATGAGTAAATATGCAGACAGGCTGAAACAGCAGTGCTGAAAGATGTGAACTGCCCTGTGTATATCAACAGAGAATTAACTACTAGAACAACCACTCCACAAGACCTTATCAACACCACTGTAATGATATGCATCTACTACCAGCATTCCTCATGGGAGGGACTGGGGAAGGAGAAAAGGAGGTCTTGCTGCTGCCATCTTTTGTCTGCTTGGCTGAATAAAGGAGAGATGAGCGACGAAATGTTTCTGACTGTCCTTGGGAAAAGAAGGAAGGTGCTACTCTGGCCAAATCAGGAGGGAAGGGCCGCTTGCTTATCCTGACAGCTCAAATACAGTTGGGCACAGGGCTCAACTAACTGCACAAGACCAAGGAGACCGATGGGACCAAGCAAGAGTGTGCTGCTGTTAGAAATGAAGCACTTAATTCTGTTTAAGGGCACAAAAACCAGCTTACTTCCCCGTAGGTGACACCAGCCAATATCAACTCAGTGTAAATAGGCAAGGCAAGATAACCACATGTTGTGTAACACGCTCGTATGCATTGACTGGCTTTCATGCACATAATTAAATAAAAGCCCTAAAGTGAAAGCACTTCCATAGCTTGCTCATGGGAATGGAAAGGCAGACAAGTGCTGTCTATGGTGGGGAGGGCAACAGGCTTTTTGCTTGCTAACAAGTCTCCCCATCTTGTTGAACGGCTTGAAGTACATTAGGGAGGAGAGTGAGAAAAATTGAGGCTACCTAACTTCCAGAATATGCAGGAAGATCCCCTGATATAAGTGTGACAGGTCACCTCTACCTCACTGAGTTGCAGGGGACACTGCTCAGTGTCCCACTGAACATCAAAGCCAGGTGCTTTCAACTTGTTCAGAAGCCGCTCAGACAGTTGGCTGGAAGAGCAATGGCTCAGAACCAGATTCAAGTCCTAGGAAATCCTGTAACTTGCCAGAGGCACGAGGAAAGGAGCTGTAATATAGTTGGCCCAATTGTATCCATTGTTCCTGACACGGTGTATTAGGACCTTTTGGAACAACATCAGAGAGCTTACAGTATGCTACTGCTTGTAACAGACTACGCCAGCCAATGCCTAGAAATAAGCTTTCTTTCTACACTACTTCTATAACAATGCGTCTATAAAGTACTCCTGTATTGCCTTAATTATGCACCTATTTGGAATACACACCTTGTTAGGTGAAACCTCCAGGAATAAAATAAACAGAGGAGCTGACTTGTTCTTTTTTCCTCTTTTTTCATTAGCACAGCCAGGCACAAAAGTGAAAGTAGGAAAACACAAATGTTTTCCTATGAATGTTCACTTTTAAGTGCAAATATGTTTTTAATTATTTCTTTTTAGTAATTTCTTCATCCATTTTATAAACTTGGGTTTTTATGTGCTTAGAGATTGGGGGAGCATAATTTTTCAATTACAATTATTATTTTCTACTGGAAGTGCAGACAAATTACTCTGACAAACTATACTGAATAAAATGCATAAAGTCTGCAAACACTTGTTTTATTTATATCATGGTAATCACCACAGCATTTCTGGGGCACCTAAATATAAATGGAACCCTATATTATAATTCCACAAGTTCCTGTTTGTTATTATATATACTAATCACAAAAGAGTGTTTTCTGACTGAAAACACTGTGCACCACTGTAATGTAAACATTAACTACAACAAAATAGTAACGGGCAATTGTTGTATTTTACAGAGCTAAAAATATACAGTGTCTACAAAGAACATGTAAGAGGATAAGGCCAAAGGTTGTTCATGGGGTTTCACATGGGCCTGACTGTGACTCAAAGTTTTGTTAATATATTAAAATGTAAGTCTCATTTAACGCAACTCGCATCCGATGGTAATTGGGAGGACAGAAATGGTCTTCCACTGGCTTGCCTTTGTGGCTGCTGGTATAACAGGGTCATGAGCAATGCAGCCTAAGCAAATAGGGAAGACTGATATTTCTATTTATTTACAAAGGATATCTTCCTTCCTCTGGTCTGCCTTCCTCCCTTCTTCACCCCCGCAGTCTAACCCTGCCCTGTCTGGTACGTGGGTATGGTATTTGTCTTCAAAACATAACAAATAGAAGTTAACATTCACCAACTGTGACTTATCTGACAGCTCAGCATTCTGTTTCGAGTCGTTCACCATTGCAACTTGGTTTCCACAAAGCCCTGCATCATACCGTGGCACCCTGCCAGGTCATAGGCTGCTCCGTCTCTTGGAAATGGGAATTCGTTAAGTTCACCGAGCTTTTTCCTCCTTCTCTTAATATGTTTCATATATTAAGTGGAAGAACATGCCAAATGGTATTATTGCAGAGAACGAAGTTTCATGGTTCAGCAAACCTCTCTATTTTCAGCGTGAAATTTTACTGCTCTGTTCAGCATAAGAATTCACTGAGTTCCTGTCCTGTGAAGATGTTGTTTTCCTGATATTCTTCCCTGGACTAGAATTAAAACCCTCCAATATGGTTCAGGTGTCAATTACTCCTCTCTCTCTCTAATCAGGCTTGTTTTAGACATAGTAGGGCATGAGTCCAGACTCCTGCTATGATCAACTACTTCCTGACCTCAGCTGCACCACAGGAACTTTTTTTTTAATTTAAAGGGCCAAAATGTTTTATAGGTTTTTCCTTCCCCCTTTTAGATTTTGGAATAGATCAAGGACTACTTGAAAGTCACAATATAACAATGCATAACAACAAAGGCAAAAACAAAAATTAATGAAGAAGCAGCTTTCTGTTCCAAAATATGGATTTCCCATTATGGCAAAATTTGCCTCCAAGTGTTTCTTAAGAGAGCTAGTAACAGTTTATTTTGTCAAATGTGCACTCATATTTGTTACTATTTCAGGAAGAACAGAAACTTCTCGATCCCTTGATACAAGAGTGGAGTCATCACGAGCCAAATCCAATACTCCAGGGGCCTTCAAGATGGACATGGCAACAGCGATTTCCTTTCCTTGTTCCTTGCTTCCATATCCAATCTTCCTGCTTGATTACCTCACACTGAAATGATGTCAGAACCTGCAACTTGCAGGTGCACCCCCAGATGCCTAAATCCAAAAGTGAAAGTATCGAATTGAATCCAATCACAAGGTTAGATCAGTGGGCTACAGCCTTTTCTTGCTTTCAATGCCTCTGCGCCACTCCAAAAATTCAAATTAACCTGAAAAACCCTTTTGCTCCACCACCTGAGTTGCTGCACTATCTGCCATACTGTGGGTTGCAGCTGACACATACAGAGACAGATCTATACCACTCTCAGGATCATCCCCCAACAAGCACCTCATGTTAGTCAGAGCTGCTTTTTGGAAACTGGAAACTTGCTCAAGGATTGAGAGAGACGACAGAAAACCAGATAAAATCCTAGTTCCCTATTCTGGTCATCTGCAAATCAAGAGAAATCATTTCCTAATTGTATATGGCTATGTTCTGCAGTGTTTCCTAGTTATTGTATGGCTATTTTCTGTGCTATGGTGCTACGCTGATGAAGTCTTGATAGCCTGAGTAATGGGCAGTCTCCGTTGGTTATTTCTGTCTTTGTGCCCACTCTAAAAACTGGGAGAGAAGATTTCCTCAGCTGAAGTGCAATAAGTCCCAGACATTGCTGCACACACCTTCCGTGTGGAGTTCTGTCTCATGGGGATGCAGTCATAAAGACTGTCTTCCTTGTGCAACACAAAAACCCTCTCCTGTTGCTGGGAGACCTGTCCTTGATGATGGAGGCAAAGCTAGGAATCTGGTCCTATCCATAATTTCATTTCATTGATACCTCTTTTGAAACACCATCTCCTCTCTAATGAAGTGATCATAGTGGTATTCCTCAGATACGAACAACAGAGCACCCAGCCCTGACTCACTTTCTTACTTGGACCTTGCTTAGACAGACGATGATTGAACAAAACCTCAGTAAAGAGCTAAGGACATGGCCTACGGTGATTAATTCTCTCCCACAAGTCACTGAGGGTGGTGCCTTGCCATAGGTACCAAGCCCTTCCGACTCTCTCTAGGGCAGGAAATCGTGACCTGTGTCCTGAAGAAGCAGGGCACCCCCTGCTGACCCTGCACCCAGAAAATAGGTAGCTTCCCACATCCTTAAACCCAACTGGAAATAATTTAAAAAAAAAGAACAAATCAGTGGAGCTCTAATTGTACAGGGTCTTAATTTCATTCTTTTATGGATAGAAAGACACAAAAAAAGAGTCACTTCTCACAGCTCAAGAGCTTCCTAGGGTGGAAAGAAATAAGGTTGCTCTTCTCCATCCAGAGCTTTCCTCCTTACTCTTGGCATCTTTGAGGAAATTGCCCAAGGTAGCAACTATTATGGAAGAGAAAAGCTGGCTTTTTTACACTGCTGTTATGTCTTTCCACTGCTGCTGTCATAGCTGAACAACTGGTCCAGATGATTATTCTTTATACCACTCAGTATAATAATTCTGATTCATATGAAGGCAGCCATAAAAGTACTTATTTCTTCTCTGTGAGGAAGAAATTTAGGACGTTGTACAACTCAGGGTTCAAAATAAGTTTAATTTCTATATGTCCTTGTATCATTTGCCCATGTGGGACACTATTGGGGCAAAGAATAACTATTGTTCTGATCTAAACCAGCCATGTCTTCCACTCCAACACCTGCACAATCTTCTCTCATCAAGTAAACATAAACTTTGGAAGAAGTATAGAGTGAGGCCATTATACTTCAGTATTTATCCAGGAAGTAGTAAAGGAGGAGGGTTTGCCTCTGTGTTGTACCTGATTTGAAGCAATTTAGCTTGAAGGACAACCAGCGTGCTTGTAAAATCTGAAACACTTCAGAGATGCCAGGTCTCCAATTAACTTTGGAATTCAAGAACCGTGTTTTAAAATTAACACTTTCAGCTTTCATGCTAGAAATATCAGAAGAATCCTAAATCCTCTTTTCTTATATTTAGCTTACTCCAGATTTCTAATAACAGACCCTTGAAGAAATGTCTGAGTAACAAGCAGAAAAAGTGATGGATGATTACAGCCCACAGAAAAAATGTGCATATGAAAAAATGTCTTAAATCCCTAATCCAGTCTGGACAATCTTGATTATGACATATCACATTCTCTATTTTAATATAATACAATGTAATTCATTTAAATTCATCACATATGCCTAAAATTGAAGGAAAACAGATTCCCCTTTACTCAGTTTAAGATCTTCAGAAGAAGAGGCAGGCAACTCAGAACTACAAGGATGTTGTGAGGTTATGCAGGGAGCAATCTAGAAGGGCCAAAGCCCAACTGGGACTTAACCTTGCTACTACCGTAAAAAAAAAAAAAAAGCCACAATAAAAAATGTTTCTATAAATACACTAGCAACTAAAGGAGGGCTAAGGAGAATCTCCATCCTTTATCGGATACTACATAGTGAAAAAGGATGAAGAAAAGGCTGAGGTACTTAATGCCTTATTTGCCTCAGTCTTTAACAGTAAGACCCCATAATCCAAGGGGAAATGTTTAGCGACCTGCTATACCACCGAAGACTTCTGGGTGAGCTGTTGGAGCTACTCACCAAGCCACTTTCCATCATTTATCAGCAGTTCTGGCTAACCAGGGAGATGCCAGTTGATTGGAAGTTGACAAATGTGACGTCCATCCACAAAAAGGGCCAGAAGGAGGACCCGTGGAATTACAGGCCTGTCAGTCTGACCCTGCTGCCAGGAAAGGTCACAGAACAGATCATCATGAGTGCCATCATGCAGCACATACAGGACAACCAGGCGATCAGGCACAGTCAGCATGGGTCTATGAAAGGCAGGTCATGTTTCACTAACCTGATCTCCTTCTATGACAATGTGACTCACTTAGTAGATTAGAGAAAGGCTTTGGATGTTTTTTACCTGGACTTCAGTAAAGCCTCTGATACAATTTCCCACAGCATTCTCCTGGACAAACTGGCAGCTCATGGCCTGGATGGGTGTACTCTTCACTGGGTAAAGAACTGGCTGGATGGTCGGGCCCAAAGAGTTGTGGGGAATAGAGCCAAATTCAGTTGGAGGCCAGTCATGAGTGGTGTTTCCCAGGGCTCAGTATTGGGGCCAGTTCTTTATAATCTCTTCATCAATGATCTGGATGAGGGGATTGAGTGCACCCTCAGTAAGTTTGCAGACAACACCAAATTGGGTGGGAGTGTTGATCTGCTGGAGGGTTCGAAGGCCATACAGAGGGATCTGGACTGGCTGGATTGTTGGGCTGAGGCCAGTTGTATGAGGTTTAACAAGGCCAAGTGCTGGGCCCTGCACTTGGATCACAACAACCCCAGGCAGCGCTACAGGCTCGGGGAAGAGTGGCTGGAAAGCTGCCTGGCAGAGAGGGATCTCGGGGTGTTGATTGACAGCCGGCTGAACATGAGCCAGCAGTGTGCCCAGGTGGCCAAAAAGGCCAACAGCATCCTGGCTTGTATCAGGAATAGTTTGGCCAGCAGGACCAGGGAAATGATCATCTGCCGTACTTGGTGATGGTGAGGCCCCACCTCGAATACTGTGTTCAGTTTTGGGCCCCTCGTTACAAGAAAGACACTAATGTGCTGAAGAGAGTTCAAGAAGAGCAATGAAGCTGGTGAACGGTCTGGAGCACAAGTTTTATGAGGAGCAGCTGAGGGATCTGGGGTTATTTAGTCTGGAGAAGAGGAGGCTGAGAGGAGATCTTATTGCTGTCTACAACTACCTGAAAGGAGGTTGTAGCATGGAGGGTGTTGGTCTCTTCTCCCACGTAGCAAGATATAGGACAGGAGGAAATGGCCTCAAGCTGTGCCAAGGGAGATTCAGATGAGACATTAGGAAAATTTCTCCACAGAAAGGGTTGTCAGGCATTGGAACAGGCTGCCCAGGGAGGTGGTTGAGTTGCCATCCTTGGAAGTATTTAAAAGATACGTAGACATGGCACTTAGTGACATGGTTCAGTGGTGGACTTTGCAGTGTTAGGTTTGTGGTTGGACTCCATGATCTTAAAGGTCTTTTCCAACCAAAATAATTTTATGATTTATGAGAATATATAATCCCAAGCCTTATATCTTCTTTTTGTGTATGCAGCACCCCTCACAAAGGTATTTAAAATTGCTGTTTTATTTCATAAGGGGTCTTTTGCCCCTTACTAGACTGAAAAAATACAAATACATGACGATTTTTAATATCAAACATGGTTTGATGAGTTCTTGTTGTTAACATTTCTATTGTTATTTGAGAATTGAAAGTTTTAAAGTAGTAGAAACTTCCAATCTGCTAATTCATGGGTTTCAATTCAAGATAATTTTGTTTAAAAATTTTGTATAAAATTGCAAAAAAAACTTAGTGTACAATAAATGTCAAATGAAGCACTGTTAAATGTTAAGGAATAAAAAGCTGATTGAACCATAAGTATGACAAATAGAAAAAAAGGCAGCCTCTTTCCTGAAGATCAGTCAGATTCAGGGTTCGTCTGATCTTCTCTGTAAGATGATTCCACATTCTCTGATTAAGAAAGTCTTGTATCCGGTTCTCACATACTTTCTTCTGGGCGATGTGTTCTGCTTCAGTCAGTAGGAGTATTATTGTCATGATGGCTCATGCATCAAAATTTGGATTTGATTAGCTGGTGTTGATTCACTAACCACTCTCTACTGAAAGTGACATCAGAAGCTCACCCAGCATCAGGAGAGGATTGGAATTGCTGTGTCTGGGGTAGCATACACTACAGAAAAAGAAGGCAGCAACATCTACAGACATTTAAGACACCACTGCATAGCTGCATTAACCTGGTCCTGAATGTAAGTATCATTTTTACAGTCAGATAAAACACATCCAGATCAAATGAGTTCCAAGAACCCAGAGCTGTGTACTCTTGCTCTTAGATTATCACTGCCTGGGAGGAAGGAAGGGACATTTCCCACCTAACTGTGAAATCTTTAGAAAGCAATACTACCTGGCCATTAAAGCCAAGCAAGACCCAGACACTTTGCACAACTTTGATAAATAGGGGCCATATGTCTTCAATGAATGAAAGGTGGAGACAGTGCCTTGGCCCACTCTTCAAAGCATTCCCCCTTTCTGACTAGCATTGCTTTGGTCTTGCCTGAGTTCAACTTGAGCCAGCTGCTCTTCATCCAAGAGTTTATTTCCTGAAGACATTCCAAACTCCTATGGCCAGTGTGAATATACTGTCAGATTAGACCATCTAATAGCCCTGTCTGCCCTCAAAAACCTCAGAATTGCTGAAGTATTAGCACCTACAAGGCTCAGATGAGATTACAGCCCTTTCAGATTATGTGCAGGAAGGCAGACTTGGCCTGGAATAGTTTCCAGATGAAATTAATAAAGCTAAAGCAAAGTCAATGCGGATATATTATATAATAAGATGGCTACAGGGTTCCCTAGGAGCAGGGCAGGAGTGTGAGGCATGCTTCACATGACTCTGGTACTTACCTGTGCCACCAGCTCCCTGACAGAAGCATTTCCCCTTAAATAACCTCATAAAAGGAGAAAAATATTAAGCCAAATTTACAGCCTCTGAATCCGGAAAGTATCACAGTCTTAGAACCCATTTTGCCCTGTAGAAATTTGGGGGTTTCCAAATGACACCATTTTAACAACTTAAATTAGCTGCACCAAGAGGGTACTGATATTTTGGTTTGTGCAAGACTTGCTTTTATGAAAATGTTGCAGGAATTTCTAAACATATTCAGCCAGCAATATTCGTTTACTCAGGTTATTTTTTCTTCTTTTCTAAGAAGGTGTTAATTTGGTGATTTCCTGAAAGTCTGTGTATTTTCAAATCAGAAGCAACCAGTGGGATAAGCTAATTTCCTACCTAACAGAGTTTAAAACCACCTTCAGAAATTTCTCTGTCAAGCCCAGTATTCCCGCTTAGGTCAGAAGATTTCTCTCAGATCTTTGGGAAATCAGAAAGGCATTCTTGTGGTCTGTATTAAGTCACTGAATCACTACAGACAAAAAAAAAATAGTAACTAGCTCCTGTGTTCTAATTCTCACACATTCATTATACCAAATATCAGACATTCTACTTGAATTTTTCACTCTGTATTTTCCTCTCCGTCTCATAGAATTAAATGCCAACCAGTCAGCTAAAGCCTTAATGAATTAATGTTCACAATGTACACAGATCAATATTAATCATTATCATGTGCAACTTTCTTGTCAATTTCATGTTTTAACTCCTGAAAACTGAGAATGAGAGGAGCACTGATGTCGACTTTATGCATCAAATCATGAAACATTTCTAATGTATGCCTGCTGCTACTACATCTTCTCATGGGAAATTCCTATTCTGGCCAGTAGTGACCGAGGACAGCTGTTATATCCTGTCTAAGAGGAAACGTTTCTTGATGTGAGAAATATGATGGAGAGTGGTGAAGAGACACTTCAAGGTTTTCCATGCATCAAGTCAGGTCCATCCACATTGGCTTCACCTGGCTTGGCATTTCCCTGACTGATATCCAAGCTGATCCTCACAGGACCACAGATTCATGAACCCTTGCTATCTCCCTTTTCCCTATTTCAAGCCACAGGGGAGCATGATGCAGATATATCCCAGCAGCTTTGCAAGTTAAATTATTGTCCCCAGGGCAGGCATGCAGACAGCTGAGCTGCACCGTGCCTCCTGACACCACTCCGTTGTTCCAGTCCTGTTTATTAACACAAGCTTCACATTGTAATGGAAAACAAAACAAAAACTATTTAAAAATATGATCACGGAATCACAGAATGTCAGGGATTGGAAGGGACCTCAAAAGATCATCTAGTCCAATCCCCCCGCCGGAGCAGGAACACCCAGATGAGGTTACACAGGAAGGTGTCCAGGCGGGTTTTGAATGTCTCCAGAGAAGGAGACTCCACAACCTCCCTGGGCAGCCTGTTCCAGTGCTCTGGCACCCTCACTGAGAAGAAGTTTCTTCTCATATTCAAGTGGAACCTCCTGTGTTCCAGTTTGTACCCATTGCCCCTTGTCTTATCATTGGATGTCACCGAGAAGAGCCTGGCTCCATCCTCATGACACTCACCCTTTACATATTTATAAACATTAATGAGGCCACCCCTCAGTCTCCTCTTCTCCAAGCTAAAGAGACCCAGCTCCCTCAGCCTTTCCTCATAAGGGAAAGTCAGACAGATGCTCCACTCCCTTAATCATCTTCGTTGCCCTGCGCTGGACTCTCTCCAGCAGTTCCCTGTCCTTCTTGAACTGAGGGGCCCAGAACTGGACACAATAATCCAGATGCGGTCTCACCAGGGCAGAGTAGAGGGGAAGGAGAACCTCTCTCGACCTACTAACCACTCCCTTTCTAATATACCCCAGGATGCCATCGGCCTTCCTGGCCACAAAGGCACAGTGCTGGCTCATGGTCATCCTGCTGTCCGCCAGGACCCCCAAGGTCCCTTTCCCCTACACTGATACCACTTTTGGATTTTTTCTGTCCTTGAAAATAACATGTCTACATGTGAGAAGCAATCAACCTTGCTGGACTCTGTACACGCAGAAAAAGCTAACTAATCTCCATCAATAACTGAGAGTTGAGTTTTAACCTTGTGCCTTTTTAATGATTAAAATTTATGTTTTCAAGATTTTATTTCCTTTACAAGTGAGATATTGTTCTCTTTTTCAGAGGTTTCCTATTGCCCCATGAGTCAAAACTTAGCACTTAAAAAATTGGAGAACTGGTAACCTCATTGATTGGTCACTGAAGTTTTAAGTCAGTCCCACAACAAACGTATTATATGATCATGACACGTGCTGACAATTTCCACTAGTATTAATATGTTTACCATGGTGGAGGAGGTTGGGAGCAGAATCAGTCTATCTTTATTCATAAAACAGCTTTCAACAGTTCATAATTAGCCAGCGGACAACATAACACAGAATGACTGCATACCCTCTACCCCACTTCATTTGGATGAGAAATTAAATGGAAACAACTTTCTAAACAGATATATTTCCCACATTACCCCAAGCCAGTTGGAGAGTCAACATGATTTTTGTTATGTCTAGTGATGGCTTTGGATGGCTTTCTGGCTCTCATTTATTTCGTATATATTTGGCATAGATCATACTCAGTGTTTTGGATGAGAAAAGAACCAGGAAAGTTATGAACTTTATAGAACAAAATAAATAATGTTATGGTGGGCCAGTGGTATTAGCTCTCCCCTAGCCGGCCGTGCATTGAGGTCATTGTTGGGGCAATGGATGAGCCTTCTTGACTGAAGCTGTGAACAAGAGAAAAGGGTAGGACTCCAAAAAGCCATAACTGCATGACTGTAGGATACTGCTCAGGGACGTCAGGGGCTTTATTATTTATGAAGCAACTGAGTAATAAACATAATTATACCAGGAAAGAACACAGATCAGGAACAAGAACACAATATCAGTGAAAGCCCTAAAGTATAATTTTGTGTGAAGGCCATAACCATCAGGAATAAATGTGCTTTTTTTTTTTTTTTCCTTTTTATTTTTTTCCTTCTCCTGCTCCATCACTCCCACCCTCTACCAACATTTTATCACGTTTTTGGAGAAGGGTAGGAGAATTCTCGATCCCTAAAGTACATTAAATTTATATTTAGAGAACAGCCTGAACAAAACCCCTACTTCCAAAGCACCTCAGACTTTGCAGGAAATAGACGCTTAGCTCCTGGCTGTCATGGCCCAATCCAAATCTTGTAACAAAGCAAAGTTCAGAAAGGGATAAAAATTTTGGTTATTGCGTAAAGGGAACATTTGGTTATGAACAGCAGAAGGGCAGATGTCTGTTCCAGAAAAGCAATATAAGACTGGTGTAACCTCGGAGACTTTCGTAGGGCCAAACCAAGGCTACACAGCACAGAAGCAGAGTTTGGAACAGAAGATTGGCTGCATTTACACACACCTCAACACTTTTTTCCGCCAGGTCTTTCCTAGCAACGGTTTTACCTGATAGTTTCTTCTTGAATAATAAAATTTTCAGCATATGATTTTTCAGTTCTCTCCTTTTCCCTCATTCCTTCATTCCCTCCCTCCTCCCCCCACTCCAAGTGCTATGATCACTGGAAATAATATTAAAAGTTCAAGTCCTGAAAACACTTAATGCCATGATTAATTTTTACAGCTTAAGGAAATCCAAGATGACATATAGTAACTTTTTTCTTATTCATGGAAGTGATACTAAGCATTGTTAAGCCAGCACAATATTCAAATAAGAATAGTGAGCTCATATTCTCGAGAGTATGGAGCATTCAAGTCCAATCTTTTGCCAAAAAATCAAGAGGGAGATTCTGAACCACACTCTGGTTTAACATACAATTGCTTCTTTTAGGAACATATCAGCAGTTTCCTTTTTACTCTGCTGTTAATCAATAAGTGTGAACATGTGTCCTGAAGTTCCAGTGCAAAATATACTCCCCAACCTAAAGCAACAAAGCATTGGCAAAAGAGGAGGAATGCGTTCACAGTTAGAGCTAGGCAATGCTCTTCAGACAAAATATTTTTCAGAGAAAAAGGCAGATGTGCCCACATTAAAATATTTCACTAATTAAAATGTTTTCATCAGCATTTTTAAAAATATTTTAAGTTTTTTAGAGGCTGAAGATTTATTTCAATGTTTTCCTGGCAGTTATAAATCAAAGTAGGGGTTTTTTAACTGAAAATTTTCTCCTAATATATTGAAAAGTAATTTTTATAGGAGAAAATTAATTAATATTCCATTTTGTGTCCTTTTTTTTTTTCTTTTTCCAACCTGTTTCATTTAAAACATCAAGGTGTCAAGACCTCCAGCACACTGGAAAATATATTACTCACAGAGGTGTAGTTGTGCCAGTTAGAGATTTTGCAAATATTGTGAAGCAAGGACTCTGAGAAATTCGGAAAGGTGCAGAAGTAATTCAGCGTGCCTGTCTGAAATGCAGGCATAGCAGGAGGATTTTCAGTTTGAAGGATCAGGTTGCGTTGGGCTTGCTTGCGCAGATGGGCTGGCACTCACCGGAGCTGTGCAGATGAATCAATGGAACAACTTTGGTAACTGCTCGCTAATGTAAACGAAACACTTCTCCGTGTGGCTCCACATTTTAAATTTACTCCTGACCGATGCTAATTTGGGTAACAATAATTAGGTCCTTTTCTCTCAAATGTCAAACCACAACATTTGCTCTTCTGTTTCTGTTGCCACCAAAAAAAAAAAAAAAAAAATCCCTCTCAACCATTCAATGTACCTTAAGAAAAATGCTTCAGATAAAACAAGATACAAGATAAGAAAAAGCTTCAAAACCTGTAGGAAGCCACAGAATGACCTCAGACTCCAGTGATGTAAATGTATTCCTACCTTTTGCTTGCATGGATCACTCCATTAACTTAAACACGACTATCAGCATAAACAGACTGGTGCCCAGGTGCTCACAAGTTAGCAGGGATGGGCCATTACAAAGCAACAGAAATTTGAGATTTAAAGCTTTAACAAAAATACCTCACACCTCAAAAAATACCTTCTGCAGCCCCAAGAGCTGTAAGGGTATCCCCAATACCCCATCCTCTGCGGAGCATAACTCTTCCACTACAGAGCACTCCTGGCAGCAGGAGCCTCCTCCCTCCTCGCTACCACCAGCGTGTTTATACACTAGCGGAGATGTGGACACACGAGGGTAAGCACCAGTTTGCAAAGGGAGAGGTAATATCAGCTTCTTCCCTCTCCTGCTCTCACAGCTGGAGAAAGCGTGGGGACACTGTGGTGCTCTGCAGATTATAAACCCTGTCCCCCCTCTCCACTGTGGGGGAAGCAGAAGAAATGTGACTCAGGTGGCTCCTGAAGGCAGTTCCCATTCTGCTGCTCCTCATGCAGAGCTGAGGTGACGGCAAAGGTTTAGTCCTCAAAACATGGAGCAGGACCTTCCCCAGGCAGCACCTCAGGTAGGATGCCCACGGTCCATAACACTAAAGCTTCCTCCTTACAGAGGACTGAGTAACAGCTTATGTTGTTATTTGCAGAGGTATACCAAAATTATAGGGTTGGGGGCTGATATTTTCTGCGTATAGCTGGCCAGGGAACTCAAAGTATTTGTGCCAAGTATTTCCTCCATTTAAAAAATACACATAACCTCTACCACCAGTTTCCTACTTGTTTATCCACAGGACAAGACACATGGGGGTAGTAATTCATCTCCCATTTAGAGATGTTATGTCCAGGCGCTGAGAGTGTACAGGTCATTTATGAGCATACAGCTCATTTTCAGGCCATTTATTACGCCCATCCATCTCACGATCTCTCCCTGGTGTTGCCAATATATGATAGCTGCTTTTCTAGTTCTACCAAGCTCCTTGCTCCCAATGCATTCAAGCATCTCAGTGATATTAATGAACATATCCTCACGACACTCCCATGAGGTGCGTGGATATTATCACCATTTACAGAGGACTTGCCTCTGGCTATACAATCTGTGGCAGACCTGGGAAGTGGACCAAGAAATCTGGTGCTTCAGCCCAGTGCGTTAACCACAGCGCTCTTCCTCTGCTCCCTTTTATGAGCCTGACACCTGTTCGCTGGTCAAGGACCACCAAACAGCGATCAGATGGTAATAAACTTTTACAGTCACTGCAGACCTGAGCTGGATTTGAACCAGCATCTTAGAGGTGCAAAAGCCTTATGTATAGCCCATTATTGGTCCCTCGAGTTATGTATTTCTCTGGTGAATGGTGTGTTACCCACGGTAGATGCAAGCTTAGGACACCAAAAGTCTCCAAAAAGCAGGTATTATCATGTCTCCAAAAAGCAGGTATTACTGTGTGCTCAATATTATTTGGGTATGGTGGAGAATTCGTATGGTAAGGGTGTGTGCCTGTGCCTGTATTTGTGTGTGCGTGTTGTTTTTTTTTTTTTTTTTCCAAGGAAACATTAGAAATCAACCTTAAGGATGTGAGCTTAGTTTAAATGTCAGCTGAAAAACAGCTGCTGAAAAGACATATAATCCATGAGCCAAAAAAGTGGGGCTGGGAGGAAGTTGAAATGAGAGATGTTTAGTTTGCTAATGCTCCTGTGTGAGGATAAAAGGGTGAGATGTGGGGAATCTTCTCTGGCATGAGGTCCCGCAAAGCGTTCTGGAAGATTCGGGTTAGCAGAATATGATCTCCCCATATGGCAAGTTTGAAAAAGTGGTGAAAGGAGTCCAAGCATATGCAGCAGTGATGTAACAGGGCCAGAAGGGTCAGGCACCTGTGACTTTCTAGCCACATTAAGTTCTTCAGAAGCTGCTTTTTAACTTAGCAGAGCAGAGTTTTCCATCACATATGTGTAAAACATTTCATCCATTACAGGTTTCTTGGCTCTTCTGGATTGATTTTGTTCATGTGTGGGGAAATTTAAGGAAATAAAACAACAACAAAAAAAAAGCTTCTGAAACACATTTCTTCTCCTGTTTCAAAATTTATCACTCATCCCCTTGAAGCGCAAGACTCTTGTCTTGCATTTGAAAGGTCAATTTTTCAGTTGCTGTGTTTTGCTATGTGTTTGCGTGCTGCTTAGCACAATTAATACACAGGGCTGCAAGAGCCTTCACCTATTACTAGGTATCTTAGGTAGTGCTATAATACAGAGCCACTGATAAATCGCTGCCTTCTATCCACTCTAAAACTTTACAAAGGCAATGTGTGAACTCTAGCCACAGGCAAAATAACAACTGCCTATCCCTCCTCATATCAAAAATTACTTAGAGCAGAGTTTTCTCCTGACAGCTATAATCCTCAACTAATCCTCACTTGCTACAAAAAAAATGACAGAAAATATGTTCAGTGTTGCAATGCAGCTGACTCTTCTACCTTGCACTGTACTCGAGGGGTGAGGCTCCAGGCAGCTACATGGGGCTCAGAGCTCATCACAGATTTTAGGTGTTATGCAGGTTCAAGCCATCACCAAGCAGAGAATGAAAACGCAGCCTCTGGAGGAGCCCTGGCAGATCCAAGATTACACTTGTGGCAACCAAAGCATGATACTGCAGTCTAAACAGTGAGTTCTGAGCAAGAATACCTCATCTTCCACCAGCTTGGATCACTGTTCAGGGTGACAGATAGGCAGGCACAAGCGGTAACACTGAAATACCTTAAAATTTTTGGATGTGAGCCTTTATAGTGCATATACTACTCTCACAATAGTTGCAGGAAGAGAGGACCTGACACCACTGATCCTGAATCCTAACCTTTTGAAATTCATTCCTCTGTAAAAGTAAAGGTAATGCTAGTCCCCATTTTTCTGTCACTAGAGATTAAGTCAACTTGTCATGTCTAAATGCTGAGATCGCACATGATATTCCTGGCATGTAGAACGAGCTAGGGTCAGCATGGTCCCTCAGCATATTGTCTCTTTTCCTCACCGTGGTCACCGCTCTGTATGTAGTGAGTCCATTTTCAGCCCCTTTCAAGACAGAAAATTTAAAATATTAAAGTAATTAATTCATTATGCAGCACTTCAGAAAGCCAATTATCAAGTTTTCCACAGCCAAATAGCCAAAGCTGTAAGACTAGGGCTAGCACCTAGCCTATCCTAAAGAACCCCTTCCAGCTAGAAGAGGTGCAAGAACCACAGGCCAGACTCAGTACATGCTATCGCCTCATGTTTTGAACCACCCTGAATTCACAAGTCCATTAGTTTCCAGAACATATGAGGAAAAAAAAGGTGAATTCCCCTCTTGTCAACTGCCTCCTGCAATTCTAGCTGTCTTTTATCCCAAACTGTATCACAACATGAGGTGCCTTATCAGACTACAATAGGTCCTTTATGTCAGTCTAGGGAATGTCACAGGCGTCAAGAGGGTTGCGTTAATCTGCACACTTTCCCCTACCATGGACTATGTCCCTTATTGCACCAGTGCCACCCATAGATCAAGGTGTCGATAAGAAATTCCCTCTGATACCAAACCTGATCTCAGCTGATGGAGGCTGTGGACCAAGCTGCTCAGCTTGCCTGCGCATAGATACAGGGTAGGAAAACGAGGATGGGAAACTGAAAGTTTTACTGTCATTAACAGCTTTGGGGACAGTGAGCGTCAGGCAGGAGCTGCACCACAGACCACCCTCTCCATCAATGGCAGCGTCCCCCCAGCCATGTGCTGGCACAGACTCTCCCCCACAGCAAATGCAGAGGAAAACCTGCAGACGGGTGAGCTGCCATCATCCACGTGCCCAGCGGCACCTCGGGGAGCCACCACGCTGCTGAGGGAATGGGGTGAGAGCCCCCTAGATGCCCCCACCCAGGGCTGAGCTCCAACAGCCACCCCAGCCTGGGGCAGCCGCGCTGGCCAGAATTAGGGCCGTTCTCTGGCATTTGACGTTGTTTGTGACAACACTCACAAAGCTTCACAAGTGGATACTATCAAGGATTACTATTTGTGTGTTAGTGAGTCACAATACGCCAGATTCATAAGAGCCAGATGTCACAGCTGACCCAGACAAGGCACTCAGACAGATCCCACGCGTTTCATGTGTCAGGCTTATATCCATTCATAAAACAGCTCCCTCCCAAAATATAAGTCTTGGGAAAATTTAAGATCATTGTGCAATCCTAAGTCAAGTTTCAATCACAGTTTCTTAGGTTTATTTTTCCCCTTCTCTTTTTTTTTTTTTTTTTGGTCAACAGTGGTTAAAAGAAAGGAGGGGCAGGAAATGATGTCCATCACAGAGGAGGATATAAAAAATGAAAAATATGGGTAGGCAGGCTTGGAAAAATAACTTCTTTTTTTCTGCTTTTCAAAATGTTACAGCTATAGAAACAATCTCCTGGACAAAGTCAGACAGATGTTTTTTTCTTCCCCTCACTCCCCCCACCCCTTTCTTTGGATGGAGTGACTTTCTCAAGAGCACAGCTGAAAAACCTTTGGAAAAAAAAACACACACGCAGTCTCAGGCGTTGGAGGTGTCTGGGGCTGAGGATTACAGAAGTTCAAATTGGCTCCCCCTGTCAAAATTACAGCTGCACAAAAGATGGTACAGTGTATCAGCCCAGGGCTCAAAAGGACTTTTTCCGGTTCTCAAGAACGATGCAGGTCTTGAGAAAACGCAGCTGTGCTGCGATTAGCCCAGGCTGTGCTGGCCCAGCTGGGGCTTGCCCCCCCCACCGTCCCTCACCCTCAGACAAATTAGTGAAGATGCCAACCTGCTGAAGGGTGTGATTAGAGAGTACCTCCCCTTGTTCATTTGTCATTTAGAGATGATTTACTGCCAGGGCATACCCTTCACGACTTCTTATAATATGTTTTCTTTGTTTTCACACTTCCCTCTTGAGACTTGAAATTTAATATCTAATCCAGCAAACAGAGTTCTTGCTCCCTTGCCCTCTCTGTCTCGCTCCCCCTCTCCTTCCAGTGTATTATCCCTGTCCATTGCCCAGATGAAGTGAGCCGATTGAAATTTATATGCATTGTCACCGAGGTGCTGTTTTAACTGTACAAATGTGTTTCAAGGCTGTTGCACTATTCAAGCCCACCCCACCCGGGTGACCCTGCTAATCTCACGCTGCAGCCCTTGTCAGGTGATGACTGCTGAGAGATCCCTTTACAAGCTGCACCACACCATGGTTTCTTGGTTGTGCATGTGTGATCATGTTGGTGGAAGGTTCCCGTGTGTTGCACTTGGATGCTGCAGCGTCCACCAGTCGAGTGCAGGTGGAGCAATCCAGTGATCTACACACAGCATGGATATTCTCAGTAAAATCTACCAGATATTTTTGCCTACATGTTTCAACTGCCGTGTTTCCCCTTCTCCCTCCTTACAAACACAGATGAGTTGACTGGTTATGGAAAGCCAGCTACATAGGTGGTTTTACAACTTCTGAACAGATACACCAGCATAACATGGTCTGACCCTTACATATGCTGCCACCTAACACATAAAAGTAACACAACCTCCATCTAGCAAAGGCTCAGTACTTCAGTTACAAATCAGGTTGAGGTCCTCAGAAACTATTAAGCAAGGGTAAATTATATTCTTCCATAAAAAAGGCAGCTAAACTATTCATTTGAAATCCTGATTTTGATAACTGGACAAATGGCAGCAGTCCTGAGAATGTGAAGATCCTTTTGATCGCTCACTAGCTGCTAAAACCTTTAGTCCAATCCTCTTCTACAACTGCTGTTTCTGTACAGTATGTTTTAAAGGAAATCTCTGCAATTTACAGATACGGGAGCACCTGTAAATTTGGGGTTCTTCCCTTGATGACCATTTAGGTCCAGAAAATCTTGCTTCCTCTAAACATTTTCTTTCAAAACTACTGCTATTCCTTGTATTATATTCTGCCAGCTCTAGAACTGATTAACTACTATTGCCTTCCTTCCTTCCTTCTCACTCGATAGTACCAATTATGCTGCTAAAAAAAAAATTGCCCACCTCCCCCACCCATCTAATCACAGTCTTCTCTTCAAATCCTTCCGTAGGCTTTTATATACTCAGAGGAATTCTCTCACGCTTGCATGGTAATCTCCACTTCTGCCTATATCCTTCTTCGCCCTTATTTGTGTTCTCTGCCCACTTGCCTAAAATTACTCCCCGAGATGCTTCTGGTGTTTTCATGCGTTCTTCCTACCTTCGAGCTCCTCCTGACAACATGGAGCTGTTTCCCATCTGGCTGTGCAACAAATGGTCATCACCTTCTCACTCTTACTTCTGGGAGGTATAGCAGGACGGAAACAGCCTGTGTGAATCATGCATATCTAGACAGGTATATTTTATATGTAAAATATTTGACCACTCTCAGGCTAGGTCATCCTCCAGATAATAGACACATTATCCAAACAGCATTTCCTCTGCAATTTAACATACTGTCTTAGATTACTTGTAACTTGTTGAAAAAAATAGCTATATACCCAAATCTTTCATTTTGCAGCAAACTTTCATTCAATTCATGGGTAGTGGCAAAGCATAAACCTGCCATTAGATATACTGTGCTATCTTTGGCAAGCTATTTTATTTTTCGCTCTAGTTTGACTCCCTCTGTAAAGTAGATGAGAGCAGCTGTTCTCCAAGCCAGCAGTGATGAGCCATCTTATCAATTACTTGTATCTTTTTAGTCCATTTATAAATTCTTCAGAGGCTGATATAGGTCTTGGTAAATCAAGGTGCATTGCCAGGTACAACGAAACCTCCAAACTCAGTACCAATGTAACACATCCATAACAACAGTGTCATGAAAATTAATTAATATTTTTCCAGTGCTCTGAGCATGGAAAACACTGCATAAGTGCCAACAAGGCACTTTGTTTGCTTTTGGTCAGGGCCACTTTGTGGCAGGAGTAGTAGTAAAATGTGTTGAATAAATCATTCACCAGGAATTGTTCAGTCAGATCCCAGTATTATTACTGGAGTCAACTGCATGCAGTTAAATATATTAAAACATTTACCATCTTTATTTCAAATGATATATTCTGGATTACTCTCAAAACATTCTCAAATTCATACCATTGGGTTTTACAGTAGCTATATTATGTAAAGCGTACATTAAGTAGACTCCATAATACAGCAAAAGTATTTTTGATCAGTGATCTTCAGAGCATATTGCATGTGGCATATGTTTTTCTTTTTTTCCCCAAAAATTATTATCCTTGATAACAAAACTCTTGGAAACACTTGGAGATGAGGGGGATTTTCTACTGCTGCTAACTAATTTCAAAGCCAACTTGAAATGTAGGCTGACAATCTTTAGTATCATTTTTCCTTTATTATTTTCTGAGGAGACAGAGGATTAAATCTGATGCTTATTTAATTTATAGATTATTAACACCAGTTATACCCAGGGAGAATGTTTCCAAATTCCTCTACCACTTTTCTTTTAAGCTTTGTGTATAAATTCAGTTCTCATGGAAGGGGAGAGGGGAAAAATCTGATATCACTGACTAAAGTCAATATAGCAGAAGCAGATGCTGTCCTAGCTTCTGCTCAAAGCTTTGCCAGTACTTTTGATCCAGTTTGTTATATCCTCTCCCATATCAAGCCTTATCTCTTTCTTGACTAGATCAGCAATTGACTCTCAGTCCAAATTACATAGGAGAGCTCTGTATTTTGCCAAACATCCTGCACAAATTAGAAGGAGCTCTTAAAAAAAAAAAGGTAATCATGCTTGTGGTCAAAATTTATAAAGGCCAAACCTTTTGCTCTTCTCCAAGACCTGCTAGCAGGGATCTCAAAGTAGAAGTGTACCAACGGTGGTATTCTAGCACAGTTGGTCCCCCTCGATTAGGCCTATACTCCATGTGTGCATGGAGAAGACCTTTCTTAAGCCCACTGGAAGAAGCAGGGTCAGAAGCACAAGTGCCAGATTCCCAATGAATCTCTTACACCAGCACAAACCATGCTACTACATTTAGCATGTGGTAAAGTGCTACCAGGTAAAAATGATCACGTTGTGTCTTGCTGTAAAGTCACAGACAGCGACTTGTGGGCTCAGCACCTGTCTTTATATCAAACCTTCTACAGGCAGAAACAGTCTCACATTGTAGCTGGGAATCCTACATTGGCATTACACAAGGATACTGTGTGGTATGCCTTCTTATACAGCCTTAAACGCTGCATACTTCCTTCTGTCTTGTTTCCAATGTCATGTAATTTGCCAAGCTAATCACTTGCACTGAACAAGGCAGAGATGTAGGAGGAAACAAGCAGCATGTGATCACATAGTTAGAGCCTAAGTTAATATGCATATTCATGGGGCACATGAGGCCAAATGAGGGCAGGAGAGACTGCTTTAATATTCTACTTTCTTCAATTACCTAGACCCAAATGGCAACGATTCTCAGGACTCCTCTAAGGAAAAGACAGTGTGGCATATGCTCACTGTCAGATGCTGAGGAGAATGGCACTATGCACGCTTTCCCCAGCATTATTGTGACAGGGATTACGGACACAAGAACAAATTATCTCAACTCCCTTGCTCCCTAGTAACCGCCCCTGTGAATGCTATCAACACATTATAGATGTGTGTTATAGCTTATTCTTCTTTTACTTAGGAGTAAACAGCCCTGAATTACCTCACCACCACTTACACAAGGACAGTTACACACTGGATACACAGTAGGTTGTCATCCTATGGAAGCCTTCTCTAATTGGGAAACACAAATAACAGATGTTAAATGAATTAGAGTAAGCAAAAGTTCATCTTTGATTCAAGAAAAAAGAAATCCAATAATAATACTTGTGTGTGTGTGTGCGCACTCAACTAGCCCCTCTTCTTAGCCACGCCACATGGGAGTATCATCTTCTTGGCCCCACTCCAACCGGGATTAAGAAAAATCACTATTTTATTGGCTACCTATGGCATTATCTGTATGGTTTCTTCCATCTTCTTGTAAAGGGCATGGCTCCTGTCAAAGGTGACATGGGGCTAATGTGGCTTGTTGTTCTGCAGTAATAACAGTTTTCTTAAAAATGTTAAAATCCAAAATGGTCAAAGCCACCAGAAAAGTAAAAAAATGTTAATTGTAACAGAAGCTGTAAATACTCATGGCTTGTAGGGCCTTCACAGAACTAGCAGGTACCATAAGCCTTACCTTAACCAGAATACTCAACCTATCACAAAGTCTAACTTTTTAAACAGAGGTCACAACAATGAAAGAACCTTTCATGTTGAATGTGCCTCTACGTTTTATCTTCCAGCACTACCACAAAGAACCTCTGTTAAAGTGTTAAAGTTAGCAGATAGAATCTTCAGGAATTCACCTATTGGAAGATCAGCAAACAGGAAATTTTAGTTCTCAACAGCTCCTGTTCCTGTAGACTCCTCTAATACAGCTCCCACCCTGCTGCTTACCACAGCTAAGATTGCCTCGATTTTCCTATTATAGATGTCATATTTCTAGTACTCACAGCTCAGCTTTTGGTATTTTCCTTTGGACTGACCATGGAAATTCAAGCCTATAATCTAAAAAGCATGTATAAATGCTCCATTTACTCACAGAAAACCTTTACAGTCAGCTACTTAAACAGAAATCTTTAGGAACATCAGCTAAAAATGACTCCATGCAACATCAGCTTTAACCACCTGTTACTGCAGGCAGTTTCAAAGTATAAACCTAAACATGACAACAGATCAAGCTACAATATAGTCTGGGTATAAGTGACTCAATATATTTTTGAACTTTCCAAGACTGCTGTTTAGCAGTAGTGTTTTAAAACACCTACAGTCACTTCGGCACATGATAGCCCACGACAGTTCCAAAGGAAAGCAGTAGAAAAACAGCCCTTGACTCAAGAGCTCTCAGATTAATTTGTGCTGTGGTCAAACATGTAGCCACAGCAAATTCACAGTGGTCACAGTTACCCGACACATGACAGCGTAATAAAAAAAGTGAGTTTTTACACAGTGGTTGCACACCAAGTCCCTGGTGGCCGTGTTTGGGAATTGCTGGTTTAGCAAATGCAATTCTTAAATGAGACGAGAAGCCTCAGTTCCTCTCTTGGTTCAAAGACAAATTCACTTAGACAAGTCATCTTTGCTTGCTGTATTTGCTGAACTTGCCAGTTCCTTCCTCGACACAGCATCTCCTTCTGTGCAGGGCTATGGGGTGAGCTTTTTCCGTCAATGACTGGAATTGACGGCAAGCCTAAACACTGCACAAGCTTCCATAGAAAAAGAAGAGCTACCTTTGGAGTTAAATATTTACTGAACTCTGTACCAGTTTTTCCTCTCTTCATTTGACAGTTCACGGTAAAGTTAGTGCTTATATGAAAAGCACAGCGCTCAGTTGAGTCCAAAACCAGTTCAGCTGCGGAACAGGTAGTACAAGCGGTCTAACAGGACCTCACAGATGTGTTTCAGCACTGACCTACATACCTCTCACTGCTGGATAGAAAAATAAACAAACAAACCACAGCAGTGTGTCAACTAGCATCATTTTGGCACCCACCACCTCAAGAATGTCGGGAGACCCAGGACTGATACCGAAGAGGCTTCTTTAATCCACTAAATGCATGTTCTCAAATGACCTTTTGCTACTAGAGAAAACTCACCAACTCAAAACAGTGATCCCTGCCTACTCAGTCCTGGACCTTGTCACTGTGACTCTCACCATAATGGCATTTAATGCCATTTAATTCCAAACGTGGTGACAGAGTTTATCATTAAAGTTGCTTTTCCAGGACTGAGCCATCAATTCATTTCAGCAGTCGCTTTTTCTCATAGAACAAATTATCACCAAAAACGCAAAGTATCTGCCTCTTCCAGTAACAGATGGTCCTTAGACAACAGAGAACTGAGTCTTATCAATAACACTCTCAGCTACACAGGGAAAAGAAAGCTTCCTGAGCTACAGCGTGAAGTACCATTTACTGCCACAAGGGAATGCTTGGTGGGGCCAGATCTCCTAGAGCATGCTGGCTTGAAACAGGAGATACAAGATCTGGGGCAGGGGCACTTCATGTAGATTTTTCCACCCTATGGAATATGTTTCCATGGGAGGAGAGGAGGGAGGCAGGAGTTTAATTGTGAGTTAAAAAGCTGTGTTGTAATCTAAAGGGGAGACAGGGTTTGGCCGATGGTGGAGAGGTGAGGGACTCAGGCGCCTTGCCCTGGGAGCAGTATGGCTGGGGGAGCACTCCTATGCGGCAGGGAATCGAGCCAGGGTGCGGCTTGAGCACGTGGCAACAGAAAGCGGTGAAGAAGGAGCAAAGACTTTGATAAATGAAGAAACTATTTTTCCCAGCTGTCCCCTAATGAAGGTGCTTGCAATTTCATTCTAAAAAGGGGGAAAACGGGAGGAGGAGGAGGAGGAGTGGGTACTCTTTCTCATTAAAATCCATCCTTAGGCTGCCAACTACATACCCACGCTCTAACTGCCTATTTATTTCCCGTGGCTGGGTGATTTAAGTACATAGAGAAAAAGAACTGGCACAGGAACCCAAGGTCTTTACTCACATTTCATCCGCATGGACCACCAAGGCTCTAACCCAACACATGCCTGCCTTTGCGCTGACCCTTGCAGGAAGCAGCAGTCCCGGAGACCATGGCGTAAAAACTGTGTGATATTAACTTCAGTACCAGAAGTATGGTTGTTATTAATGGGATTATACCCTCTTTTGTACTTCACACCCCAATGACACTTCCTTTCCCTTTGAAGCAGGAGCGCTTCCTCCTCTCCTGCTTCCACACACACATCCTTGCTTCAAATCTGTTCCCAGAAAAAGGGAAAGTAAAGTCAGTGAACATTGTCGAATTCAACAGAAAATATTTGTTTCTTTTCATGGGAAAGGCCCGGTATTTTTCAGCTAGCCCTAATATGGTCTTTCTGATATCTTTTTTATAGTTGAACTTTTTAGAAAAACCTAAAAATTTTTCTTCCAAGGAGTTACTTTAAATCAAGTTTGATCTCTTCCAAAATCAGAGGCATAAGCAGTATCAGAATTGAGGTAGACAACATCTCAATACCCCCACACCTAAAAAAATCTGAAGTTCCTGTTAATCTGTTCTCTCCTACCTCATTTCAGCCTCTTTTTCTCTGACTAGCAGAAAAGCAGGCTTAGTAAAAGATTTGCAACTTTTCTTATGTTTTGCTACTTGTATGCCTTTTATGCAGCTGGTTTCAAAGCATACCTGTTTCTAGTTGCCTTCTCCATTGAAAATAATGCTTGTTTCTGAGATGAATCCAAAATGGAGGGCAGACCATCTCTGGAAAATCTCTTCTCTTGGTCTTATTAAAGAAAAAGAGTCATGTTCTGCACCCTGCAAGGCGCAGTAGCAGGCAAGGTCTCAAGTGACACGGAAGTCTTTAGGACAAAATAGATAGGCAAGGGTCATGGTATGAAGAAGCATCTTCTTGTGACCAGCTAGCACTTGCTGCTACTAGGAAAATCACCAAGTTGGCTGGAAGCAATAGCCAACCCCATGAGACATAGTGTAGAGGGGACATATATAAGCTTTTAAACATTTCTATTCTGTCTCATATGACTACTTTGAACTCTTCCTAATTAAAAGATTTCTTGGGTTCTATTTTAACAAAATTTTGACTTTTGTTTGTTTGTGCTTTTTATTTTCTTTTGTTTGATTATTTCTGGGTTTTTTGTGTGTGTCTGTGGTGTTTCGTTTGTTTGTTTGTTTGTTTTTGTGGGTAGTTGTTGTTGTTTAAAAGCCCCTTGGTCACTTTGGGGAGCTCGCTGCTGGTAAGAAGTCTAGCTGTGGCCAGCAAAGGTACCAGCATATTAATCAATGGGAAATGCTAAAGGTTGAGTGCTGTTGCTTAATTTCTTTGACTTCAAATGAGGTAGGTACTTGGCTCACAAGCCTGACTCCTGCCTTGGACTACTCCCTTATTTCTTAAAATACTGTTTCTGCTAATACTGTCTTTTGTGCACCAGAAACTATTAAGAAACTAACTGGCATAGGGGAGACTCAAGCTAATTTCCTTTTCACCTTGATAAAGGAATGGAGACTAAATCCATTTGTAAGAGGCTGTAGTCTGATCCTTACCACTATCCAACACTAAAACATCTTCAGATGTCTCCAAACCCAAAGGGAAGGAGGTACCTTCTTATAGACCAGAATTAAAGCCCCTAAGCCTGAAGAGGGAGACATGCTTGTCCACATTATTTCCAGTCAGTTAACTTCCAGCTGCATTTGTAGCTAGGAATAAATGCACGCAAGCTGGATTTACCATCTCCCCTCATACAGGCACATGAATATCAGCCCACTTCCAGTCACTACACACATAAATTTGTTTCCTTTTTATTTATTGCTTTATCATTGAAGCTAGTTGTTGTGAATCCCACTTCGAAGATCCTTCCCACTCACAGCACATAGAGTCTCGACGCCTAACTCCAGGATGAAGGCAACAGTACCAAGATGCCTAAAAATTAGAGCTCTCTTGGTGCTTTAGCTCATAGTACTCAGAAGTACAGTTAAAACTATGGCAGCTATGAAGATTTAAGTATCCCTGATGATAAGCAGTAAAAATGGGTTTACAAAAATTTTTAAGTGATTGTCGAGATAAATCTGTTATTGTCTGGAAGATGCTCAGATAGTCCAAAGGAGAAGCAGGGGAAATATATATATTAAACACACTATAACTTGTAAAACTAAGCAATATATCTCTCTGGATCTGAAAACAGGCAGCTTGGCTCAAGTGTGGGAAGCTGGAGACACTTAAACTACTTTGAGCAATTTCTCCTTTTATATGTTTTGCCTGTATATTTAATCTAACTCATTTTCTTGTTACTGTTGTGCTCAGGTTGGACTTGATAACGTACATAGTGATTGAACTCCTTGGTAGCATATACTGCATGTAGAGATTAGATTTGCTTTTCTATCTGCCAAGTACTACTGCCATACACATTTATCTTATATCTTAATCCAGTTAGAAAGGCAAGAAAATCTGTAAATATAGATTTTAGTGTCCTCGACCCTGTTAGCATTGATAGCAATATATAACCTTGTGTTATCATAACTCCTTCCAAAACAACAGCTAGACCTGATTCAGTAAAAGCAGTCTCAAAAAAACTTCACCTTTTTGGCCATTAAATATCTTCAGCACAATGACTGAAAGTCCTTAAAGCACTTTTAGTAGTGCTTCAGTGGTTGATACACTTATCTATCCTTAGCTTACAGACACCTCATCATTTTTGCTTCATAACAACCCTTTTCAGTTTCATGCTCTTGATGAATGATGCCGTTCAGAGTACTAAACTGGGCTGCTGCTGCTAAACAGCCACCTGAATATAAAAAATAAGACACCATTTAACTGTAATCCTGTCTAGCTACTGTTGTCAGGCTCCTGTCTCCTATGTAACACAAAGTACATAGTTTGCTTTGGTCAGTCCACTGAAGGTGGTTTTCTGAGTTTCTCTGTGTTGAAGGCCTTGTTTGTTCATGTTCGCAGAACTGATGCTGCTCTGTACCACAATAGGTCTCCTGAGACAACAAATATATGAGCTATCAGGATATCAGTGGGAGGAAGAAGTGTGTATGTAGGAAGCTTACACTAAGGTACATGAAAAAAATTCCTGAAATTCAGGAGGGAAGAAAGGACAGATGGATTTTTTTAGTAAATACTGATGCTTCGCATCTCCTTGGCTCCATAAGGGAAAACATTTTCTACTAAAAATAGTAGCTGGATTGAAAAGGTACCAATTTATCTGAGGGTATAAAATGATGTGTGAACTATCAAAAAAGGCAACTCAAAGCGTGTTTCCCAGAAAACAGCCAGCACATCATACCAGGAGGCTGGGGGTTAATCTAGTGGTAAACACAGGGTACATGCCTTGGGAAAAAGATTTGAGCAGTAGAATAGTTAAATGATGAGGTGAAAATCTTGTAGCTGCACCTCCAACAACCTACTGAGCACAAAAATATTTGTATAGTATTTACATTTCAAGCTTGGAGCTCTGCCTGTTTTTTTTGGTAAATAACCCTCTCAAACCTTGCAACCCTCTTTCTGTTCCCAGGCCCATCAAAGCATCATCTTCTGGTCAGCAGGCTTCTTGTCTTAAGAGTAACTAAGGGACTACACATATAAATAAGTAAGCATGTATGCAAAACCATGTAGATGTTGCATCTATACAAGCTTTGGAACCATGCATTTATTCTACTCTTGTGACGGCTTTGTTTTCTACCTTTTATGTGTCAATCCATCTTGTATAGCACAGGGACTGAGTTAGGCATGGCTTCCTCTCGAAGTGCGTGCTTGTAAGTTTTGATGAACGGGGTTTCAGGCCCAGAGCTAAGCCATACGGATATTTGTAAGTATGCTAGTGGACCCAAATGCTTAAGGGTAGGAACACATCTAAATACTTACATCATTTTAATAGGATATGTGGACAAAGAGCACTACTGCTTGGGTTGTTTTATTTTTTTCAGCACCTGTGGAAATGCAAGAAGTTACAGGTATTAGGAGCTTCCAGGGCTTTGACTAGGTACCACTTGGCAAAAAGTTTCTTTCAGGTCAAAATTTAGCCAATGAAATTACTCCACTTCCTTGAAAAGCCAAAAACTCTGCTAACATCTGTAGACAGAGAACCATGCAGTTGCCCCAGAGCAAGCAGTAGCTGCAATGGACAGGCATACAGGGGGCTGGCAAGTGAATGTTATACATACTGCTGCCTGTGGTTATGAGAGAATTAAAAGCATTTGCTGTGATGACATTTTCATTAACAAGTTTCCACTTTGCTCACAAGGGAATATAAACCAGTTGTCTTCACTGGAAGGATCGCATCGTGCGATCAGGAAAACATCGGAAAGGAACAGACATAACATGAATGAATTTAATTTTAGAAAAAAGTTACATAAAGGCTGTGGGATATTCATGGGAGATGTTATTCAAAAATTCTTTCCTCTCCTTGAGAGGAAAAATCTCCCCGTGACTGTAGGCTTAAGGCTCTGGATGGGACACACACATTTATTTCCCGTTTCTTTAGGGCAATTGATATAACAGACTCAGAGAAGGAGGACTGTAATGGGAGAGAGGTGGTGGTGGTGTCCCCATGAGAGCTGGGGGAGAAGGCAGCAGTGACCCAGTGACAGATCCATCAGTGTGTGGCTGTGCTGCAGCCAGAGGCAAGTGGAATGCTGGCCATCGCAAAGCCTGAGCTTCAAGCACAGAGAGAGGGAAGGATGACCTCCAGCAAAAGGACTGGCCTGTGGATCAGGGGGAAAGATGTCGAGAGCTTGATGACCTACATGGCTTGAAGTGAAGGCATGTTAATATTGAAATATTGAAATAGTGGCAAAAAGAAACAATGAGCTCTTAATCACAGATTCATTTTCATTTGCTTTCTCTCAGGACTCTTCATAAACAAAAGAGATTGATTTCTCATTCCATATCAGGAGAATTCAGTAAAGTTCATTTTCACTGTCTAGAAGCTAACACTGGAAATAGATATATAAACTCCCTCCAGTTGCTCCAAGGCTAGGGATAGCAGGGAAAATGATGTGATTTATTAGATCATTCTGACTAATGCAAAGCTGCAAGGTGCATTCACGAAATCTTCTTACTCTGGAGGTCGCATTAAAAAAAAAAAAAAAAAAAAGAAAGATGAGAAGTCTGGAGAGTTTTTCCCTTGGGGGTGGTCTGACTAAGAAGTGACTAAGAGCTCTAAAGGAGAAATTATAGTAAGAAAAAGAGCATCCTAGGGTATCTGCAAACACCTGGTATAAGCGTAACTTTTAGTAAGGCAGATGACTAACACACACATCACTAAGCACTTTGTGTGGCATGGCTTTTCAGGTCATCTCGTGGTGTGTAGGCTCACACTCTGAAAATCTCCATGAAAACTACAAAGGTAAGGAAGGATGCGCAGGCGGAGGAAGAAATAAAAGTTCAGGAGTAGAATGCGAGGGAGTGATGGTGACATAACTCTAATTGGGTTGTATGAGACATTGCTGTCCTAGTGAGCCAAGAAGTTCATATGCTCTGAAAGGATAGCAAACTTCAATAAAATTCAGAACTCTCACAAGATATGGCAGAGCTGGAGGAGATAATACACAGTGTGCTCATGTTTCAGGCTGTTGTGTGTGATTTAAGAATCTGAAGGGATGATTTGCATTAAGCAAACCATCCTCCTGGTTTGTATGAGTTCAGCAATAAACTATATGTGATTTTAGTTATGAATTTACCACAGCATTTCTTCATTCATCTGAACAAAACTGACATTTACTGATAGGATGTACAATACACATGGTTCCTAGTTTAAGAGGTCTTTAGACCTAATATAACAGAGGAATGAAGAATATAATTTCAAATATTTACAACCAAGACTGACTGTGAAACAAGAAAAAAGACACCAATTTTTTCTTCTGCTACACTTCTGTGCAGAAATATGCATTACGAAGGAGACATTATTTTCTGACACTTCCATCATTATTGGAAACGAACTGCACGTGCCCAGCTATTTTGAAAGGACAGTACCTAAGTTTTACGTTACACAACAGGGCAAAATATTGCTGAAAACTGAGCCTGTAAACCATATTACACAACACTCTGAACAGCACTTTCAGAACTCCACTGGTTGGTTGAAGGAGGAGGATACGTACTCTCTATTTCTTGCAGAGATAGCAAAGGTACCACTCAAGACTTGAGTCTGGGGAGTTACAGAGAAATTTAGACTGAGCAAAGCAGGTTCCCTCCTGCAACTTAGCAGCAGCTCTGCAATTATTAGTAGATGAATTCATCATCTGTGCCAAGCATGAAATTGCCATGACCGTGTATGATGTCTCTAACTCACATTTGCATTTCTCCTTCATGCTTAAGCCCACCTAAAGTATTCATTTTATTGAGAGACGGAAGTAATGAGCATGTTTTGAAGGACAGCTTCAGTTAACCCCTTAAGTAATGAGCATCTTTTGAAGGATACCCTCAACACACCCTTGTAGAACAGCAGCAGTCAGGACTGAGAATCTGGTAAAAGGTGTCCATCACCATGTCTAAGTGAGAAAAGTTAATCAGCTTGACAGAAGCCACCATGGTCTAAAACTGCATAGCTCAGGACTGGGGATCAGGAGACCCAGCATGTGGAGCTATAATTCATACTCTGACCATGCCATTGAACAGGAGAGCAGTAGTTGAGGACTCTCAGGGTCTCATCATTAGATAACAACAGGAGAAAAAGCCATCCCCTTCTTTGGACAGAATAAATATTGTTTTCTTATTTGTTAGGGCAAAGGATTGAATATTTTTGGTAAATATTATTCTGGTTCCATTGGAGGCACTTCTTTAAGTAGGAGAGTATGGAAGTGTTTCCTCCATGCAGTAAAAATGAGCCTGGGATGATAATCATCCCATTTGCCCCTCTGTTATCTCTTGTCCATTTATATTATAAACTCTTCATGAACAGGGACTACTCTCCACATGTGTATGCAACATCCATTGTACTGTGTCTCCCATTTCAAATAGCACCTCCAATTTATATACAACCAAGCAATAGGAAGTTTAAGAACCGCTCCGCAGATGCAAATGATTACTAAGGCCAGTCAGGGACAGAACGAGAAACAGCAATCAGGATTTTCCACTCTTGCTTAATTCACAAATCCATACACTTTCCAAGGCAAGGAGCAAGATCTCCTTTGGCAGTATGGCTTTGTGCATATTCTTTAATCTCAAAATGGAAAAATGTATTTAGACAAAGTTCAATTAAGAAAATAGAAATAAAGCCCATAAAACTGTCCCAACTTTGTGGATATTGTGAGCCTACTAAATGGCTGTTGAAATAAATGTCTCTCCCTTGACTTCTGTGAACCCTCAGAAAGAGCCTTTATGGACTCAAAGCTGGTCAGAGATTGGGAGGGTGGGGAGAATATTTTTGGTACACATATCACACTCTGCCCTGGGGATTCAGTTTCTGCACACAGTGGAAAGGGAGTTCAAGATAAAATAGAAGGGGAGCTCCCTCCCATCACTTTAACAGTCAGAGCAATCTGAGAAACATTCTTGTATGAAATAAATCCTATCCTCACTTACACCCATGCAACTGAAGGCAGAATTTGGCTGCAAGACAAGTGTATTTCTTAACTATTTTGAGTGCCATATGCTATATGAGTGCCATATGCTAGCATTTCTTAACTATATATAGCCATTTCAAATGGTATACCAAGTTAAAGGAGAGAGCACTGCCCTGATCTCTCCTTCACCTCTCCCCAGATCTCTCCTCCCCCCTTTCTTTCCTTTTCTCTTCCTTCTGCACTCCTCCCCACCTACACTCAGCTTCCTTCATCACACTTCCTACTATTTTTTATTTTAAAAAACAAACAGTATTTTGTATTTCTAACAAACCTCCTCCTCCCCACCTCCCATCTGACATCTGGTTTTGTTCTCCCCCCACCCCCCCTTCCCCCATGCCATGTACAGCATGGGTTCCCATTTTGGCCATGCCAGGGGGTTACACCATGGATGCGGTAAGGGCAGGAGCTAAGTTGAAGGTACAGTCAGTGCTCCCACAACCCTCCACCACTTCATCTCAGCCTCTCCTCCTCTCACTCCCACCTCCTCGCCTCTTTCCATCTCTTAGGGACCCCTGGCTTTCTTCCCTTCCTTGAGCAGTCAGCTGAAAGCAGCTGCTTCCCATCAGGCCTGGTTCAGCAGGTATTTTCCTCCAGACTACCATATTTTATTTTATTTCATTTCAAACCTCCTTTAATTGATTTCCCTTTCTTGGGTAGCACCAGAAGCTAGCTTCCCCCTTCCAAAATGTAATGAGTGTGACAGCCTGACTCTGACATAAAAAACATTTGAGGTCTGAAGCCTACATGCTGCAGGTTAAACACGTTCAACTACCCACCTCAGCTTGTTTTGTCATCTTTAAAAACACAAAGCCTGATTGCTGTGTGCTCCTCAAAAGAAGAGGAAACACCCTTAGGGGTATCTCCCTTGCCTTGCAGATAATGTGGACCCTTCTGCACCCTCTGGCAATTGCAAAGCAGATGGAGTCAGCATTGTCACTGCCAGAAAGGCACACAGTACAAAGCAGAGGACAACAGGCAGCGTCCGGAGACTGACACAACATACTGTGTTGGAGCATGACTGAACACAAGCTGGGAGGAAGGAGCTCGCTACTGGGAAAGATCTGGGGAAAAAAAAAAACATAACATCTGCCTGACTGCAAGGAAGGAATTGGAGTTTTTTCATCAGGTTGTGCTTTGACCTATTTTTGCTGTTGCTCTCTTTTAATTTGGTTGTGGTCACTAATAAATAATGGGAATCATTTTGATTGTTGCGGTGGAACAAGTACTTGAAAATGTTTGTTCTTTGTAATCCACTAGGTCCACCATGTAACAAATGTCCCTTCACAGCCCATACCAAGGAAAGCTGAGAACAAAAGATATCCCAAGGGAGGAACACTAAGGCAGGGTAAAATTGACCTCCATACACACGATCAGCCCAAAATTATGTCAAAATTGATGATTTTCTTAACATAGGTCAAGAAGAATGGGATTCGAGGTGTGCATAGGCCTTTGCACCACACGGGAAAAATGGATGCCCCCATTTTTACATGAAATGTTTGCAGGCTGCTGGTGCTCTCTGGGACCTCTCAACACTGGAGAGCAAACAAGAGCCCACCTGAAGAGGATGAAGCAGCAGCCCTGCTCCAGCATCCTGGCATGGTTCCGTGCTGCCAGCAGCCCTTCTTCCCTCTTAGCAGCTGGACTCCTTGATGCAAAAAAATGTCCTTTGTAGGCAGCAGTTCTGGGACAAGGGAAACACCACAAAATGTTGGAAATTGAACTGGCGTGGCCTCTTTTCAGCTGACCCCAATGGTTTTTATAACATACCGTAGAGCAACAACACCCATCTGAATGTCACGTTCCACTGAAGCTTAACCTCAATTTGTACGTTTTGAGGAGTGTGTAATGTAGCTTCTGTATTTTTTAAAAAATAATGTAATTTATGATTTGCGTGCTTTATTGCCTTATAATTATAATCCAACAGTGCCATCCACTGCTTCTCCAAATAATTTTTGCTTACAGTTTCTTCCTGAAGTAGTCTTTTGTAAGTCACGGCACTAAAACCAAACAGTTTGACTATGTATACATATATGGTATATATGAACGTGTGGCCAGATGTGGGAAAAAAATTTAAAGAGCAAAATCAAAATTGTAATCTGGTGATGTTCATAAGGGATTACCAGAGCTGTCAAACAAAACCTTTCTGGGCTGTAGATAACACATTTCATAGTTAGAAAAACCACACTCCTGAGTCACACAGAGAAAGCTTGTGTGAGTAATTGTATAATACTTCTTGAAGTCAATCCAATAAAATAATGCCTTTCAACCCAAACTTTTCACCAGATATAATCACCTAGCCAACATGAACAGAACACCCTGTGCTGTGAAATGCCAAGCAATTCTTGCCAACTCTGGGTTCGTTGCTTTGGATGACAGCAGACAGCAACCCAAAGAACCATAACTTCAACACTGAAGTTTTCTGATGTGTCCTGTGACTGTTGGACCTCCAGATCGGCTGAATCATTTGACGCTTGATTAAGATTCCTTGAAAAAAAGTAACAAGTATGTTCCCAGGACACTACTAACAGTATCTCCTTCCCAGCAGGAAACCAAAAAACGTAGCCTGAATTCAATCAAAGCATTGTTATTTTCTCAAATTTTGTATGTGTCTTCATCTTGTATTTCAGACACTGTACATATGTGTGTATATATATATGGATACACATATACAAGAACCCACACAAACACCGACTGCATGTTCTTCATAGACACCTATAATAATACAAAGTAGTTTATAGGTGTACGAATTTTTTAAAAGCTCTTAAAATTTTGCTTCTAGCTCTTTATTTAGGAGCTCAAGTAAGTACAGACTGCTTTTAAGAGGTAATGAGCTTTGGCTGAGTTTTGTCAGAACTCCAAATACTGAGCTCCCCTGTAATTTTGGACAGCAAAATTTGAGGGGGGGGAAAGAAAAAAAAAAAAAAGGCACCTGAAATCTTTCATGCTTTATTTTCCTTGTTTCTAAAACACAGAGAAAACAAACAAACTACTTAAAAGCTCGGTATTTACATACCGTGAGTACATTAAAATATTTGAGATCCCAAATTCCAGACATCCAAATCTTACTTTTGTCAAACCAGCAAAAACTTAAAACTGAAGTAAAGGGCCAAGTGAACATTTCTCTTTTATGAGGAATCCTAACCATGTGGGCCTACAAAGGTTTTCATGGTGTGACATAAAAGGAAGGACAAGTTAAGCACTGGCTGTGTGTCAGAAAATCCAGCAAGTGACCTACAAGATCATTCCCAGCTACCAAAAGGCATGATTATCTTTAATTTTGTGTTCAAGTTGGAACTGAATTTGGGGGCCACTAACAAATGTTGCATAAAGTAGTAATTCTGTCCCTGTCATAAAAATGTGAGGCAGTTAGGCACAATTTATAGAAGGAAGTTTCCAAATCAGTAAGCAACTGGATTAAAAATGAATAACCCAAATATATAAAAATTAAGATATTTGCATTGCACTGCATAAAAGCTCCCAGGAAGGAAACTGCATCTGGAAATGAATCAGAAGCCTCAGTGCCAATAGCAGACAACTATTACATATGGGTTTATCAACTCTGCGTGGATGCACATGGACATACACAACGTATCAGCTATTAGTGAGTAGCCTATGTATCGGCTTAATGTATGACACCGAAGCAAACATCCTTGAAATGCATCTCTGTTACACTCCTTAACACTGGGAACTGGGATGCAAATGTACTGTGTTTAACTTGGTTTGCCAACCCATTTCCTAGCAGAATACATCAGAATTATCTACAGTTTAAATCATCCTCTGAAAGCAACTCATGACCAGAAGGGACTTACCCAGGGAATGAGAAAGAACTTCTGGATGTGTGCAACTGGGAGTGAAGTGATTTAGTGGTAGTTTTTATTTTATAACTAAAAGGATCATGTTTATACAAGTATTACTTCTGCCAATACCTCCCACTACAGTAAATTTATCTAACCCTTGAATCATCAATAGCACACGAAAAAACTACAAACATCTATCTGGCCGATACTGAGCCAAAACTCAGGCATATGGACTGTTGTATATTCTGTCATCAGGAATAAAGCATTGCAGTACGTTTCTTCTATTTATAGTTCAAAGAAATTAAAAAGAAAATTACAAAACCTTTAGTGTCAGCAAAGGGAGCTACAAAAGCTGCCTGGGCTTACACTGCTCATGACCACAACTTCGCCATATGCAGTTAAAAAATAGTAACTCTGATTGACAATATTTATCAGTTTTGTTTATGTGAAACTAAAAGGAAGACTTGTAATACACTGTAGAATGTCTAATCTGACACTGTATTGTATACTTGGAGGGAAAACAGTAACAAAATGTGGACAAGTTCAGTAGCTAAATGCATGGTTTATGACTGAGAAAACTCTTTCAGAACAAAAGCTCTTTTTTTCCTATCATGTACCGGGGCCGTGCTTTTAAAAGATGAAACCCAGCATGTTTATGAGACCGTAAAATTTTGGAAAATTATTCCTCAAATATACAGACATATGTATACACACCTAACAACTAATGAAAAGCCTTTTCAATCCCAAAGGTCACACAGAAAGAAGAAACAGCCTTCCCTTTCTACTTCTTTGAATTTTGCCAGTCAGACTCTTTACAAGCTACAGAAACCATCGCGTTACTCAACTATTTGCAGGAAGACAGTGGCAAAATGCTAGCGCAGCAGTGGCAGAAAGCACACTAGTGCAGACATGAATCCAAAGGTCAGATCCTTAGATGGCCTCAGCTGGAGCTGCTCTGCTGATCTGAATAACAAGAAACTGAAAAATGAGCCCGACGTATTTCCACAGACCTTCAAAGATTCATGGAAAACATGGCTGGCAGGGATCTGAAGACATTATTCAGTACATGTTGCTGACCAAAGGGAGGATCAGATTTCTTTAACCAAAAGTCATTAGCTATTAAACACAATGGTTGAGGAACATTTTTCAGCTCATTCCTAACATTTGCCAGAAGCAGGACAGATGTGATGGGAACACTGCACTCTCCTTATCTTTTCTTCAATATTCATACTGCTCACTGCCACCCTGATCTGCAATAGGTGAGGCTTGGTTTCACCTGATCTTCTGTTCATTTCTCCTGAAAGACTTTGAATTAGCCTCTTGAAGCACACTCTATCCTTCCCTCCAGCTCTGGAGCTTGTAATTTCTAATGCAAAACTTTCTCTCTTTCATCAACAGAAAGTGCAATAAAGTCTCAAAGGCCACCAACATAACAAGCTGACAGCAAAGCCAGACTGGTAAAGAGATTAATTTATGTACAGAGAGATTACAATCTACCCATAACGAGGCATCCAGTGTATATTCACAATTAGATCCAACAAATAGATGTTGGATATGAAGGCATATGAGAAACTGCAGTTCAGAGGAAAAGACAGAAGTGGTGCCAGAAAATAACTCTCCTCCACCCCCACCCCCCCCAAAAAATATTAAATATTAAGGTTTTCTTACCCTTTTTGTGCAAAAGTAGGCTACAAATAAGTGGGGGAGGTGATCCTGTTATCTGGCCTTTATTTTGGCCCGCAGTGGAAGGGGGCAGCCCAGCCTGCAGCGAGGGCTCAGCCTCTAAGGAGCATTCAGATGAGCTGGGGGTGCTTTGGCAGCAAAATCTGCACTTGGCATACCAAAATCCAGTCTCAGCTGCACCTATGTTGGTCACTGCTAAAAATCACATGATAATGTGACTTAATCTTCCCTAGCACCAAGAATACTGCCTCCTCTGTGTCAGGGAGAGGAAAACAATGCAAGGAACAACAAAACAGTTGCCTCTAACTATGGAAATAAACCGTGTGGAGTGAATTTGTTTTTCCCAAATCTGCACAGGTAAAGAATCCATGCAGGGCAATCCATACATTATGAATCTCAATGGCAGAGATCTGACCTTGTGATCCATTATCCAACCCAAGGCCTTTATGATGGTCTACATTTGAGGAAGAAACAGCACCACAATAGAATGACTGCACCACACTGATCCCCAGTTTGCATAACTGTGCTTGGTAAATTCAAGTTAAATTAAAGAAAACTCAAAGCTTACAGTCTGCCCCAGTTGATGGGAATACAAATTTTCAGGAGTCATCTGCATTCTCCAGGTTGTATGGCACATCTTTGCAAATGTTAATCTTCCCTTAGGTCACAAGTGTGTGCTTGGTGTGGCATACGCACTGTGACCACTATCCAGCCCTTCTTTGGCAGACCTTTACTCATTCTGCCACCTAGATTTGTAGTTTCCACGAAGGTCATATAATATCCATCACTAAATGATTAAAGGTTGGCGCTCATTTGTGACAATGCTTCATGAAGTCATGTGCTTATCCTCAAGGTTAACCTCCTAGTTCAAAATACATATTTCCTCCTCACTCCTGCTGTGAGAGGATTTCTTTTTTTCCATTGCTATATCTGCAATATTTGTACAGATTTACATCCTGCCCCAATATATTTTTCAGTCTTATAGCTGTCAATGATGATCAAGTCTAAGCTTTATAACAAGCTACTGTACATGCGCCTGGAAACTATGGGCAACATGTGCTTAAGTCTACACCTGTGAAACAGAATGACTCTGAATGTGTTTTCCTTGTCACTTTTTGAGTGCTCTCCTTTAAGCTTTGGTAGACACTCTCCAATTTGTTATTGCTGTGGGAGGGAATTGTTTTTTTTAATATGTTATAAATGCACAGCCCTCAGGAGTCTGAGTAGTGGAAAAGGAAGGGCTGCTTCTCTCTGCTATCTCAGAAACTACAGAATCCCTGTATTGTGCCAAATTTTATCATTTTGGGGAGTGGTGCTATAACTTTCTCACACTCAACCATTTTATAAGGCAGCATTTGTGTGGGGAACGGAAAATGAATAACATGCTCTCCCTCATCTCAATAAAGGGCGTACACTTGTCTTTGATTTTGACAAATTTCATTTTTATAAAAGCTTCAACAATAGGATAATATGATTAATTTCTAAGTGAAATATTATCAGCTAAACATCATAGCCAGAAGGAAATCACTGGAGCAGAACTTAAACTTGTTGCTCAGAGTTATAAAGCATAAACTGAAGGCTGGATCAAACACCAAAATGGTTTTAATGCTGTGGAGAAAAGGACAGTATTTTTAAATTGACAAATTTATGCATGTTAAGATATTTTTGATGGAGGCTGGGGATAAATCAATAATTAAAATGTGATTTCATGTGAAGAGGACTATTTTCACCCCTGTCAATTAATGAAAAGAATAAATGGCTTGATATTGTGACCTTTCACTTCTGGTATTCTACAGGTTCTGCATCAGATGCATAATCAGTTTCACCTATGTGTGCAATTCTAGTAAGTTCAGTGGAAATGTTAAACACGTTTGGTTACTGTAGGGGGAAGACACTTCTCACTCCTTTGAATCTGAATAAAAGTCTACATTTACGGAAATCTAATAACCATCCTAGATGATTTGGTTCATTATATGAATCTGTTATCAATTAACTCTCATAAGAATTAACTGGTGGCATTTTCCAAATCTCAGAGTCACCTAGAATCACAGAATGTCCTGAGTTGGAAGGGACACACAAAGATCATCGGGTCCAACTCCTGTCCCTGCACAGGACAACCCCGCAGTTCACACCGTGTGTCTGAGGGCCTTGTCCAGTCTCTTCTCGAACACTGTCAGGCTTGGGGCCGTGACACCTCCCCGGGGAGCCTGTTCCAGTGCTCCAGCACCCTCTGGGGGAAGAACCTTTTCCTAATGGCCAACCCAAACCTCCCCTGGCACATCTTCCTGCCATTCCCTTGGGTTCTGTCATTGGTCACCAGAGAGAAGAGTTAGGCACCTGCTCCTCTTCCTCCCCTTGTATAGACCACCATGAGCTCTCCCCTCAGTCTCCTCTTCTCCAGGCTGAACAAAGCAAGTGACTTTAGTCACTCCCGACACGGCTTCCCCTCCAAACCCTTTACCAACTTCGGAGCCCTCCTCTGGATACTCTCCAGTAGCTTTAGATCCTTTTTATCCTGTGTCTCCCAGAACTGCACGCAGGGCTCCAGGCGAGGCCGCACCAGTGCAGAGCAGAGCGGGACAACCACCTCCCTGCCCGGCTGGCAATGCTGTGCTTGCTGCACCCAGGACACGGTTGCCCCTCTTGGCTGCCAGGGCACACTGCTGGCTCATGTCCAACTTGCTGTCGACCAGAAGCCCCAGATCCTTCTCCAAAGAGCTGCTCTCCAGCATCTCATCCCCCAGTCTGTACGTACAGCCAGGGCTGCCGTGTCCCAGGTACAAAATCTGGCACTTGTCCTTGTTGAACTTCATGCAGTTGGTGACTGCTCCGTTCTCCAATTTGTCCGGATCCCTCTGCAGGGGTCTCTCTGCCCCCGAGAGTGTCAACAGCTCCTCCAAATTTTGCATCATCAGCAAACTTGCTAAGCAATCCCTCAAGTCCCGAGTCTAAATCATTTATAAAGACATTGAAGAATGCTGGCCCTAAGAGGGATCCTCGCGGAACCCGCTAGTGACTGGTCACCAGCCCGACATAACTCCATTTACTGGAACCCTTTAAGCCCGGCCCATCAGCCAATTGCTCACCCACTGCATTGTGTGCTCAAGTTGCATTTATCTTAATCAGATTTCAGAAAAGACATGCACTTCCAAGGCCTTCAGGTGTTTTTGAAAACTGTAAACGCTCTAGTTCCTTCCAGATGTTAGGTAAGTGCATATTCACTAGCAGAAAAGGCATGAAATAATTGTAAGGTCTGCATTTTTCTCTATTTCCTACTTAAAGTGAGAGAAAAGACAAAAAGGAGATGATGGACCTTTCAGTAGTATTTTTTTAAGAAACGTTATTTTCTTAAATATGTATACAAATGCGTATACAATCAGAAATAAGCACAAAAATTCAGGTGTGGTATACTGCAAATCTGTTGTTCTAACCTCTCCTTTCTACAATGACATTTGAAAAAGACTAAACGTCATTAAAAAAAAAAGAAAAAATTATTCTCACATTAAATGACTTTGTGAGTTCCACTAAAGTTGTGTGAACTTGCTCTTTTTTATCAAAATAATGTCACTGACATCATTAAGTAGGGATGGCAGCTGCTCCCAGTTTAAGATTGCAACAGAGCCCCTGCTGGGATCTCAGTCTAGACCCCACAAAAACATTCCACTAAAAAGGGGGTTTCCCTTGCACAACCACAAGAGGAATGGCAGAAGAAGAAAGATTTTATACAGTCAGGACCTACCATCACGTTTCCTGTTTGGGTTGCAAAATTCTAGGGTTTTTTTTCAATTTAAGAAGTAACCAACTTCTGCTTCCATGTTCAACCCCTATCTTGGATTTCGTAGTGGAGAAAAAAAAAGAAACAAATCCATGGGACATAAAAGAAGTTTAGATGTTTTGGTGTCCTATTAAGCTCCTGCAAAAATCAGTTCCATGCTGCTTTCTGTTCCCCAAACTTACCCTGCTCAGCCAAGTTCCCTTGGAAATTAGAATTTAAGGTACCACACTGTCATCTAGTAATTTTCTCCTATCAGCTTCTCCCCAATAGGTTTCAAATTCCTCATTCATTTTCAACCAAGCCTGACAGAACCGTAGGTGCAGGGTGAGTGAAAACTGGCATGCAGAGCCAATGTTGGAAAGGTTGCAGCATACTCTCTTACCAGACATCAGAGGATACAAACAGGAGACTTGTGGAAAGGACATGAGTAACAGGAGGAGTTTTTTTCACAAAAAGTCTGTGAGAAGCAAGACTCCATGGGTTGTGCTATTCATAAACTACTTGTTTTATGAAACATGGGACTTAATCTACTCCTAGTCTCCATATAAGCAATGTACATCCTCTCCCCCATTCTTCAGCACTAGGTATCACCACTTTGTCTTTTCTTGGATTAAATCAATATTTTGCATGACAATAAAGGCAAGTCTCAAGCTACAATGCAGTGGGCATATTTACGTTTAACTAAGAAATTTGCTGGGAATCAGCACTTGCAATACTCCTTCTCAAGTACTTGTAAGAAATGGTTAATAAAGATAATTACACAGACCTTTCAAACCAAGATGCTGTGCAACCCTAACGCTGGGAGCGTGTTGGGTTTGCATGGCCAGGTTTTTATAATGGTGGGAGATTATGGGGGTGGCTTCTGTGAGAAGCTGCTAGAAGCTTCCCCTGTGTCCAACAGAGCCAATGCCAGCCAGCTCCAAGACAAACCCCGCTGCTGGCCAAGGCTGAGCCCATCAGTCATGGTGGTAGCACCTCTGGGTTAACATAGTTAGGACAGGGGGAAAAAATGCTGCACAACAAAAGCATCAGAGAGAGGAGCAAGGATGTGAAACAACTCTGCAGGCACCAAGGTCAGTGAAGAAGGAGGAGGAGAAGGTGGTCCAGGTGCCAGAGCAGAAGTTCCCCTGGAGCCCATGGTGAAGACCATGGTGAGGCCAGCTGTCCCCTTGAAGCTCATGGAGGTCCACAGTGGAGCTGAGATCCACTTGCAGCCCATGGAGGACCCCACACCAGAACAGGTGGATGCCCAAAGGAGTCTGAGACCCCATAGGAAACTCACACTGGAGCAGGCTTCCTGGCAGAACCCGTGCACCCTGTGGAAGGGACCCGTGCTGGAACAGCTATTGAAGAACTGCAGCACATGAGAAGGACTCATGTTGGAGATGTTCATGGATGACTATCTCCCATAAGAGGGATGTCACATTGGAGCAGGGAAAGAGAGTGAGGAGTCCTCCACCTGAGGAGGAAGGAGCAGCACAGAAAATGTGTGATGAACTGACCTCAACCCCCATCCCCCTGCACTGCTCAGGTGTAGGAGGTAGAGAAATCAGGAGTGAAGTTGAGCCTGGAAAGAAGGGAGGGGTGAAGAGAAGGTGTTTTAAGATTTGGGGATTATTTCTCATTACCCTACTCTGATTTGAATGGTAAGAAATTAAATTAATTTCCCCAAGTTGAGTCTGTTTTGTCTGTGACAGTAACTGGTGAGTGATCTCTCTTTGTCCTAATCTTGACCCACAAGTTTTTTATTATATTTTCTTTCTCCTGTCTAGCTGAGGAGGGGAGTGACACAGTGGCTTTGGTGGGCACCTGGTGTCCAGCCAGAGTCAACCCACCACAGGGAGAAAAAGATGCTATCAGCACCAAAGTCCTATGAGAGAACCTAAGACAAAAGGTAAACCTATGATAAAAGAAGCCACAGTTGTCTGTACACGAAAACCAGGGAAAGCAGGGCCAGGCTCTGCTTCTTCACGTCCTAGAGCAAAGCCAAGTCCTATCAGAATGTCCTGTGCGAACTGGCCCCAGACAGCTCTCTCTTCCCTCTCTCAACAGAATGGCTTAAAAAAAATATTTAGTGTCCTTTTGATCTTTTGGCTCCTTGCCTTGGCATGTCTTATGAGTTCAGCTGGAACCTGGAAGAAGCATCTTTCTAATTAATAGCTCAGGAATTATTTCAGACTGCCACCCACCAGGACTGTTTAGCTGGATGGATTGTGTGACCTTTCGTCTGCTTTTCTCTAGCCTCGTCCCAGGATGCTGCAGTGACCAGTTTGTGGCTGTGCCCACCAAACTCCTGCCTACCTCAGGCAACCCCCATCCTATAGTGACCCTGAAAAGGCCTACTAGGGCCTGCCACCACTCAGCTTTTCCAGTTTACTGCGACATTTTTATATGTTCTTTTCCCATGCTTCAGACACCAGCAATGCCCTGTTCCCTCTTGAAATACTTTACATGTGGTTAGTAAACAGCTCTGCATTCAAGACCTAACAGATAAACCCTTCCTAGGCCTCCCTTCCCAACCTTTCAGACCATTACAACTGTGTCTGCTCCTAGCAAAGTGCTTCCACCTACAACATAACTTATAAAATATGCTGTTAACATTTATTTGTAGAGTCTGTATACAAAGATGTGAGGAGGATTCACAGACAAATATAAACCAGAAAACAATGCCCCTATGCATAAAATGCTGACATTTTCAGATGAAAACTGATTTTGATAACCTCTGAGGTTTTCTTGTGTCCACCATGAAACATCTGTAAGGACCACCAATTTTCGGAAGGTTATGGGAACCCGTATGCTGAAGCACAAGCCCTTTTAAGGTATTTTTAATGGATCATCCAAAGAACATGACATCCAAAACAATTATTCACTCTCGAAAAATCTTGACCATTTATGTAACCTTGTTTTTCTAGTTCTGAATAATTGACTGAGCTTGTGAACCCACACACTCAAATTCATGGCATTTCTTTGTAGGTTCATCTACTTGTCTGTCACATGACAGCTTGGGAATGCTGCATTTGCTCAGTTATAAATGTTAGAGACTATTCCAGATGCTCACAGCCAGGGAAAATGAGCACAACAGTAATGGGGGAACAAAAAGAGCCTTTGTCATCTGCTTTGTGCTTCCACCACTCCCTCTTAGGTTAAAGGTTTGGCTGACAACATTCATTAACGCTTTCTGAAATAACAGTATCACTCCCTCATCTCCTTCCATCTTATCTTTCCAATAGAGCTTGTTATGCTGTTCACCAACAAATGTCTTACTTTCCCAAATAATGGGAGGAAGGAAATGAAATATGAGGGACACAAATGGAAGCCTTCACAGGAAGATGGAGGCTGTGGGGTACAGGTAGCAGAATAAATACCCACAGTATGTAACTCTTTATGGAAGTATGATTAGTGATTCTGGTGCGATGGAGAAGGCTGGGGAAGGGAAGTAAGAACAAGGAAGTACACAGAAGGTGTCCCCCCACCAAGGAAGATTAGTGGAAAAAAATGACTCTGGGATAGAAGCCTCCAGACCTGGAGGTACAAGTGGTAATAACACAAATATATACTGTAAGGAGTTCTGAAAGCTTCCTTCAAACTTGAGGTCAAAACTGACAGCTTGGGGGACTTGATATTTAATGTTGGAAACAAGGCCCAGAGTTCGTAGTTTTAGGACACAATTATACCTTCATGTTGTTTAAAAAGAAAAAACAAACAAAACGTGAATATCATATGAGGACCTACCTACTGCTTAAGTTCACTGCATTTTTTCCCACAACACTCCAGCTAAAATGCACTTGGCCTTCAATCCCAGTCCAGAGAGTTTTGACTTTGCAGAGTTCTTTCAGCAGTGGGATAAATTTCTTCTCAGCTATAAGCTTATCACCTTCAGAAAAGACTTATCAAGGATATTTGTGGCCAGTAGTGTTTTACCTCCAACCAGGAGAAAACATTCAGCTTGCCATCACACATTTAGTCTGGAAAACCGTTAGCTCAGTACAGAAAACATGGCCACATACTTGACTTTTACATGTTTAACAGATGCACTGAAGGAAACTCACCTAAGGTCTACACTAAACAGCAGCCTACAGAAAACAAAACAACTTGATGGAGATTATGACTACGTGCCCCCGCCGATTTTGTTTTCAAAGCCTAGAACACTGTGTACATGTGAAAAGTTGACTGACAATCTTGACATTTTAATCATGGCAAAAGAGAAAACATACAGATGAACTTCCCATAAATACCGTGCAAACCTCCGTTTTGTCCACACAAATCTGATAAGTGTGTGCACAGATGAAGAAATTGCATGTACAAGCTGGACCATGTAGTCAACAGAGTTTCAAAACAGATGGATAGTTTTACAGACATACTTGGCAGATGAATCAGACACATGGGCTTTAAACTTTTGTCTCTCTAGGCTAATGCCAAGACGCACTGTGGTTATACAGGTAAGCATAATTGTTAGCTTTATAAGTCTTTACACATCCTGTTACAGTATCCTGAAGAAATGTAAGATCTGACTCTTTAACACTACTGGTGTTGGAAAGGACAGTTTGAAACCTACCTGAACAGACAGCAATTAAGTCAGTAGCTCAGAAATGTTGATTTCTACCTTCTAAGAAGTTACTATTACTAATTTTAAAAACCCCAACCTTTAATATAGCATTATGCTCTTCTAAGATATTCAGAATGTTCATTAAAGTATCTCCTTTCTTGAAATGGGTGTACTAAACTGAGCCCCAGATTATATTTACCAAGCACTCTCTTGATTTCAGCTCTCTGTGGAGCCTACACTGCCTCCATAACACAAACGGTTCACTTCAGCTGTGTGGTGCATTGCAAGGAGGAGCACACTAGCTGGAGAAGCTCAATAAGCTTACCACAACATCTGTCCAATATGGAGAAAGCCTAATGCCTCCTCAGCACTCTTATTTCAGGTTGGCTAGCAGCCTGGAAGAGCCCTAAGATTCACAGGACAGCAAAAGATGGGCTAGAAAGACGCTTTCAGTATGTTTGGTCTGATACGAGATTTTCACAGAATGTTAGGGATTGGAAGGGACCTCAAAAGATCATCTAGTCCAATCCCTCTGCTAGAGCAGGAACACCCAGATGAGGCTACACAGGAATGTGTCCAGGCGGGTTTTGAATGTCTCCAGAGAAGGAGACTCCACAACCTCCCTGGGCAGCTTGTTCCAGTGTTCTGTTACCCTCACTGAGAAGAAGTTTCTTCTCAAATTCAAGTGGAACCTCTTGTGTTCCAGTCTGAACCCATTACTCCTTGTCCTATCATTGGTTGTCACTGAGAAGACCCTGGCTCCATCCTCGTGACACTCACTCCTTACATATTTATAAGCATTCATGAGGTCACCCCTCAGTCTCCTCCAAACTAAAGAGCCCCAGCTCCCTCAGCCTCTCATAAGGGAGATGCTCCACTCCCTTCATCATCTTCATTGCCCTGTGCTGGACCCTCTCCAGCAGTTCCCTGTCCTTCTTGAACTGAGGGGCCCAGAACTGGACACAATAATCCAGATGTGGTCTCACCAGGGCAGAGTAGAGGAGAAGGAGAACCTCTCTCGACCTACTAACCACTCCCCTTCTAATACACCCCAGGATGCCATTGGCCTTCTTGGCCACAAGGGCACAGTGCTGGCTCATGGTCATCCTGCTGTACACCAGGACCCCCAGGTCCCTTTCTCCCACACTGCTCTCTAATAGGCCATTCCCCAATCTACACTGGAACCTGGGGTTGTTCCTGCCCAGATGCAAGACTCTGCGCTTGCCCTTGTTATATTTCATTAAATTTTTCCCTGCTCAACTCTCCAGATCTCGCTGGATGGCAGCACAGCCCTCTGGCGTGTCAGCCACCCCTCCCAGCTTGGTGTCATCAGCAAACTTGCTGATAGTACACTCTATTCCCTCATCCAAGTCATTGATGAATATATTGAATAATACTGGTCCCAGTACTGACCCTTGAGGCACTCCACTAGATACAGCCCTCCAACTAGACTCTGCCCCATTGACCACGACTCTCCGGCTTCCTTCCTTCAGCCAGTTCACAGTCCACCTCACTACCCGATCGTCCAGACCACACTTCCTCAGTTTAGCTGTGAGAATGCTGTGGGAGATGCTGTCAAATGCTTTACTGAAGTCAAGGTAGACCACATCCACCACTCTGTCACCATCTGTCCACCTTGTTATGTCCTCATAAAAGGCTATGAGGTTGGTCAAACACGACTTCCCCTTGGTGAAGCCATGTTGACTGTCCCTAATGACCCTCTTATCCTTGATATGGCACCAAGGATAAGGTGTTCCATCACTTTCCCAGGGATGGAGGTGAGGATGACCGGTCTATAGTTGCCCGGGTCCTCCTTCTTGCCCTTTTTGAAGACCAGAGTGACATTTGCTTTCCTCCAGTCCTCAGGCACCTCTCCCGTTTCCCAAGACTTGGCAAAGATGATGGAGAGTGGTCCAGCAATGACTTCAGCCAGCTCCCTCAGCACCCGCGGGTGCACCCCATCTGGACCCATGGATTTACGGATGTCCAGATTGTTTAATTGCTCCCTAACCCAGTCCTCATCAACTGAGGCAAACTCCTCCATTGCCCTGCCTTCCTCTGGGGCCTCAGGGGTACGGGGCTCCTCAGGACAGCCTCCGGCAGAGTAGGCAGAGACAAAGAAGGCATTCAGTAACTCTGCCTTCTCTGTATGTTCTGTCACCAGGGCACCCACCCCATTCATCAGTGGGCCTACATTGCCTCTGGTGTTAGTTTTATCTGCCAGGTATTTGAAAAAACTCTTTCTGTTGTCCTTGATTCCTGCCATGCTGCAGTCCTGCATGGAATAGGAGCATGCTTTTGGGAGTGGTACGCATGTCTATTAGGGGGCAGGTGCACACTAGAACAGTAGGCTGTTTTATCTTACGCTCTCCTCTTGGTCACTTTTCTGCAGGACTAACACCTCTGCTGAACTGTCTTTGCTAGATTATCCCCCTGACACGTTCCTAGCAGTTCCTATTTTGGCAGGTTTCACTCACTCCCCCTTTGCAGATCATGTCACCCCCCGTCTCTGTTTTGTAAACTCTAAATACATTCAGCTGCTTTCCTGCACTCAGATTACTTTCCAAGAACTTCAGCCCATATATTTCACCTTGCACAATTTAAATTAGGATCTTACCACTAATTAATAGATTCCCAGACATCATCCGCTGCTTTCAAACTGGGCATAGTGCTACTAATGCAGCTTATAAATGGAGACTCATTTCTAAAGACATCTGAAGTTACTGATGCCTACAGCGGGAGCTCTGTGATCTCAGTGCTCTTGGAAATCGTGTTCATTATTCCTCAGGTGAAGAAATCACAAAACTAGTGTCCAGAATTTAAAAAAATCAGGCTTGAGTCCTCTTCATACATAGCCCAGCCATCGCAGCTTTGAAGGGAGGAACCAGCAGTCTCATGGGCAACTGAAAGCATGAACCCTCATTTCTGATGGACTGGAGGCTCATGTGGGGCTGATTTTGAATTCTAAGAAAGAACATGTTCAGATGGCAACATCTTGTGCACTGGCAGCCTCTATGTTAGTACTGACAGTAATGCATTTGTCTTCCTTCTTCCATTAACTGATCAACTATTTTCATGTAACTTACAGCACCATGAACAACTTGGAGACTTCGAGTCCTCTCAGTTATATTGCTTTTTACTTTTTCTCAATGGTCAAAAGGCTCAAAAGTCACAGTGAAGACAGACAGACACAAACCTTTCAAGGTTAAAAGACCTCAGTTAAAGCTCCAGGCTGGGATTTTGACAGGATATTGTGCTTGAATCTCACTGAAATGAGAACTGAGTACCTGACTTTCCCGAAGAACACAACTCTCTTTTTCAAAAGATTATGAAATCAAAGCAGATAATAGTTTTTATATGTCTTGTTTATTTCCAAAACTGTGTTAACCATGATACCATTATGCTGGCATGGCTGAAGATTCAAGAAAATTGTTGAATTTAAACTGCTATTGTTGTGGCTCTGAGCCCTTAATTTTTCCAGTCACACTGGTCTGACATACTGGAAAGGGCTGTCCCACTAATGAAGTCATTGCTGCCATTTAAGTGACCGATAATACATCTGCTATCATTGTGACGCTTTTATCCTATTCCTTCCAGGCCAAGGAGCAGCCATAAAGACTGTGTATTTTACAGCGTAAAACTCTGGGAAAGAACCTTTCCATCTGTTGCCCACAGTTGTGTTTGCATACATGCAAACTTTACTATTTCTTTTCTGCAACTTCACAATTTCTTCCTTCCAACACTTACTCAATCCAGCCAAGTGGAGAAGGTGAAAACGTAATGTAGGCTGCTTGCTCTGCTGAGCCCAGTGTGTAACCTACAATTTCAGATTCAAGCAATAGCAGTAAACAGCCATCGTGGACAGGAACGATTATATAACAGAGTTCATCTAGAGGATGAGTTCAGAATCAGGGGAGAGGAGGGGAGGTACACGAAACTTCCCTTCATAATGGAAAATGAACTCAGAAAAGGTGGAAATTTCACAAGGAGACATGAAAATGTGAAATGAATGCGCTTTGGTTCCCTGCCCCAGAACTCATCTTCCCTAGGCTTTGCTCTGCAGAGAGGAAGTAGGAAACAAAAATGAAAATATTTCTGCCATGAACTGAGAGCTAAGAGAAAAGGCGGGTGGGCAGAATGACTGCGAAAATTCCATATTTCCACAGCTGCTTTCAATTATACTTATGTCAAGTCATTTTATTATTTGACGAAACCAATCCAAGGAATTAGGCTTTTGTCGGATGCCTTGAAATGTCATTAAGTGCTCACACACAAACACACACAACACAAATAAAGTCATGTTTTCCATCTGAGATAAACGTGATTACTAGCCTGGAGAGTGACAGGAGGAGTGAGGTGCTATCAATGTGCAAACCATCACTTCCCCACTCTCCTACCAGCCTTGCCCTGTCATGTAAGGCCAAAGTCAGGGTGAGGTCTCCCTTTCTCCAGTACAACCCAGGGTGTATGAGCTGGGACCAGCAGGAGGAGGAAATGGGAGCAGCAAGTGCTGCTCAAATTAGAATGGGAAGGGAGTGGGACGGGAAAGTGTCCATTTACAAGTTATAATTTTGTCAACAATCCAAATCTGGTTTTAAATTAAATATTAGCAATAAACTCATAGAGAAAAGATTTCCAAAATGCATGACAAAGGAAGTGCTAGGAGCATATGTCTTTTCAACAACTCAACAGATGTCTCTCTTTCGTCTCTTTCCCTCCCAGTTACCCTAACCCATCTACTTAAGGTTCTCTGTACTTTTAAGAGCTGGAGCCCTCCAACTGCTGTCTGTATACTAGCTTCAGAGGAAATCTCTGTAGGCCTTCTGTTCCTTTTATACAACCTGAGGTATAGCTTCAGTGGAGGGGGTTGAACTTCTGAAAAAAAAACAACAAACAAACAAAAACATCAAACCCAGTCGATGTGCATCTCACTAGAAACCCCAAAAGCATACAGCACCAAGGGTCAACTAGTCACTTAAAAAAAGGAGGAAAAAAAAAAAAAGTCTGATGACTTAATTTGTGGTTTTAGAAAGCAGCGTTGCTTTACTGCTCAACAGGATTGTGATCTCTCATGATAACAGCTGAGGAAATAAAATCTGTGTTTCTTTTGGCATTTTCTCATTTCAGAATCTGCAGGCTTGGTGATGTGTTTTCACTCATCAAGCTGATATTACTGCACAAAATGCCGTGGCTTTTCAGTATCTTATCAATGAGGCAGCCTGGGGAATCCATCACTGACACCTATTTGGGTCATAAAGCATAATCCTCTCCCATAGAAACTTTCGCTTGAAGAATTTTTTGGCAGAAAATGCCAGAAACAGTACTTTTTTGCATGACAGTCAATGGTTTGCAAAATTATACTGTTCAACAGTCAGATAGCTTTGTTTTATACATTTATGTGTGATCTGTTTTGTTCACCTTGTAAGTATAGGCTGAAAATTTTCTCATACCACTAACATTTATACTGCCAGTGCCAGAGGTCCGATGTCGCAGTCTTTGCTCCCTTCATTCCACGTGCACCAGCCCCAAGTACCACAGTCCCCATGCACTCAATGGGCTTCGTTTTCCCCACTTCCATGGTGACCCACTTCTGTTTTCCTTCCAATATCCTAATCACATCTGAAGCCCAAACTTTGAAAGACATGTAGTTCTATGACAGAAAGATGGATGACTTAACTGCTCTGCACGTGGAACAACGAGGTTAACCACAAGCAGTAAAATACAGAGCTTAGCACATGATCCTGAAACATGTCACAGTGATACTGCCGTCACATCTGTGGTGTAGTGTCAGGATTTATTCAAAATCAGTTCAGGTTTTAGTTGACGAGAAGTCCTAGCAACCCAGTCAGCTGAAGGAGTAAATAAACAAATCTCCAAGAAACTATCTTATACTGGAAATTAAAAAAGCCTATCCTTATTAGTTTTCCTAGAGGCAAAATAAGAAAAATAAGAGGAAAGACATTGTGCTAATATCCACCTAATTTCCATTAACAATAGGAGCATTCAACCATGATCTAAGATTTTTTAAATTAATTGTGAAAGTAGTTGTTTCTTGTTTGGTTGTTTTTTTAAAATCCAAGCAGGGAGGTGAGATCCATCCCAAAACACATGCTTAAATACATACTTATTTCAAAATCCGGGTGCCTCAGATACAGGACCAGAACAAGGACTTTGAAATTGCCTGTCAATTCTCGGAAAATCTGGTTCCTGACCTCAGCCCATAAGGTGAGCTGACCATCCAGAGAGGTGCTCTGAACTCTTCCAGACAGACTGGAAACATTCATCCAATGTCTTAAAAAAAATGACACTCCAATGGTACGGTTTGTACTTGCTCAACAAAGCTCCAAATGGAAGAGGAGCTTCCCTTTGGAAGATTCTCACTAGTCAGAAGATACAGAACATCAGAAACCTGTTGCGATGCAATGCCCCACCCACTTTTGCTGATTGGAAATGTACAGAACAAATACATTTTGTTTCACCTTTGGGACTTTTCATATATCCCGTCCCTAATTTTAGCATGTATTCTTATTTTTAAATAGCTAATGATGCTGCAAAATGTTCACAATGGAGAAAACATCTGCAGTGTGCTAGGCACTGTTCACACAAAACATCCAGACACAAATAGAATAGGAATAAGCAATTCTTTTAATAAAAATTGCAAAAGATATCAAAAGTGGGGGACTAGGAATTACTTAGACACATGGAACAACTGGAAATCATTTGCCATACTTGAGATGTTTGTGTGTTGCATAAGGCTGTCTCTGGTTACAAATACTGTTGTTTTTGACTGGAGGAAGAGAGGAGGAGGTAGCAATTTCTAGCGTGCTCTCACTGATAGTGCTTATGCCATTTGTCTCTTTTGACTACTGCATAAACAACGGTTGAAAACAAAAGCACAGCTCAGGTGTAGGTTTGAGGCACCTCCATTCCAAGGTGCTCCTGCAAACTTGGGCTGCAAGCACCAGCACACACAACAGTGCTCAGAGAAACAACTTCAACACAAAAGGGAGAGGGGAAGCTGAAGTGAGGGGGGGATGAAAAGAAAACAGAAAAAAAAAAAAAAACAACCACCACAACACCCCACCAAAAAAAAAAAAAAAAAAACCAACAAAACCAAAAACAAAACAGGCATAGAGTTAATAATTAGAAGCCCTGGGTGGAAACATAGTCTGTTAAGTGTCTGTTGGGCAATGTGGTACCAAAGCTTTCTTTGGGACCAAACAAACTGAAGCTTTAAGGGGAAAAAAAAAATAAAAAAATCTGTTTGTGGGTTGCATTCCTGCAATAATAAAGTCATGACTCACTGAATGACTGACAAAGTTATAAATTAAATGGTGATTTAGTAAGTTATCTCACACCTACCTTGGAATGCAGTCAGGAGGAAGAATGTTTTTAAAGGGACAAAAAAATAGCCATTGCATGACTAGAACTAATGGGGAATTAAGTCGCAGTAAACATTCGTGGTAGACTCTTCTGAGTTTTGGTATGATCTCGTATACAATATCACATTCACTCAGGAGTATGTGCAGGGTAGAACAGTTCTGAAATTCCTCTTATCACAGCAAGGATTAGTGCTCTCGCTTTACAAAGCAAAATTTATTCTGCAAAGCTAAAACACAGTTGAATCCAAGGACATGCACGAATTCTGCTGTGCTGGGGAGGACTCAGTCCCCAGCTGAAATAAAGTGGCGCTGCTCCACTACAGTTAACCAACACGAATGCAGCACCATTACCTTATTCCAGGTGGGGACATGGCCTGTTCCCCTGCTGGGTCACACTGGGTAGCTGGAGAGGAGACCTCTCCAGGGACCCAGGCATGGCAGATCAGCAGGAACAGAGCAAAACCAAGCTGGGTGGAAATAATCCTTCTGTTTTCTTTTAACTTGTAGCCAAAATTAAAGGGTGGTGATAATCCAGGAAGAAAGATGAAGTTGGAGAGATGGTATTTGGAGGGGCTGACAGAGAACAAGTGTTTTCACAGGACAGAGTTGATATTTTAGAGGTGACCCAACCCAACCAGACCCCTACCAGACAGGACAATTTCAAGGATCCTGCCCTTTTACTCGTCAGCATCTTAAAAATGCGTGAGTTTGGGTGGTGAACTCCCTAGCTTCTAGCCCTAATAACTAAACTGTGATATGAAAATGGGCCAGCAAGAGGAATGCTGAAGAACCGCGAAGAAAGTCTGAGGGTAAGATGCAAAATGAAATTAAAATCTAGAAATACAGACAGCACCTTATTTTTAGAAAATAAATGTGTTCCCTTATGCCTGTAACAGAGACATCAAAAAAACCTGGTTGTCCCACATGACACATAGTAATGATTTTGCAGCCATTATTATTTATGTAAAAGTGACTTGGCTAAAGTCACTTTCCACGTTGCTCTCTTTATGTCATTCAAGTGCTAAAATGGATGAACCAGGTTTTTCCCTCAAAGAGAGCAAGCCATTTGACAAGAGGGGCAGTGGAAGCTACCAGTGCTATATTAAGGTCTATGATAACATCTGAAGCAATCCATCTCATTTACTTCCCCAGCATAATGACAAGTGCAGTCTGCCTGTCATGACTTGACCTTAGCAAGCACCACACAGGGAGATACTCTTCTTCTGCATGTTCTCGGTCATGTTGTCTCTGCTCAGGACAGACTCTGTCTTCAAGGACACGTTCACATGCATTTTTCAGCCTGTAGCACTCCAGCTTATCTGCAGTACTCATGGGCATCCCCTCGTGGGCCAAGAACTTTGGATGCATTTGTCCTCCGTGCTCTTAACCTTATTTCACAGCACAGGAGTTGCAGCAAAGCAAAGACCACTGTGCAGGGAGTCAGGTGGGAATCTGGCAGCGTGAACCTGATCACCCCTGCTTGAAGCTGGTGCTCCAACCATTGAACCATTCCTCCTCTACTTGAGTTCAACAAACTCGAGCATTTACCTCAGAAGGCAGTCCCGCCAGACTTGGTTACCAGCCCTACAAGTAAAACATGATCTTTGCACGTGCAGCTTTATTCTGAGTGTAAAAATAGTACTCTGGTATTCAACAGATATGTTCCTGATTTGTTATACAGTCACGCCTTGTGTTTTAGGAGTCAAGGGAGTAGGAGATGTTTTATTTAACCCTAAAAGACAGGATAACTTTAGGTTAGATATTATTCCCACTTATCTGTTTATTAATTTCATCTGCCCTACAGAGCCCTGCAACACTGGCTTCACTTTTTACTGAATAGCAACATACTTGAAATTTTATGTGCAAAAAGAGTAGGCACACAAGCAACAACCAAGAATTAACCAGTGTTCTATAAATTTAGACACAAACTCGCCCAACAGCAACCTATCAATGTGCCTGTCTCCCTAAACAACTAATTTTCTGTTCTCCCTAGTAAAATTTCAGGTCTAAATTTCAGTTGCTTTTTCTTCACAGTGCTCATTTTCCTTTATTGCCTCTTAGAAAAAGTCAGGAAGGCCAGATGAAGGCTTCAGTTAGTCACTCTGTCAACTGAATAACAATGCTGGTACCAATGAACGGGGATATTCTGGGGCTCTACAGGCAAAACTGAAACCAGAATCTAATTCATAATTTTGTTTTCTGCATCCTAAGCTGTTGCTATGGAAATGAAGGTAAAAATCATATTATTATAAATTGCCTGATGTCAACACAGTGTCTAGTTTTCACTTGCACATACATTTATTTTTAAATTAGAGTCAGGCAAAGCCCAAAGCTGAAAAACCACCTGGTGTGTTTGCGATAGGTGGTTACAGACTTTAACATTCCCTTGGTTCAGGTGAAAAAATGCATCAGAGTAAGTATCTTGGATTCACGCTCTGCCAGTGCTTAGGTCCATGTTTGAAAGTATGTGTACTTAGAACCTGAGGCCAGCTCCATCTCAATGCCAAACCAGAAAACCTTACGCTAGGAGCAAGACCTGAGCTGGGCTGGCCACACTGGATGCTTTCGCCTTGCCCATCAGAAGGTGAGAGGCAACTCAAGGGGCTGCTCAGTACCTAATGGTTAAAGGGTACTGCAGGTTAAGAGACTGTGTGCAGGGAGATACTGCAGGGTAGCCAGCACCCAGTAATTCACCCACGGTTACCCAATGCCAACTTGTCTCTGCCCGTGCTAGTTTACTGTGCTTTCACTCGGGTTCCATTCCTCCTCTCTTGCACTCCCGCGTGCAAGTTGCCCGTTAATGCACACCCTGGTGAGCTACGCTGCATTACGCAGACCCCGTGGCCACGCTCCAGCCTCCCGCTCCGGACGCAAACATTTCAGGTGACCGCGTACGAGACCAGCAGCCCCAGCGCTAACAGCAAGCCAGTGATCCTCTAGCATGAAAGCCAAAAAGTGTGCCAAATCAAACAAAACCATCCAATTTAAAGCCACTGGATATCCATATCAGGGGAAGTAGGGGAAAGAGATTATCTGTCATTCCCTCTCTGCCACCTGTGCTGCTATTAAGTACATACCAAACTACTTAATGCTTTGGGTCTGTTTAGATATAAGAGGCACCTCCAATTCTAAAAGCTGCTACTGACCAACATCACCACTCAGCTGGAAAACACTGTTAAATCCGGTTTCAGATGGAGATTGCTATGCTAGTGTAAAGAGTCCACTCTGCAGGGTTTATTTTATTTTTATGCTCTTTCACCTCACCTTCTGTTTTGCTTTTCTAATACAGCAACTCTCCCTCAGAGCCCATCCAATTTTGTGACCCCAGAGCGTTAAAATTCCTCTTTGGTGTTTTTTTGTTTTTGTGGTTGTGTTTGTCGTCTTTTTTTTTTTTTTTGTAATCACCTTGTCTTGTAACCAAAGGAATAGGATGTCATGAACACAAAGGCAATCCCATTGTCAGATGCACTAGGAGAAAAATATACGTAAGAAACTTTTTAAAGTTTTTCCTAAAAAACCACGAACCTGAAAGATCAGGTTTTCTGTAACTATTTGTTACATATGGCACTTAACGGAGTAAAACAATCAGCAGCAGAAAATCTGAGAAAAGGGTAGCGCTCACTCAGAGTATTCAGATAAAACGAGTTTTCATTAAACTGTACTGATTTGCTGAATCAGGAAGAACACAGGTGAGTGGCAGCTTTGGATTCAGCAGAAATCTTCCTGGTTTTGACCAGAAGTTAACACCATGGAGACCCCAGACAGCACCTTGTGAGGGCACCAGGGATCTCGCCTAAGTCATGTTTCCCTCCTTCACACCAGATACACACTGATAGGCTTCGTAGGCCAGGTATTTATTCTGGCCACCTGCCTATTGTCTAGTGAGACCCTCCAGGTTTCTCCTGTGAGAACCTTTCTGCTTTGTTACTCAAAAACTCATTGGGTCTACTGCATCCTAGGTGAATGCCCCACATTTTGGTACATCTACAGCAGTAGACTACTGTCTTGCTGTTCATTAAAAAAAAAAAAAAAAAAAAGGTTGTTTTGAAAGGCCTTGGTTTCACTCCAGTGAAATGATCTGTTAAAGTATTTTTTTTTTAAAATGACCATTTTAATAAGAATGGAAAACTGATCCGTCATCTTCAATCCTGTTGTTCTGCCTGAGACAGTGTTTGGGATAAACTTAGCTATCCCACAGTAGGGTTTTTTTTGTTTTTTGGGGTTTTTTTGTGGCTTTTTTTGTTTGTTTGTTTTTTGGGGTTTTTTTTGTTTTGTTTGTTTGTTTGTTTACAAACAGTATTCACAAAACTCTCCACAGACAAAGTAAATGGCATCACATTCTATTGGGCTCTGTGGTGAAATTAATATACGACAGAACAAAATAAATTTGCATGTAGCATGTCCATCTAATGATAAAAAGCATATGTACAATTTTGTTGGTTTTCAGGGAATGGTGCAAAAAAGGAGGCACAAATTACATTTTGATCTAATGGAAAATATAAAGGAAAACACTGTTTATGATAGTCTGCTTAGTAACACAGGTTGCTACGAACGCATCAGACCATCACTCCCCTCTCTAGGCTGCTTTTTCACAGAGGCGGCGTGCAGCTCAGGGCTGGGGAATGGACCCTCACCCTCCCTACAGGGCTCAACATCACTGGCATGGGAAGTGGTGTCCCCCCAGGGCATCCCAACCCCCTGCACTAACAGAACCACCTGCCAGCAAAGGGGGCTTGTAAATCAGGGCAGCGGGATTTCCTCCAGAGCTGGATCCAGACTTCAGGGCAGATTCCCTCTCCTCTCGCACCAAAAACACCCCAGAGCAGCTGCAGATCTCACCACCAGAGCTGAAAGTGAAACTCCCTTCTTCCTTTCCCTTCATCACATCGATACATGCGAACCTATTCTGAGGCAAATGAAAAAGGCACAGGAATTTCAGCACTAAGATTACTTTTTAAAAAGTATGTATATATTCCTAAAAATACATGCGTATATTCCTGCATATAAATGAATACATGAGCAGCACTCAGGTATTCCAGCAGTATAGACCATGTAAGTACCTGTAAGTGTAGATAGGCCACAACCCTGCCTTAAGTGATGAAATTTAAAATCTGCCATTAGAGAACAGTGGTCTGAAACATTATACAAGTGACGTGAGTTAAGGATGGAGTAACAGCCTTTACACTCAATTTCCTGGCTTTCCTTGGTTTGCGTCACACCCTTAATGTTATTTCAACATTGCATTTTGTCCTCTAAATTAAGTGTACAGTAGGTGTTTTGTATTTAATTTCCTTACTTTTTTTTTCTTCCCCTCCCTCCTAAAGGAAAAAGAATGGAAGAGATTCATGAAAGGTTATAAAACACACATTGTGTACTGGAGAGGCTGGAGTAGTTCTTTTGGAGCCTTTCCATTCTCCTGGGAAAATATGTAATTAGGTAGTTTTTTAACATGTGTATTATGTACTGAATTACATGTATTTATACATTTCTCAAAGGAGTACTGCTTACACAATAGCCTGGAGCAACTCCTTTGGAGCCATTCGGGCCTATCATGTAATTATGTACTTAAGACCCGTTTATAGTATATTTTGCTGTGCCTACGTAGTAGCATTTTATTTTTATTTAAGATGAATATTAAAACTTATGAGGGGTGCTATATTGACAGCCCTGGAGACTGCAGACTTCTGTTTATTTACAGAAAGGGAAAACATGGGAAATGAAGGTGTGGGCATCCCCAGACTACCCCTCCAAAATTTACCTTATCCCTGACTTCAGGAACAACTTTCCAAAGTAGGTGGTAAGTGATTCAGTATTCAGCTTTCTTAGCAATTTGTTATGGCAGGTTTTGTGATGAGGACAGCCATCCGCCTGGAATTGGACTAATACCAAAAAAAATTATTTCACATAGGCTGTTAAGTATTTGCCATCTGCTAATCTGTGATTTATCTCATTTCATTTTCTTATATAAGAAAAAAAAAACCACTTGGAAGCAGATTTCTCTAAGGATTTAGGTGCTGCGAAACACACATAGGCACTATAGAAAAGAGCATTAGATATGTTTGTATCCTCACAAGATATAGCTTTCCGAAGCTTTAAACATCGGAAAGAATTTAAAGGTTCTGAGGCTTTTTTTTTTTCCTCTAAAGAAAGAATGTATGAGCCAAAATAAGTCAAAATAGTTTTCTCCTAAAATCATAAACAAAAATTTCCCTCTCCCATCACAGCTAAAATGACTTAATGTGATGCTGCCAAGAAAGCACACTGACAGCTGTAATGTAAATGCACGGATGGATGTATTTTTACATTAAAGACCCAAGAAGGAAAGTTACTTGCTCTGAATGAGAGAAGCTGAAGTCATCAAGGAGTAGTGTTGGACAAGTAATAGACTTTCTTATCTAAAAAAAAAAAAAAAAAAAAAAAAATTGCTACCAACCCCAAATTATTTTGACACCCCTTGCCCCAAATGTAACTTCATTTTACTTGGATTTTTTTTTTTAACTGTTTTGGTTATTTCAGAGGTGCATGCCAGAGGTTCTTTGTTTGATTGTTGTTTGGTTGGTTTTGTTTTTAAACAGTCTTGTTTTAAACAAAGTATCAGAATCTATTTTTTCAAAAACGTTGAAGGAATTCTGCATTTCCCAAGTAACACTTTTCATTTAAAACACGTTGAAAGAGACTTACTTAATTCTTTTCCTTTAATTAAAACATAACTGGAATTCAGCCCAATACGTGAAGTCTTAAAACCTTCCAAAAACAATGTTTGGGAAAATCTTTTATACATAAAAAAGCCTTCATCCCAGTCTCCTAAGCAGCAGTCAAGAGCAAGGTATCTGGCTCCAGTTTCCCTTTTCCTTAACACCAAGCTGTGTGGGGAAGGTATGAAGAGCGAGGTTAATGATGGAGGTCAGTACCAGAAACACTTTTTACTCTGTCAGGGCAGCGTTTTCCAGAGTATGAGTAGAAATGTCACACACGCTACCTTTTCCTTACTGCAGTCCATCGACGGCACAAAACAGTAGCACCCCACAGTCAATGCGAAAGCAGGACACCTTCTCTATCCTACGTTGAAGGAATATATAAGGCGCAAGGAAAAGCAATAAAAAACCCAACAGAAAATGACTATAATTGACACACTGCCGACTGCATACCACTGTAATCTTTTTTTAAGGTTGTCTTTAGCTACGCATTTTGCCGGTTTAACTCTCAGTACAGAAAGTACCTTTGTGCACAGAGAGTACAAATTTCACCGAGGTGCAGCTGACTCAAATCAAAGCTACCAAAGTAGTATGTGTCAATCTCCTTCCCAGGAGGCTATTTCTGTGCCTGTTTCAGTTTTTTCTCTGCAGCTCTTTCTGCAATAGAGACGTCCACCACCAAGTTCGCATGCATGCTTTTTAAATTTTAGGGAAGAGAGGAGTTCCTAAAATATCACTGATAAATAAAGGAGCAAGCCTGGAAAGCTTCAGCTCAGAAGGCCAAAGGTTCAAAAAGGAATAAGTCATACAATATAGCAGGTGAAACCAGAAACACAGTTCAGTTTCATGGGTGCCACCACTCAAGGGGATGAATGGTGCAATAGGCAGACTGTGGGGTTGAAAACCAGAAGACTGCCACCCTGGGGTCATTATGTCATCATCCAAATCCCCAAATCCTTTGCTTTTCAGTTCCTTTACCTGTCAAATTCGTGCGTCAGTGCTATTCAAACTGCAACATGGAAGGAAATGTTTAATCATGAGCATTAAATGTAAAGGTCATATGATTTTTTTAGCAGCAGAAGAATCATTTAAAGTGATGAAAAAGTCCTTTTTGTATTGTCATTTTTGAGATACTGCTGCCACTTCCAGCCAGAGAAGCTACTTTTCCTCCTTGGGGTTTCACGATTAAAAGCGTAATCCCATGTCACTTTCCTCACAGGAGGAACCTTATTTATATGAAAACCCCAGAGATATCAGTAGGCATTTTGGCATCAACATAGAGTTACGTGCACATGTGCAAGGGGAGCTGGAAACTTCCGCAGATCACTAGAGGACATGATTAATATAGTTATAGTTTAACACCAGTGCTTTCATTTTCAGTAGAAGAAGGACTTCTCATGGCAGGAGACCACCACCAATGGTAGGACATGTCCATCACCCCTGTACCAATGCACCTGGTTAGCAATGCAGGACCAGAATGGATCTGTGCAGTCACAAAGCCTGGGTCTCTGTGGGCATAGGCACCATACAGCATAGTCCCTCTCATCTTTCACAAAAATAAGTATTTTTTGCCCCTGTTGCTCCTACTTGCAGGCAGTTTCAGGACCTCACTATACTGAGGGGTAGAAACCATCTGATTTCCAGTTTAAGCCTATACAGGGCCAAGTTTATGCCCACTTGTTCTTATGCAAATATTGCTCTTGGGTTTAAATAGCTTTTTCCTCTCTCTGGCATTTAGCCTTGGATGTATTTATAGAGTGCTGTCAAATCCTCTCTCAACTCTATTTTGCTAAACTAAACAAGCCAATCTCTGGTAGTCCCTTCCCATAAGATAGGCTTTCCAATCTTTTAATATCCCCACTAGACTTTCCATAGGCTTTACATGTGTTCTAGCTTTAATTGAACTTTAACATAGTTATTTTTTAAAAGTATGCAATATTCTAAATTAAGCTTTCTAGTGCCTTGCACAATGGTACCAGTGCCTTGCCTGACATATTTGGCTTCTCTGCAGTTTCACTGCTGTCCCGCCATCACCGTGTCACTAGCTAGAATAGGATGGACAGATTTAACCTTGAAGATTTAGGCTGAAACTCAGCCACACATAGAAGTAGCACAGCTAGTTAAGCATGAAGAGGGGCTTTCCAGTCCTCAGCACTGCATGTTAGTAACAGGCTGGAAAGGGACTCTCATTTGCATGTGTGCAACATGTCTTGTTTTTAAGGCAAACACTGTCCACTAAGAGACTAGAGAGGCACTACCAAGGTTGATCTTTTCTCCCACCCACCACTCCCCCAGACCCAACTGGAAGTGGCTTTGCATCCAGGCATCTGCTTTTGTTTTGAAACCAGAAAAATGTCAAGCTGCCTCCAGATATTACTCCTGATTCATCCATCCACAGATGTAGATAGGAACTAGTTTGGCTTACTGTTTTCTCCGACCACCGCTGCCCCCTGCACGGGGTGAGCACAGACTCCGTACTGGAGGCTAGTCAACCTTTTGCTGTCACACCGACATTTCAAAGACTGCGCCAGTGCTGCCCAGCCTTCCAGCGTGCTTCTCTTCAAACCATAGCCGAGCTACAGGCACTCTCCTCTCTGCTCTCAGCTGCTGCGTGCCAAAATAAAATCAGTCAAACGAAATAAAAATCACACAGCGGTAGGCAGCATGCTGTTTGTGTCGCTCTAACCTGCTGTGACAGCCACGTGACAGGGGTGGAACAGCGAGCGACACGTGCACAGCCATGCTATGGCAGCAGAATAAATCTGAGCACTACCGATGGGTGCAACCCTCTCTCCTCCCCGCACCCCATTACACCTCAAGACCCTGCAGCGTTTAGTCTTGCTCTCAATTTTATTTTTGCCCTCCCCAGAAGCTGTCCTGAAGCCAGTACCCAAGCAGGCAATCTCTCAGTGCCAAAGTAAGCACAGCTGCCCACATGCTACAGCTCTTAAGCATCTGATGAGCATTTAACCTGAATAAATATCTATTCAAGCATCCTCAGGCACTAACCTTTACGGAACCTGCGTTAAGCTTCCTCTAGATGTTTCTTCTTACCGTTGTTTTCCCTACAGTGGTGACCAAGGATGCTCTTTAAGGAGCTCACCATAGTATACATTAGGTAACAAGGTGACAGAAAGACAGCTGCTACCTATCTATTTTACAGCCTATGGCTCTGGGAAGATAGATGAGGTAAACAGCTAACAGTAGACAGGATAACACAACACTAAAGTGATAGTGAACTATGGTAAGTTAATAATCATTACTTGATGCAATCTACCTACTCTGTGGTCCATTTTTTCCTTTCTCCATTTCAACTCACGTACACTGGCTTAGCATCTACTCTGGGAGAGGTTTACGCATTGCAGCTTCTGTAGTGCACGCACTCTGAGTTTTCCACATAGACACATGCACAACACAGCGCCCGCTATCCTTGCCTTTTGCCAGGCACGGACTTAAGGAGCCGTAAGTCCTTCTGAAGAACCTTCCTTTTCATGAATGGTGTAATCCTCACATTATCCTAAAAAGTGATAGCATACTAACAGCTGGAGCTGGACTGGGTTTACAGGTTAAAAATCCTTCCTTGTCTTCCAACTGAGTTTCCTGTACAAGCATCCCAGCACCTTCACTCATATATACAGGTCACTTCCTCAAAGTATTACACATCTTTTTCTGCTTAATATTTAGAAAGCATTCTCCAATTTTAATGGCTCAAAAACATGGATTTCCACTCGTTCACATTCCCAAATTTGCAATGCCAAGGGCACAGTCAGTGGCCTGCAGAAGAGATATTGGAGACATGATAATGAAACAAAGATTAATATATCGGTTTAAGGTAGAACTAAAAGCATCATTTGGGCTTTGCTTGTGCACTTCTTACCTTAGCATGCTTAGACTTCTTTGTGGTGTAAATCTAACTTTGAATTACAACATCCCTTTAATGTTTTACAAGTACATCATTGAGTTGTGTAAATACGTAACTTCCTTTTTTTTTATTCTTAAAAGAAAAATGCATATGAAACCATCACAAAAGAGATTCAAAAATTTTGCTGCTGCATCACCAAGTCACCAGCAATATATGATGGACAGAATTAATCTTAAAGCTCAAGTACTAGATTCACCTACCCCTTCAAGGAGGATAAAAGCAGTGCTACATTAACAGGAACTTTGCATGTTCACAGCACAAGAAGGTTGATCAAGTGCCCATAATACACATTAACACAGCACTTAAGAGACCAGTGACCAACACACAGCAGCAACAAATTACCAGCAAAAAGACAACACTGGTGGTTCTCATAACAACACAGCACATAGGACTGTTGCACACAGGTTGAATACCGAAGGTAGCAGCTGTCTTACCCATGTTGAAATGTAAAACAAACATGAAAACACTACCATTTTACAAATTTTGTATACTTTTAGTGATTACATACAACTGTTCATATACACTTTTTTTCAAGTATAGCAAACACAAAACTTAAAATTAAATTTAATGATACAATAAGAATGAAGTAAAAATGAAGCGATAAAAGGAGATGTCTTTCTAAAAAAAAACAAACCACCACACACAAAAATAAACCAACAACAATAAAAAACAAAGAACAAATAAACAAACCAACCAAACCAACAAAAAACCCAACCAAACCAAACAACCAAAAACCCACCACCAAAACTGCCCACACAACAGTTTAGGTTCTTTCAGGTCAAAGTAATGACTCGATTTACTTACTAGTTCTGAAAATATTTGTTCTGTTACTAAAGAAAGAATATAGTGGGTTTCAACTCTTGTTTTTCAGTAAAATAAAAAGGCTAAAATCCCAGATTTTGATGAGAGCAGCACTCATTCTTGAACCAGAGACGACCCTCACTATAAGAACTTCTAGAAACAGTCAGAATATTAAACTCAAACTTACAGATCCCCCTTTTTGTTTAAAGCTCTCTGTAGCTTTTTGGAAGGTTGGTATGGACATTGTTTTAGGGTTTGGGGTGGGGTTTTTTGGCTTTCGGTAAATTTGGGCAAATGTTAGTGTAGTCACATTATTTTCTCTTTCTATCACTCCAGCAGCAGCTGAAGTTTCTTTGAAGCCTGTCTAACATGATGCAGATACTCAGCAATCATCTATATCAAGAGTTGAAACACTCTAGAAATGCTCGAAGAACAGATATTTCAAAGACACCTTCAGATCTGAAGGCTCAGTTCCTTTCCAAAGAACCTTTGAATGAATATTCATAAAAATTGGGAAACTGAACATTCCAGCATGAGCCATTTCCACAAAATCATGACAAAGGATTAAAGTTATGGAAAAGAAACTTGCTACATGCCTACCCCCATGGCTTGTGTAAATTTTTGTCTGGGAGAAACAGTTACTTGCTTTTATATCTCCTTAGGGACAGTAAAAATAAAAGATTACCCACCAATTTTAGAGTCTTGTATTGTCATATGTCTGAGTATATGCCACATCCTTTCTTGATTAGATTGTGAAAGTAAAAGGCCTCCATGATATTCATAGCGTTCTTCAGCTCTTACTTCTTATTTTAAGGGAAACCCTCCTCCTCCTCAAAACTCAAAAAAATCTAAAGAACCCAAAAAGCCTTGATTCTAAACCAACAGTTGCTACTGCTACTCAAACAAGTTTTATAAAAATTTTATTTAGAGAGAAAAATGCTACCAAACTATTTTAATGTTTTTGCTGAAGAAGGTTCAGATTCTGAGCTAATCTAATCTCTGGGACTTGTTCTACTGTATCTTATTGTGGACCACCAAACTGCTTGCCAGATTTCTTGCTTCTCTACCAAATCATGATCTCCTCTCAAGAAAGATAGCCTTGGGACAGATCACTGCCATGGGGTGTGGAGTTTTTGGTGGCACCAGAGTTATAACTGGTTAAGCAGCACTAACAAGAGTTGAATTTCCCAGAAGGATAGAAGTGTTTTCAGCTGCATCATCTAGCACTCAGCTTATGGCCATCTCCATTGATATTAGCAAATCTGAATCCAGGTCCCAGATATTAGGTACACTGTATTATGGATACTTTAAATTATGGCCACCTGTTGGGTAAAACTTCTCCTTTGAGATGATGACACCAAGCTGAGTGGTGCAGCTGACATGCCTGAGGGATGGGATGCCATCCAGAGGGACCTGGACAAGCTCAAGAAGTTAGCCCATGTGAACTTCATCAGATTCAATGAGGCCAAGTGCAGGGCCCTGCACCTGGGTCAGGGCAACCCCTGGTATCAATACAGGCTGGGGGATGCAGGGATTGAGAGCAGCCCTGTGGAGAAGGACTTGGAGGTACTGGCAGATGAAAAGGTGGACATGAGCCAGCAACATGCCCTCACAGCCCAGAAAGCCAACTGTATCTTGGGCTGCATCAAAAGGAGCGTGGCCAGCAGGTCAAGGGAGGTGATTCTGCCCCTCTGCTCTGCTCTGGTGAGACCCCACCTGGAGTCCTGCATCCAGCTCTGGAGCCCTCAGCACAGGAAAGACATGGACCTGTAAAAGCAGGTCCAGAAGAGGGCCGCAACATCAGGGGGCTGAGGAAAGGCTGAGTTGGGGTTGTTTGGCCTGGAGAAGAGAAGGCTCAGAGAAGACCTTATAGAGGCCCTTCCATGCTTAAAGTGGGCTTATAAGAAAGATGGAGAAAGACTTTTAAGTAGGGCCTGTTGCATTAAGACAAGGGGTCACAGTTTTAAACTACAGGAAGGGAAATTCAGCCTAAAGATAAGGAAGAAATTTTTTACAATTAGGATGGGAAACACTGGAACAGGTTGCCCAGAGAGGTGGTAGATGCCCCACCCCTGGAAACATCCAAGGTCAGGTTGGATGGGGCTTTGAGCAACCTGATCTAGTTGAAGATGTGCCTGCTCATTGCAGAGGAATTGGACTAGTCGACCTTTGAAGGTCCCTTCCAACCCAAACTATTCTATGATCAGTTTTTGCATAGAGAATTTCTAAGTCATGTTTTGTTATGACGCCGCATTTGGTTTTTAAAAGACATTCTGTAACTAAATGCACTTGGATGATAAATACAGGCTCAGTAAAAATCGACCATGCCTTTAAAGTAAGTGTACACGTCCGATAACAGTTCATAAAACAATATTGTTTTTCCTTTTCTCAATATAAAGAAATGTTAACAGGGAGCAAGCCAAAAGCAGGAAGGGAGGTGCCAGAGATTCCTGGGATGTCTGATTTACCATAAGTGAGCTCAGTTCCCTGGTGCATTTTGTCTCACAGCAGATGCAAGGGGCAAGAAGGCCAAGCAGACCAGCAAATGGGTATGGCTGCTGGTTTAAAAGAAATACACTGAACGAGCAGTCTAAAGCTTTGTACGATACTCTGAATAACCCTTTATTTTCATGTTTTTCCACACAGATAAAAATCTGTGCTTGAGCAGCAGTAGTGACAGTTGCCACACCAATAGTTACTGTACCAAATCCAATCTGTTTAGCTTCATTTAAACAAGCTAGATTTCTAGAGGTTTTGTTATCCCTTGAGCTGGAAGAAGAACATCTCTTATTTATATTAGTTGCTTAAGACTCCCCTGTGTTATGTGCTGTGCAGTGGTATAGTGAGAGCATTCCATCCCAAATCATTCACCATATAAACAGAACAGATACAGGAGATATTATTTTTCGTGCTTCTAGTAATACAGACCCACATCATGGAATGACTAAGAAGATTGCTTAAGGTCACATAGGATACCTGTAGCACATCCGCAACTTTTTTTTTTTTTTTTTTTTTTTAAACTCAGACCCGCTACACCCTACTGTAGCTGTCTACCAACAGGGCTGGTGTCATCCCTCGAGAGAGGCTGAGGCTGTTGCTGCAGATTCACCGATGCAATGTTCATTTGCAGTTCTACATCAGCTCTATGCATGTGCAGCCCCAGGGTTATTCCAAGCATTAGCAGTGAATAAAGCTCCTTGTGAAGTTGGCCCATCCTTGTTTGCTAGAAGTGTTTTTAACACTTCAAAGGTAGCTCCTCCACAGCAATCTCCTGCTGCTAAACCCAGAGTGACCATTTGCCATTGCATCAGAATTGCTCTAAAGGAATATCTAAATACACTCCTTTAACCACGAACCCAATGTAAGTTTCCAAATACAGTAAGATGACACGAGACAATTAAATTCCCAGAACAAACCAGTTACTGCACACAGTAGAATGAGAAAACGGTCTCTTAGGATGGCTGACATACCTGCAGCGATACCAATCCTTTAAGCAAGCTCAGTGCTACTGAATGTCAATAGCGCTCTGCGGGTTTGGAGAATACCACAAACACCACATGAACATTAATTAAGCACAAGGTAAAGCTGTAAACAGTTTAACAGCAACCACGGCACTCTGGGAGGCCTGATTACCCACTGGCGTTCTGACCTGGTAGCTCCCTCAGGACCATCTGTCCATCACACCACCACTTGCAGGCCACAATGACCAGCATTTCCAGGATAGTTATATTCTCAATAACATATTTCGAGGGACACTCTGGAAATATGGATACGCCTGCCACTTCCATATGCCATTAATTCCGGGACATGAAATAACTGACTGCAACCTCTAGCATTTCAGCACTCTGACAAGCACTAATAAGCCATGTGGTGAAATCAAGCACACCTCATCTAGGTGTTCCTGCTCTGGTAGGGGATTGGACTAGATGATCTTTCGAGGTCCCTTCCAATCCCTGACATTCTGTGATACGTTCAACTGCTTAGCAGAATCGGGGCCTTCATCATAGATATGGACAGTATCACAGCCATTAAAATTAGGCTTGGTTCCATAAAGGTGTATTGCACACAAAATTTGCTTGATAGAAAGTAAACATGGACTGTATATTCTATTACAGCACACAAACAGCGAGATTTTTTTTTTAAACCTCTACAACTGTTACATACGTGATTCTTACAAAAAAGAAAAACACACCCTGAGCTAGCAAAATTCACTTTAAAATGTATTAAAGGATCATTACCATACTCAGTTTAAGAGCAAGACTGATATAAGTGCCAGCGCAAAACACCAACAAAGCAGAGCATAAATCTTTTGAGTCCGGAAAAGACTCTTTTCACAGGTTATTTTTCCTTCTACAGAGCAACAATGTAATCGTCAAGCAAACAGAGCAAGTGAAGGAATGATTGACCTACAGCCAGCTTTACACTAACGTAAATGCATCCACCTCCTGGAACAACCAGCAAGTTATTCCTTTCCACGGTCTTCCTGTTATTTTAGCTTCTGGAAAGAAAGTCTATATGAAAAGATGATATCTTTGCATGCACGCATACATACATAATATATACCTACGTTCATATTCACACCCATGATGTACATGGGGAGCAGGGGTGTTTAGAAACATGGCCCAAACATTCAGCCTTCTCTGTGAGCAGCAACAACGCATGCAAAGGGTTTTTTTTTGGTTGTTTGGGTTTTTTTCTTCTTTTTAAAGTAGAGGGTGTTTCAGAAAGATGGACCCAGTTGCATGATGGCAACGTGTTAAAATTACACAAAAATTTACAAGTGGTTTAATGAGTTATCAAGTTTTAGTAACCTTTTTATAAATGCTCTGTGTTCCCTCCACCGGCTGTACAGACAGCATCAAGATGATAGTTGAATTTGTGAACAGTGATTTCAAAGTGGGTCCATCTTTTTGAAATACCCTGTATGTACAAGAATAGTTGCTGCCTTTAAGTAATTATGCAAGGCTGTTCTCTGGGACAGCGGGGAAACGAGGGACAAAAAACAAACCCAAAGAACAAGCCTGGAAAACCCTGACAGAATTTACGGTGGTGAAAACTGCTCCAGTAGCGTGAACCTGACCATCAGTGTGCACTTGTACACTGAGGAATAGCTTGTTGTTTTAGCCAGTCTTTAAATCTCCAGCAAGCTGGTGTCTTCAAACCTCCAGTGCTAGGACTTCTCCTAGTAAGGACCTGGGCAGCCTCTCTCCGACTAGGGGAAAGTGCGAAGCATGGGAAATTTCAAAGCAGCAGACAGAAAAGGCTTCGCAGAGAAAAGTAGACAGATCTTTATATAGGCCCAGGCTGAGCCAGGTATGTAAACATTTGCACAGCTATAAGCTGTAGGAGTACTCCCATTGTAATCAACGAGATCTCTTAAACACGCTTAACGTGAGGCTTATGCTTACATACCTGGCATAAATGGAGACAGAACAAGCAACTGTGGGGCCTGCTTACAGGGGGGTTTCCAGCGGACAAGGACAGCGAGCGACGGGGCCACAGACCAGGCTCCACGTTTTCCTAACCATGAGCGATAATTTTTGATGGTCAGTTAGGGTAGGGATGATATTTGGAGATACGGAAATAAATATCCGAGAAATACATATGTAAAAATACATACAGTATATATACATGTGTGTGTGCACATGTGTATTTTCGTATGTATTTTTATTTAGAGCTATATATAAAAATCAGGCCATAAGCTACAAGATGGGCACTCACAACTTCTGAGGTTCCCAAAGCTAACAGCGGATGCTGTTACAAACTGAGACCTAAATGTCAAGTACCAAAGTTGCTTAAGTGCCACTTAATTAAAATAGAAGAGAATTGGCATTCATGTATTAATTCAGTCATTCACAAGGTTTTTATACATTCACAGCAAGAACCTAACTCACCCTTCAAGCACTCCAGCAACTTTAGGCACTCCAAGTTTTCACCTAATGGCTTTTTATTCATGAAAGTACCACATCTCCACATGCAAACAAAAAAATTGTCTTAATCTCTCTAGCTTTGTTAGGTCAAGTATCTACTGTCTAGGTACATCCCATACCTTCTTCTTATATTCTATAGCCCAGAGCATCACAGTGCATAGGTCACTTGTTCCACAAAAGCAACCTTTGCTCTCAATAATATCCCACCAATGGACACTAATGGAATAAGAAAAAAAAATAATAATAAAAAAATCACAAGTTGACTAGATACTCTGAATACTTCAGTGAAACAGACATGTTAAATATATTTTAGCGCAAAATACATTTGAGTCCAAATCAGAGCTGAGAGTCAGTTACCTGTGCAACAGGAGCACAACTTTGACCAGTGCTTTTTACTGATGGGAATACTAAAGCTTATGCTACGTAAAAGGAATATCTGATATCACAAACCATGAAAATAAATGAATTAAAATTAATGGACACAGGGAATCCACATTTGTGAGCAAATATTGAGGGTTAATTATTAAGATATTATTATGCAATCAATGAGGAGAGCTTAAATGTCAACCTGTGCTCCAGAATTTTCAAGTCAGTTGGAATCCACTATTAATCTTAAATAACTAGATTAATTACATGCACCAAAATGTTTTAATAACATTATATGACAAGAAAAAAAAGAGCATCAAGTCACATCATCCAAATCAATATCCATTTTCTAAAGAAAAACAACAAGAAGAATATCATGGTTAGAAATGGATTTAAAAAACAACTCTTGCTTTTTCCACAATAAATTAATTTTAGTTTAAGGAATTTCTTTGCGTCACCAGAATCCACAAATACAGATTCAGTTTCAAGCACTACTGATTTTATTATTGAAAAGGGAACTCCTCTATTTTAGCATGCAGAATTTTTTTCTGCTTCTGTAACTCTTGCCAAAATCCATTCTTTATCTTAAGCAGATAAAGAATATGTTTAACATAGAGCACCTTAGTCTTCTAAACACTTGTAGTTTTATGAAGGTTAACAGATGCATAAGAAAGAGTAACAAGAAACTGAACTTAAAGAAAGGTTTACAAGGTATGATCCATGTTACACTGTTGTTAGCTCTCATGCAACCAAACAAAACTGGTGTTGATTTTTAGGCAAAATCTCCATCATCTACCTCAAACTCGGAAGAGTGGAATGTCATTAGATGATACGGCTGCACCCCTTCAGATATCTTCCAGTGATCTCTTTTCAAAGCAGAACTGCGTGTTCTTTAATAAGGGAGATGGGACAGCTTCACTATAGCATCACTGTTACTGTTCTGTCCTGCTGACAAGGATGGATACTTTTCTAGTGATGGCAGCAGAGCTGGAAGGATGGTGGAGAGACCATGTCTCACGGCTCCACTGCATTTGGGACTAAGCGTGCTCTTAAACAACACAGCTCTTGCTGTTTTTCACTGGGAGGTTGAGTCTACATCCTTCGAGGTCTAAGAAGCTGTAGCGGCAGACTGGACATCGCTGCCTAATAGTCAGTGCTGCCATGATGGGTACCCAACCATCAGCCATAGCCCTTTAGTCACCATCTGTCTGCGTGGAAGTCCCCTGCTCCCATCAGCGCCTTATGCGGCCCCTCTGTGGGGCTGGTTCCTCCCATGTGGTGGAAGTACCAACTGACCACCATCTCCGCACTTTCCAGGGGAGGAGGTGGAAAGCAGAAATCCAGCCACTGGAGTGATTAGTTTGAAGAGCTAGACTTGGTTAAGTTCCCCACCGTCTCTGCTCTGATTTGGCGAGAGTTAAAGAAGTTAAAGGATTAGAGAAAACAAACGTCCTGTTATTTTAGAAAAGTTAATTCCTGGAATGATTGCTGCTGGAGGCCACAGCAACAGAGCAAACAAAAAAAAAAGGAGAGATTCAGGGTAATTCTTTCCTATCAAGTTGGCACACGCCCCAGAGATTGTTCAGCAATTCTCCAGGATCAGTGAGAGAAAGTCAGCTGTGGGAACATAACCTTGCCTTTGCAAGCATCAGCAACCTTGTAAACACCCAGTAAAAGGGCTCCAAAGTGAGCAGAAACATGAAACCCGGCTGGCTTCCCAGCTGGTGCGAACGGGTGTCATTCCACCCACGGAAAGCCAAGCTTTGTGGTTTTAGCAGCTCTCCTATCGAGACTGTGCTCCTGCCCAGGTACCACCACCTCTTCCAGGCTGCGGTTCGGCGCTGAGCAGGCTTTGCAACGTGACTGCGTGCAGAGGCTCTGCGGGAATCTCCCTCTTGGGCCGGCGTGGGCAGAAGAGCTGTTCCCAGGCCGCAGCAGGCACACACATTCCTGTGACACTGGTTTAGGCTGTTATTAGGGATGAGGAACTGGCCTTGGATAGCGCACCCTCAAACTACCCCAGTAGCGCACTGGCACAGGCCACCACACTCCAAGGAGCACACTGGGCCCTTATCAACAATAAAAAGGTGGCAAAGGAAGATTAGCCTGAAGTTAAGCACATAGTACTCCCCCAGGCACCATTAGGCAGAGCTAAAAGCCAGGAACTAAATGGAATGGTTAAACTGCATTCCTCTCAGAGTACCCATTAAAAGAAAAGCCCTTGTCTTCAGCCAACTGCAAATCCAGTATTCTGCAAAAGCAAATTAAAGTGGCTGGAAGAGAGCTTTTCTAAAGCAGTTTACATTGGACAGGTCACAAGAACAATAATCACAAAACATGCCTTCTGTGAACCTTCCAAATTATCACATTTCCTCTTTTGACAACAGAAAACATTCAGATGGGGGGAAAAACGTCTGAAATTTAAGGGATAAATGCAAGGCAGTTTTAAGGGTTAAGGAACTGAAATGGGGACAAAAGCAAAAAAAGAAGAGTCCAAACCTTTGAGTGTAGCCCAAACTCACAGTAACAGAAAAAAAATCAGACACTTTCTTGGTGACAAAGTTCAAAAGCACAACAAGAAAGACAGCCAGTTTTCTCAGAATTCATGGCTGATGAACAAAACACTAGTTATTCATATTACTGTAACATCCAAGCAAAATCAGTACCTTGTTATGCTGGTCAAACACACAGAAACAGTTGGTCCTTGCCCAAAGAGACTGCCAAGCAACTGGATGAACAGAGAGCAGGAGCAGGAAGATCAACTGAAAGAAAATCTCGATGGAACAGGTCAACAAAGAGCTCAGGAGTCCTCACTTAGGAGCAAACCACCTGCTGTAAATTTCTGGGTATTAGTTTCAGGTGAGACACATCGTTGCACCTCAGCCTTTTCACACTTGCAGACCTGCAGTACTGTTAATGCTCTGGCGGTTTTGCTGTCTTTCTTTCCCAAAGGCAGACTTTCTGTCAAGCTCAGGAGTAAAATAAATCAAAGATCCGTTAATGCCCTATACTCCACAAGACCTCCCTCCTTCATCTGGTTCCCCAAATCGTGGTTCCCCAACCCTACACCCACACTGAGTCCTCCCTGCAGACGGATGGACTTCTCATGAGGTATAAGCTCCGTCAGCCAAACTGGCTCCTAACCCTCCATGCTGAGGGAGACAGGTGTCCATGCCCCCTGCAATACCCATCTCTACCTTCCTTGTAGGAGGAGGAAGGACACCACTGCACCCCAGGGACAACCTTGATGCCCCCTTGCTTCTGCCTTTATGCTTTGCTTCAAGGCTGCTCTTAAAGGACTCAAGCTGTAAATCTACTGCTGGGGCACCCACACCCAGCTGCCCCTCTGGAGCAAATATCCTTCGCATTGGCAGCATAGTCTGGAGAGATAAAAGCAAGGACATTTATCAGATGGCAATGTCTAAAATAAGTATCTTTTGGGCCCAAATACTCTTTCATGTGCTTTCAGTTTCTTCCCAGCTTTAAATGGGAAAAAAAAGGATTTCAGCATGGCAGGTCGAAATATGAGTTACTGATATTGACATTTGCACAATAGCCCGAGTTCCTGGTTTTTCTTCCCTTGGAAGCTCATGCAGTTTCATGCTGACTTGTGTGGAAACTGAACGAGTTTCATGTAAACTGCATGGTTAGACATGGCCATGTAGGTCGTTTAATTTCTCTTAATTTTTCAGTTTGAGAGCAGATTGCAAAACTGGTTATCAGCTGAAATAAAATGGAATAATACATTTATTTTTTAAAAAAATTCTGGGTGGATAATTTCAGTAACTAATCAGCAAGGCTCAAATGACAGGCTTAGCAAGTGTTGGGCAGTTTTAAATTCTTCTGTATTTGAACACACAAGATTTCAATCCACTTTTCATTGCTATCCCATCATCTGGAACTCAAATATTTCAGTATTTCCTGGAATGCATATGAGCATTACAAATATAATCAGACTGAAATTCACTTTCACAACATTTTGGCATTACAGATTCAGACCTACTTTTAAGCATAGGCCAGATTTCACGTTCATTTGTGTCCAGGAAGTTCAGAGTCCACGCACACACCTTGAAAGCAGAAACAAACCATCTGAAATTAATGAGAGAAGTGTGGGTCCCATCTTTCTATCTGGGAAAGGTGGAGTGAAAAGTTCAAAATGAAAAACTATTTATAAAATCAAGACTATTAATTAAATGCTGAGCCAGAATGTATCAAAGGCTAAGGAAGTAATTCCATGTGCTCCACTTGGCACGGGATCAGGCCCTTACTTTGAAATTTTGCAGCGTGAGGAACGTGGAAAAGAACACAGCGTTACCTCCTGCTTTTCAAAAGACAAAGTCTCTTGTCCACCCTTCTAGGGAAAGTTTCTAACCAAGTGATGAGCACATACCTCCAAATCAGGGAACAGATCCTGAATGATTACCTAGCACATTTGAGTGTATTTTCTGAGATTTGGATAGCTCGTGTTTGCAATCAGGTCTTCCTGGGTTCCTCCTTGCCCTGCTGGCAGAGGTAGCTCTGCTTGATGCTCTGTCCATGTGTCTGTCCTCCCCTGAGTAATTTCACCCCTCTGCTTGGTAGCCACCAGGAGCACACCAATGACTGAACCATGCAGTGGCCAAGGCATTCCTGCATCCCTAATGCGTCCATCCATCCCTCCTCTGAGCTTGGCCAGGTCACTGCCCATGTTCTCTGCCTTTTCGTGGCTGTGATCATTCACCACAGCTTTAACGATACATGTCACTGTTAGAGCTACCAGATGGATCAACCACAGCAACATGTATGACAGATTTTTCTCAGGATTCCAAGCCCTCCTCGCCTCTCCTCTCCTCTCCTCTCCTCTCCTCTCCTCTCCTCTCCTCTCCTCTCCTCTCCTCTCCTCTTTTTTCCTTTTGTTTTTTCTTTTATTTTTTTCCATCCCAGATGTAAAACCATCTTTTTTTTCAACTTTTTCTAGTGCTGCCAGTAGTTCTTCCTGGGAATATACATTGCAGCTAATCTCCCTAACCTTAAAGTCACTATCCCAGTCACAAAATTAAATTAACTTCCTGAACTTTTTGCAGTCGCTGCCAGAAAGGCCAAACTCTAAAAGTTTGTGATCTCGGTTTTATACATAAGCAACCACTAGGTACAAAGATACTATCTGTTTATACCCAAATGATCTGTGGAGGTCTTTCACAAGCCCTTTGGGGAGGATTCTCTCTGCTTCACTAATGGGATATTGGGAAACTGCGGTTGTTCATATTGGTTTTACAGGAAAAATAGAATGTCCCTACTTTGCGAAACAATTTAACTTCTCTGCTATGCTGCAACACACACATTTTAAAGTCAACACAATGGCTCTGCAAGAGAGACAATGGGTTCCATCTGTCTAAACAGAGATGGCCTCTGCTATCAGGTCAGCTCACAATCTCTAGTTTGTTACTTGTGATCGGAAAGTACCAAACTCCATACAGACAGCTTAAAAGAAGGGAATAGGACTTGCCCAGGATCAAACAGGAAATCTGTGGCATGCAGATTTTCTGATTGTCCTCAGCCCAGCAACCACTGCTCCAGTCTTCTTCACATGAGGATATATTCTTAAAAGCTATGGAAGCCAACAGAGCTATGATAAATTCCACCATTTCAAGACCTGCTCCTATATCTACTCCTATCAATCTTCATCCCACTTTAAGTGTTCGGTTTCAGGCTCCTTCCTCTGTGAAGAATCTGAAGAACGCCTTTGATTTTATTTGTAGAAAGAGGTGAGGAATGCACTTGACCAGTCCAATTAAGACTGCTTTCAATCACACAATGCTTATTTTCATAACACTGCAAATGTTCATATCCAACCTGTTCAAATGTATGCTGCATGACATGAAAGAGCATGTATTTCAATTTATCAAGTAACATCAGCTTGAGTCCAGCATTCAGCTGCTAATTGAATGCCCATGTAGTACTATATTCAACCAGAAATTTTAAAAGTATTGCTAGCAAAATCATTAGCAGAATTCACTTCCAATAATTTCCTAAAAAACTCCTAAAAATCTGCTCCCTAAAGCCCAGAGAACCAAGCTGGACAAATTCCAGGCCTGCAAGGAAGCCACCAATGACCTGCATTTTATTCCACAGACAAATATATGTACAAGAGATGTTGCCAGCTCTATCAACTTTATCACAAATCTTGCTTTTCCTTCTTTTCCTTTTAAAATCTCATCCAGGTATATTATTCTACCATGCTATTTTAGAACTGTCTTCTCAATTTTTAAACTGCTCCTGATTGTTTTAGGGTCTGATTCTGGGTATTTGAGTATTTAAGGTTGGCAACAGTCCAACTTTTCACAATAAGCTACTCACCAAAAAAGATGAGGATTTCTCCTTTCTTCAGACACAGTTCAGTAAATGAGTCCTCTACCGATGTAATCTACTAACATTGCTAATAGTATGGTTGTTAATGCAAGTACAAATATTGTATAAAGCCTCATGGGGCATTTGATTTAAGAAACACCTAAATTTTAGATCATATTATAATTTAAATTGAAAGTGCAATGACGAGAGAGAGAGAGAGAGAGAAGACATTTTAATCCTACCAAAGAAACAGAAAACCCAATGACTTAGGGTTTCTGGATGAGAGCATAGAAAAATATGAAAGCTTTTCCCATAGGAAGTTAAAGAAATGAAGGTTTGTGTACCATGAATGTGTCTAATTATTTTAAAGCATCTCCAGAGAGAAAATATGTTAATCGTTTGTCTATAAGCAAATGACACAAGCTGGCATATTCAGAAACATGAAAAAATTCATGATGCCAACTTAGGTTCAGACTCAAAGTCCACTGAAGCCAATGTGAATTCAAAGGGCAATGGATTAGGCTTTTAATTCTCCAATGCTTATGGCGCAAAATAGATCTGTAATGCTTTCTAATAGTTTTCATACTTTAGGAGAATCAATTGTTTGGTCAGAGGTACAATGCTTTGGAATGCTCTAAAAATCCATAAGTGCAGTTGTAAATGCAAAGGAGATAAGACAACCGGTGCATTAGGAGAGAATTTGAAGGCAAGTCCATAAAACCACACAAAATGAGTCAGCAAGCAGGAGAGAATCTTCAAAAGTATTAACAATTCAAATTTGTTAACAAATTAACATTTCTTACCAAATTAACATCATTAACTGAGAGTAGCAGGTCCTCACACCTCACCAGGTCTAAGGTAGTTAATACTGGTTTGCAACCAGGATCTACTGCCATTCAGTTTGGTCGTGTAAGCTCTTGCCAGGTCTGCTGCTGTCACAGCCAGAACTATTCTGTAGAGGCACAGGGAGACTTGAGCTGCACACAAGGGCTGCAGATAATGCGTCAGCCTTACCTACCATACCACAGCATCTGGAGTTTTGTGTCAACACAGGTGTAACTGAGAGTAAGTCTCAAGCAGTGTTTTCTCTTTGATCCTAGTTATTCTTAAGGTCCCTTTTCTATCTCAAGATGTTCCCCATCAACTATGTATCTTGAAGCACAGAGAATTTAGTAGACTGCATATGTTACACTGAGTGGGCAGAACATGCCTAGGAGTAACAGAGCACTGGAACAGGCTGCCCAGGGAGGTTGTGGAGTCTCCTTCTCTGCAGACATTCGAAACTCGCCTGGACACCTTCCTGTGTAACCTCATCTGGGTGTTCCTGCTCCGGCAGGGGGATTGGACTAGATGATCTTTTGAGGTCCCTTCCAATCCCTAACATTCTGTGAATCTGTGAGTCAGTGAGTACAGTCAGTTGGACAATGAGGTTTGTTCCTGAAGACTTGAATTCAGAAAAATGGTGCCCTAGTGACTCATGTATAGTTTTGTAGAGCGACTGCTTCATGATCCTGTTTTTCTCTGGCTAGACTGCGTTTCCCATTAAGCAGCACAGGCTATTCTCATGATAAACCTGGGTGATATATTTGAGGTGTCCCATGGCCACCTGGCCTGAAAATGGAAAGGGCACAAGGAATTCGGATAGTGACTTGCAGGAAGCTCTGCAGTGGCATTGCTGAAACAGTATTTCCATCTTTCAGCTAAAAGCCTTCACTTTTGGCTTTGCGAGAGAGAAAGGGTTTTGATGAAAAGACAAAAAAAATTATCAGAGAAGTGTCACTTTTCTCACACAATGTTTGCTTTAGTCAGAGGCTCAATCTTCCAGGAGAAGAAAGTGTCAGTGGGAAATGTACACACTACCCTGCATTTTCATACGCAACTTTTTAAACTGAAACTTCAGCTTCTCCTAAAACGGATCTGCGAGAGATGAGAGCTACATATGTGTTCTTCTACCAGGTTGCACATCTTCAGATTCCTTCTTGTACTTTAAGGCTCTTTTGGCCAGTTTGGGGTAGTTATTAGTTAGTGAAATAGCTGAAGCACAGAGGCAACTGCAGTAAAGTGGGCTCCTCTCCAGCCTGCTTTCCTGAGTACCTTGTAAATAAGCTGCGTGACACTGCTCACTGCAAATTAGACCATCATGAAGGCCTTTTAAGGCAGGCAGTTTAGCATACCCTTTACTCTGATTTTCAAGAATTTCTTGTTAACTAAGGGCTAATTGGTGCTTGCAAATTCACTTTCATCTGTAGCTCTGGAGAATAGAAAAAAACCTAAAAATTTACAACTTGTCCCCATCCCAACCCTCACTTGGCCCCCCTTCAATGTTTGACACAGCCTGTGCTAAAAATGAGATCTTATTGCAGAAGTTTCATGGGTCCTTGGCATATGTGAACCCAGGCATTTTTCTCACATCTGATCCAAATTCCAGTCACAACAGAAACATACAGGAATTGAACTGATTGGTTGTCAGCTTTAAAAAGGTGACTATATTACTGTTTATCAGTGCGTTTTTATCACGTTGGCCAGTATGATGCAGCCCTGTGTGTTGGGAGGTTACATGATCCTGCAGGAACTGCTCTGAGGGCGGCTGGGGTTTTTTTCACCAGCTAATAGCGTTTAGCATTTCACCAGGCCACATTAAACTCAATGTACAAGCAGTTAAGAAAAGTACTGTATCTGGCACTGTTTAATGTCACTGACATGAAAAGTGAGCAGCTTTGCCAGCATTCCTGAACTCTGAAAGTACTTTACCTTTCCTCTGTCTTTTGGCAATTAAATACATTTTATTACATTTTGGGGAAATAAATACATCTTAATACTGTGCTATAATGTTAGGAAGGCCAAAGGATTAACTATGTCTTGTCATTTAAATATTAAAAGAAATCATGATCGTTTTACACATAGAGATGCCTAGCTGCCTTTCATCTCCATATTCACCAGGCTGAGGATTTACAGTGCTCTATGAGTGGCAGAGTTGTATGACAATTTAATGAAAATGCTCTCAGTTATTATATTGACTATGCATGTGCACTCACTGAGTTATTTTGACTGCAACTTTAGTCTTAGCACATTGTCATTAGAAATCTCTCGGCTGAGCTTTAATCTTTGAAGAAGCAATGCCAAAACTCTGATAAATATCAACAGGCATCAAAAGCCTCTATTTCAATGAACTTTAAAAAAAGAGGACCCTTATATTTTGTGTGTGAGTCAAGAATAGCGATATTTTCCCTTTCTCTGCTTGTTTTCATACTAAAAAAAACCCCAAACCTGACAAAATAGCTTTTTTTTCTGTTGATTTTTGTTTTATAAACCTAAGAAGAAAAGGACCGTTTGCCTTCCAGCACAGTTAAGCCATCCCTTTCAACAGATCAATCCTCACATGAACATGGCTTCACTGGCCTTGGCACATAGGCTGGATAGCTGCTGAGGCTGGTGCGCTTCTGCTAAGTGGGTAACTTGGCCACTAATCAAAAAAGACCTACTTTTGAACATCAGTTCTAGGGCACGCATTGCAGATAACTGTGCAGGGGCATCCCAAGTGTGTGGGAACATCCTACGGAAGAGATACCAGCAACAATATTTGCATAGAAGCAAGAATCCATTACTATCCATTTGCCTGTTGTTTCATTGGAATTTTCTTTCAATGCATTAAGATATCCCTCAGCAAGATCCTCAGGCTATGCAAATCCAGCCTGCCTCCACCAATTTTGCAGTTTTCTGGGTGATTTATACCTGGTCAAGAGCTTTACTAGCTTGCATAGAAAAGAAAGGAAGACAGTTATATGAGGGAGTCTGAGGGAAGATTTTTTTCATGGTCAAGATAATACAAAAACAACGGGAACCCCCAGCCCAGGGAATGGAGCCAAAGGGGCCATGGACCATCGAATCAGAACAGAGGACAAAATGGAAATCTCCCTTTCCAGTGGTAGTTATATCCTGGCAAACAGCTGTAGGTGGGTTCAGTTCTGAACCAGACAACAGGTGTGTCCTGTCTCTCTCTTTTCCTTTTAATACACTGATGTGTAAATCAAGTCAAATTAAAGCCAATTCCACGCACACTCACATCATGGCTACTACACCCCATCCTTGAAACTGGTGGGATCTCAGTTTGTGAGGTTGTCATGGTTTAAACCCAGTCAGCAACTAGGACCACACAGCTACTCCCTCCTCCCGTCCCTGCCAACCGGGATGAGGGAGAAAATAAAAAAAAACCCCACACAACACACCTCCTGAGTTGAGATAAGAACAATTTACTAGGACAGCAAAGGAAGATAAAATAATAGTAATAATAATAGAATATACAAAACAAATGATGCACAAGGCAAAGGCACACCACTCACAAGTTTGTTTCCAGCAGCGGTATTTGCCCACTGGCCAATTCCAGTTTATATACTGAACATGACATCATATGGTAGGAATACCCCTTTGGCCAGCTTGGGTCAGCTGTCCTGGCTTTGCTCCTTCCCAGCTTCTTGCACACCTGGTAGAGCACAGGAAGCTGAAAAAGTCCTTAACTACCCAGCAATGACCAGAACACCAGTGTTTTATCAACATTTTTCTCATACTAAATCCAAAATGCAGTGCTATACCGCTACTAGAAAGAAAATTAACTCTGTCCCAGCTGAAACCAGGACAGATGTGCAGAATCCCATATGATGGTTAATTTCTAGTTTTTTAGTATGAGACAAAACCATTTTGAAACTACGAGATTGTCAAAAGGCAATTAAGCTCTAGAGACATGTATTCCTGAAGATTCCTGGGAAAAGTACAGTAAATTCTGTAAATATTATTTTTGTAATTTTATTTGTTCATTTTTAAAGGAAACCAGTACTATAACAGCTTAGATATTATCAAGAGAATTATTTAACTGTCCTCTATATCACCCAAAATCAAAGGACCAGCCTTGTGAAAGGGCAAAATTTCACGATCAGACCTTATAAACTATAGGACTTTCTAGGCTTCCAGACACACACCTGTTTAATGACTTCCATTTATTTCTGACTTGAACAAGAGTTACCAACAGCCTGTGTGTGAGTATATGAATTAAACTCTTGAGAAGGCAAAATGGTATCTGGATTTCTCTTACTGCAGTAAGCACTGGGGGTGAGACAAAATAATGTCTCTGATTATCCCTTTAGGCATTTGACTGTGAACATAGCAGAGAGGAAAACACTAAAAAAAAAAAAAAATAAAAAGGGAAACACCGTTTGCGTGTGAACTCTGCACGAAATACTTTATGGAGTTAATAGCCTGATATTCAGATGATTTAAACCAGCATTATTACGTTAAAGTCAAAGAAGCTCTGCCAATTTACCGTAGCTAAGGATGTGGTGATCAGCTATTTCCATTCCTTGGAAAAGCATGAAAAAAAGCATTTTTTAGGAATTCTTGAACCAAACTGAGCAATATTTTACTATATCTTCCATATGAGAGTCTTAGAAATGCGAAGAAAAGAGCTCTTAACAAAGTAAAACCAGCAAACTTATTTTTGAATGTTATCCGACAGTGGTAAATAGTTTTCATTAGTAAACAAAGTTCAGCTCAATGCCAGATTATCCATTTTATGTGAAGCTGAATTCAAATCGCTGCTTTTCTCATTAAAAAAAAGGGATGTTCCCCTTAGATTAAAAGGAAGGTGGACTATATCAAAACCTCTTCCAATCCAGTTTCAATTCTTCCCCTATGGTGTCTCTATTCTCAATTTGGACTTATTTCTATATTTATTTAAGAAGTCACTCTTCCAGGATCTCATGATGTCTTTAGCACATGGATAGATTATGGAGTTTGGTGCCAGGAATGCAGTGCAAGAGGAGAATTAAAAAAATAAAACAGAAAAAAAAAAAAAAGTAAAAAAAAAGGATCCGAAAAAAGAACACAAAAGCACAGAGAAAACAAGCAAACAAATGAACCAAAACACACTAGGCTTCAAAAATGAGCAACCACAGTGGGGTTCCACTGCAATTTGATTATGTAATAACCTCTTTTCTTCTCCCAGAAGGTAATGGAGAGTTGTGAAGTTCAAATGTAATACAGAGTATGTTGTTTGTTAGAGTGGAAACAAAGTGACAAGCTAGTAATAATGCCAGGCCTGTTTCTGATACTTTGGGAGAAATACCGATGTTATGTGTTGAGTGTCAATTTGAGTTAGTTTTATTTAGTTCTAGGAACAGAAAGGCTTTGCCTCGCTCCCAGGGTGCACACAACAAAGGTTAGACCCTTCCCATACGCTGAGTTTACTTTAGCTGTAAATTACAGGCTGCGATAAAGTGGCATTTCTTCTGTGAGTAAAGTACTGCCAAATTGGTTTGTAGAGAAGAAATGGCTCTTCTTTAATCTTTTCCTTACTATTTGTCATGGATCAAATTCTTCCACCTTCTCGCAGTGCATGGTGCCTTACTCTTACAAGCCACCCTACTGCAGGATATGGTATTACTAAATTAGAGGAAGGTTTGTCAACTCTCACCATGTTTTAATCATGGGGGTAGGACCTAGTCAAAAGTTTTGCACAGATTTTAACCTGTGTTTTCTCTATAGTGAAAGTTGCTTTGGATGGCAACTAGAGTCGGAGATAGGGATCAGTACCTACCCACAGAACTAGACTGAGAAGTCTGGCAAGTTCTGGTATTTGATGTTCGGCATGCGGTTTTGTTTTAATTGATGTTTAACTAACAGTACCTTGGGCCTTTCTGAAAAAAAGTCGCAAAATACTGTTCAATCGCAGTTTGCCTCTCAACCAGTCATGGAGCAGGTTTGTTTTGTAACTGAAGAACTGTGCCATTTTCAGCGTGTTTTTGTGAATGTACTGGGGATTGTCATGAACGTGCAATGTAACATAAAGACATATTGGTAATTTGGAATACCAGGGAACAGAAGTGAGCTTTGGAATGGTTACTCTACCCATGGTTTAAGATAGAGATGAACAAAGACTTCATGACTGATGATTCTGTTCCAAATCTATCAGATAAACCACCGGTTTGTACATAATTGATTTTCTGCTAAAATAATCGTACAAGACAGATTTCTGCAAGTGGAGAGTCTAGTATACGGATTTTAAGGTTCTGTTTCTTTTCACTAAGATTATGTCCTTCTGGGGACAAACATTTAGGTAATTACTGTAATTATGATAAGAATTCCATTTCCCATATGAAGTATAGAAAATGAGTAGCCACACAGGACTGTATAATTACATTTATCCCCACCCCCACCAAGAAAATCTTTCACTCAGACAGTATGAGATTGTTTATTTGATACATCAGTGCTAAAATCATACAAACACACATGGAAGAAAATTAGGAATTAAATTATGTCTTCTCTTTGAGTCCCATTAGGGGAGCTGAAGGGAGCAAAGAGAGGACAAAGTAACGTGAACTCAGTGTGAAGGAATGTAGCTAATGTTCCTTATCTGACCTCATGCTGAGCAACAACACCAGTACGGAGCAATTCTTCTATGGCATCATCCTCGTACCCCAGCATGCCCTTCAGTATCTCCACTGTATGCTGTCCAACAAGCGGAGGTGGTTTGGGATGTGACACAGCAAATTCACTGTATCTGACAGCTGGTCCTGTAAAAAAATCAGAGAGAAGGGAAATTATTTTCAAAAGCTACTGCCCGTATTTATATTGAAGTGTCTATGTTAGTTTAAAGGAAAGTATCTCATTTTCATGGCAGTCTTATCACAGTCCTTACCACAGAAATGTTATATTCTGGAATTACAGACTACAAAAATTCCAGTTCACAATAATGTACCAATAAGCCAGCTTAAAGTAGTTCACCCAAATGTAGAATTGCTGAATATTTGTCCAACGTTAAGAAAGTCTTCTCCTTGCTCCCAGTGGTTTGTATATCTGGGTGCTCAGAGTCATTCTATATCACAAATCTACCACTCTGCTAGCTGAACGACAATGCCCAGCCCACACAACGGGATAAGGTGCAGAAATCCCCACACTCTATCTACAACAGGAGAAGGCACAAACGTAAGAACGCAATGACATGTCATGTTAACACACTGTTGCTACTGTTGGAGCGGTGCACCGGATGATGGAAGCACCATCTCCAGTTCACAACAGCTCAGGTACTTCTGCAATGTGCTCCGCTATCCTGCGGTGATGTACAACTGGCATAATGCACAGCAAAGGTATTTCCAGCTTGTTTTACATTTTCTATCAAAATTATAGGTAGTAGCAGCCGTAAGAAACTCAACAATGGTTTATTTACTCTAGGAGGAGTAATTTCAAAGGTGGAAATCACTCAAGGATGTTGGCAATTATATGAGGACTTTTATGTCTATTGCAGGTAGTCAGATCTCACTTTTTAGCAATCCTCTGCACTGAACTGAACAGAGAATTCAGCATGGACCCTTAGCAGACTAGTAGCTATACCATTATTGTCTGTCTCAGAAGAACGAAAGAGCCACAAATTTACCTTGGGATCAAAACTGAGGTGTGTACTCAGCATATGCACAGAAAGACTAATTGTTTTATATAGAAATAGAAGACAATTTGCCAAGCTGCCAGCTGAAAACATTAACTACAAAATTCAAGAACCTTTGATACTTTGGACAACTGGCAATAGGATTCCTCTACTCATAGGCAGGGTCTTTATTATATCATCAAAAAGAATTTACAGAGAAAGCTATACATAGTCTTTGTCTATGCACTACAGCTTTACTTAGAAATGTAAAAAAATACATAGGGCATCCTAACAGGCAGAAATGTGTTTGACTTCTTTCTGAAGGAATAGGATGCTAATCAGCAAGGGAAATGAATCACACAAGAAGGCATCCTGTAGTGGCAAGAATAGGGAAGTTCACTACCTTACTTACTATTTATTTGAGGAAAGATGCTGACAAAGGTCATGCGGTTTGCCAGAATATGCCATTTTTTAAACAGCCTTCATCATCTGTGATCAAATCATTAATACAGTAAAGGTATCCACCTCCAAGTGGGTCAAAATAAAATAAAGGATGCTTAGAAAAACAAGCGTTTTCCTGAGCTGATCTGGTATGTTCCTGGTGAGAATGCTCCTGGAAGAGGTCAGGTATGGTTCCTGTGTTTAAAATAAAGGAGGCTGAATTGAGAAATTATGGATCAAATGATTTATCTTCAAGTTCCATTAAATACTGGAGTAAATAATCACACTGAAAGTACTCAAGAGATGACTAAGAGCCAGCATGTATCTATTAAGAACAAATAGTGTACACTCGATCTCTTGTCTTTCTACCAGGAGAAAGGCTGAAGGTGAGATATATCCCATCTAACTTTAGATTCCAATAGCCTAGATATAGGTGTTTAGTAGCTTATACTCCCTTTGGAGTCACTGCAGATGAAAAGACACAAAGTGTAGTTCTTCTAAGACACTGATAAGTGACTAAATCTGGCCAGATGAATTTTGATCACCTATGTTTCTCCATAAAGGAGACGGCAGACAAGTACCTTAGATGCAGACCTCGACTACCCAGACATCTAAAGCGAGGTGAGATGACTTTCTGACCACTAGGATGCCAGATCAAGATTTGACTTTCAGAAAGAAAATTCTCTGCTGTTTTCCATAAACTCACTAAAGAAATGTGGTCTAGGTAAATCCAAAACTAGGTGCAACACCGAGAGGGAAATCGTATTCAAAGAACTGCTACCTCGGATCTTCCCAAAAACAGAAAAACTTTTCAGTTGTGCTCCAGAGCAACCTGTTCAGGATGAAGCACTAATCAGTATATTTTTAGTGGGTTGGCTGATGGGCCTCAGATCATACCTGCTCAGGTTTTTGAGGACTTCAAGATAAAACTGACCGTGAGGCAAATTTCACAATGACCTGGCTATGCTGGAGAAATGGTCTGATAAAACAGGGTGAAATTCAATAATGTCAAGGGGAAGGAACTACATTTAGTTATACAAATACAGGACAGGGGACAAACCAAGGTAGGAGTAGCTAGGGGTTACTTAGATCACAAAGTGAAGATGAGTCAACAACATCATGCTGTTGCGAAAAAGGCAAGTCTCATACAGGGATGTACAAACACGAGATAAACCTTCAGGACAGATGAAAGAATCTTTTTGCTCTAGACAGAGCTGGCAGGTCACAGCTGGAGCAGTGTTTGGTGTGGGGCCCCCACTGCAAAGCCATCTGGAACACCTGAAGAGGTTCTACAGGACAGCAACTGAAATAATCAGAGAAAACATGACAAACTTAACAAAGTGGGATTCTGGACCTAAAAAGAAGGGCCAGGGAAAACATCTTCAAAACTGACTTCAAAAAAATGTAAAAAACAACCACCACCACCAAAAGCAAAAAAACCCCACCACAACAAAAAACATCACAAAACAAAACAAAAATCCAGGCAATCTTTCTGCAAGGAGGAATTAAATAATTTTTCATGTCCATGATGAATGAGAAGAATTTGAATAAAATTGCAAAGGAAACTGAAGCTAGGTACTAGAAAATAAACTTTAGTAGCCATACACTTTTCACTTGCTTGTGCAAATTTTTGCTAGTATAAAAAGTGTGTATCTCAAATCCTGGGAGTTTTTGCAGGCATATCAAAAGACACAGAATAAAACCTCTAATGAAAGAAAAAAGAATTTGACATTAAGTGTACAACAGGCACAGAATGCTTCACACTTCCCAAATAAATTAATCTTACAGACTAGAGCATTCTAGAAAATTGCACAGCAATTATAAAACCAGTGTCTTCCTTGAGCTTTTATTGTTTGATGCATAATTCATCATGCTACTTTTCACTTTGATAGAGTTATAAAGTTATCTACATTCATTCAAAGGAGCTACTTGCTAATGATCCATCATTAACGATTCTCTGTTCTTTCCTTGTGTAACTTCCACTTGGCTTCTGTGGCAATTAGGAAGGTGCAAAGCTTGCCAGTCAGGCTTCAGCAATCCCACGCTCCTACTGAACAACAACGCTCCCAGAGAGCAACCAGCAGAATGCTATGCAAATGCTAATTAAACACAACTGCCTTATGAGGAAACCATCCCTTGAGGCAGAGAGAGCTGAACTGCTTTAATTAAGGTCGGCAGCATTTGCATGTGGGTAAGTTACAGGGAGCCTTGCAGATGAAAACAGGCCTTTGCTGGGGTAGACGCAAGGTTCCTAGCTGAAGGAGGTAAGACAGCAGTCACCTGTGCATCCTGGCTGTAAGCAAGACACTATACTCAATTCACACGTCAGGTTGAAGGGACACAAATGGTCACCTGAAAAAAGCAATGAAGGGATGGGTGGTAGCTGTGATTTACCTTTGTCCTGTTAAATTAAAAGAAACTTGGTTTGTGGTTTTTTTTTTTTTGCTTTGATTATTATTATTAATAAAACCAAAGGGCTATTTCACCACATTTAAATTCCAGGCTAATTTTATTGTATTATTATTATCATTTTGACTTTGGCACATTGCTAAAATACATGCTGTGCATACCATGTAATGTACAAGAGTTAATATTGCAATAACAAAATTTGTATCAGTTGCAACCACAACGACAACTGTACCAAGATATCTTGAAGACTTCCTTGCTACTTGAACTCAACATCCTTGTAATAAATTATATTTCTTTCATGCCTATCTACTATATAGTATTGCTAGTCATCAAACTGAGCTATCAGGCTAAGACATACTGAATGTATTAAAGCAAAAGACAAAAATGAGATAAGATCACTGGAAGAGGTCCACAGGAAGGGCCCTGGAAAAATTAAATGCCTTTGAACATTCACCCTAAATGGGTGAAACACGTGGCAGACTTTGCAAGGTGTCACTGAGCATTGCAGAGATTTGGAGCTGCAGAAGCAAAGTCAGTTTTACTCTACAAGTAGCAGAAATTCAAGTTGAATTTAAATTATATTAAAGGTGCAAAGCACAGTATATAAAAGTGGATAAAGGTAATAATCTTTGCTTTGTCCTGACAAATAGCAGTCCTACAGCATTGTGAAGCGGTCACCAGATAACACTTGAGAGCATATTGAAGCAATCTAATTCTCAAACTGTGTAGAGGGAATCAGGCCTGGGGACAGCCAAGCTCAGGGAATAGTCATGATTATTTGTTATTATTCAAGTGGGACAAGCAAAAGAAAGGGGAAGTTTGAGCTAATGTATGTGCATACATTCTGCTTGCAACATATTATTTACATTTGCAAAAAAAGAGCAATGGGAAACCCAACACCACTAGTTAGTTCTATCCCAGCTCACAGTGTGGTTTATATACATGTAGGAATTACACAAAACCAAACCAAACACTTGTGCTTCTTCCAATAACACAGTGTTGCTACATAACAGTTTTGCAATTCCAACGAAACATCATCAACAGTAAACAGTGATGGCCCAGAGCTGATACATTTGCACCCAGATCCCATATACACTACAGGTCAAGTGTTTGGAGCATGCAATCGGCTGATTATGAAACTGGCCTAAAGGAGGACAAGCAGCAAATAAGTAGTGACTTCTAAGGTAATGAAAAGGAGAATGACACAGAATAAGTCAGCAAGAGGGGCTTCCACATTTGGGCACTAGAAGTGATGTTCACAAGGATACATTACCAGGAACAGAGCAGGAAGACGACGTTTTGAGTGTCTGGTCCTTTCCCTTTGGCCCCAGCCATGACTTCTGTCAATCTGTTATTCACAGCTGAGAAGATGGGGTGCCTGAGCACACAGCCCAGCTTGGCTACACTGCCTTTACACCAGGCTTCTCCTTGATGAAACACAGAGTAGAAAAGTTCACATAGACATTAAAAAGTCCTGCTACTACAAGTAGTGCACACAGGCTTCAAGGAGGCCTCCAGAACGAATGATCCACTCCATCTTAACTGGGGAACTCCCACTTTTTTCTGTTTCTTACCATAGATCTGAAAGTTTGGGAGCTCGGGGGACTTTTCAGGAATCTCTTCAATCACTGGGAAAAATCCTTTCCTTTTGCATTACATTAGAACTTGGAAAAAAGCGACTATGGAAATAATATTCAAAGACTTGCTCCTTCTTCCCTCACTGCAGCTTCCATTCCTCCCCCACTTAAAGCACAGCCACACAAAGTGTTCACTTGGCATCCACCAAAGCTGAGAGGGTGGAAAACTTTGGCAGGATGAGCAGGAATGACTAACTGAGAGTGGAGAGGATGGACAAACTTTTTCAGATGGTAATTAAAAAAAAAGCAAACCGTGTTCTAGGTACTATGCAAACACAGATACAAATAAATCAGTAAATAGTAGCAGCAAACCATAAAATAAAGAGGGCATTAAATAGTAACAATACCAGAAATATCCACAAGCCACCTCATTACCTTTTCTCATTTGGCCAGTGCTGACTGCCATGGGAGAGCTGTGAAGACTGTCCAACATCACAAGAGTTGAGAATGTAAAAACTGAACGATTGTGAGGGGAATGAGTCGACAGGCAGAGCACAAACATAGTTTATGTGTGATAGCCATAGATGGGTGTCTAGAAATCAGGCCACTTTTAAACCCACACTTAGGCATTCAAAGCATCCATTACATAATTCTTAAAACCATTTGCCAAGTACCTTTATAAAAGTACTTTCTCACCTGAAGCTGCATATATAGAAATGTATTAAAAAACAATTTAATGTATTTCCTATCAACCAACATCCTGGATATAATCAGCATAAATACCACTCAACATTTATATAACGCTTCACTTTTTCAAAGTGTCACCATACTAGCTGTACCTAATTAATCTTGCATGACTGCTGGAGTAAAGGAAATAATTTATCAGTCACTCTGGTTGCATATTTGAGAGTAATCCTGCATAATTACACCATTCAAATAACACAATTTTGCGAGAGGACTCTTGGAACGAAAAAGATTTAAGAAAGTTGCAGTAAGGTGCTGTCTACTGCTTCCCACGTGTATCACCTCACAACACTAAAAATTTGGCCTTTTTGTACAGACTGACATGGTCCCACTCCTTCCTGAAACCCCCAAAGACCTTAACAGAAGATTCGAAGACAGACAGGAAGGAAGATGACTAGTAAGAATACCGAGAGGTAGCAATTTTAAAGAACTGTAAATTCCCTAGGTAACAATCTGTAGCTCCATTTCCTAAGGAAACAAATTTACATGTCTGTGCTTTCTAATAATCTGTTTGTCTGCCTTGTCCCCGCCACACACAGTAACTTGTGAATCCGTCAATCTTGACAAAAGTGTAGAAATGCCAGGGAAAATTAAGTTCTTACCAGTGTTGTGAAAAATGACAGCTGCTGAAGGACAGACACCCAAATTAGCGCCCTGATGACATTAAAACGAAACAAAACAACCAAAACCAAACAAAAAACTACCAAAGAATTCAGCTGTAAATGCAGATACAGCTCTCTTAAGAGACACCTAACACATCCTGCCCTTCCGTGAGGAGACAAGGCATAAAGGACATGAGGAAAGTTCAGGTTATCATAAGGATTACATATAGGGTTCATAAAGGATGCAAGTCTAAAGGAAAACAATACTTAGTTCCAGTGTGCATGGAACAACTTCTAGGCATCTTTTCTACAGTACTGTGGAAGGTGCCTTCAAGCTGTGCAAGCCCCAGGCAAGGAAGCTGGAGACTTCTAGTTTAACATAAATTGCTCTCGCAGTAATGAGCTAAAGAACTAGATGGCAAAGAAGAGTAACAAGCCCTGCAAAACTCTGAAAGGACAAACCTAGTGAGGCAAGCCTAAACTACTGAAAATCCAAGCTAAAAACATAACTTGTCTCAAGTCATAATCTAATCTATACAAACCTCGACACATAATCCCACCACAGGATGCAGGTTAACCACAAGATGTGTACCTAATGCAGAAATTATGGGGTGAGGCTGAAAGGCTTGTGCTATGCAGGAGGCTAGACTATATGATCATAATGGTTATTTCTGGGCATAAAACATATGAATTTCTGAAATGCCCATAAGAAAAACTGTTTCCACGCAACAGGATTGGGGTTAAAATGGTTTACCTGAACCTCTTCTGATACTTGAGAGGTCAAGCCACATATTGCTTCACGTAGACATCTTAACTGTAAACCTAAAGGCCTTAATTACTGTATCTTAAGGAAAGTAATTAGTGAGAAGTGTGCTCCTAGTATGGAACAAAAAAAAAAAACAAACCAAAATGCTACCTGCAATGAGCCTCCTGTAAGGACAGAGAATTGCCTAGTTGCAACATGCTCACATGATCCTGGAATCTGAATCATGCCCCCAGCTGTGCAGGAAGGCAAGAAGCTCCTCAGGGCCCTGCTGCTGAGCCTGGTGAAAACTATTTCCAAGTCCCGTGCCTTGTGGTTAATGTGACCCTGCATGTTGGAATCAGACACACCAGCCAACCCAGAAAGTGTCTGTATCTCCTCAGTACACCAATTTGTCCTTTCCTGTGTCTTGCCTACAGCTATAGGTTAGATTCTTTGGTTCTTCAGAGACCCCAAAAGTAATCTTGGACAGCTGTGCATCATCAGAGTAGGAGCAGATGAGCTCTTCATTACTCTTTAGGCAACCAGCTGAGGCCCAGATACCTGAAGTTGATTCTAGTCTCTTAATCCAGAGATGCAAGACAATGTTTACTGAAGAACATACAAAGCCTGATCCTAAAACTAGGTATCATTTTCTTTCTAGTCTCTTACTCACTAAAGCAGCAGTTTTTCAGGGTAGGAGGTTTTAAGCTTTTCCCAAGCAACTGGTAAAAATAACAAAAAATTTTAAACTTTTGGACTTTCTTTTAACACAAGTTTGAAAGAATATTCAAAACATTCTCCTTAGCAACTTTTGAAAATGCATTTATTGCTCCCAAACACCCTGACAAGGTTCACAAGTCTGATCTTCCAGCTCTTAGGGAACATTTTTTCTGTGGCCTGTCCTTGAAGTCTTTGTGTAGTTATTTCTGTATCCTTCCATAAGTGTGGACATCGGAACAGGGTACAGATTATTGCACAGAAGAAAAAGCATTTTTCTGTGTTCCCTTTTTATACCTCTAAAGAGTGGAACAGCTCTTTTCAGTGCACCTTGCATGGGGAATTTATGTTAAGATGATTATTTGTGATGGCTCTAATCATGCTTAGGTCTGTTTTCAAAACCAGCATGTCTGTTCTACAGGTCTACCTGGCATTCCTGTCTGATGGTATTAAAACCCACTGTAACAGCTCCTATGGCAGCAATAGTTGGTAGCCAGAATAGAAAGTGAACTGGGTGGCAAATGGTTCATGACAGAAGCAGTCTATCACATTGCTTTGCTTTATTCCCTAAACTCACCACAACCCATCTGTACATAAGTACAGATGATTTACTCATTTATTTAGGATGATTAATGCCTTATGACATCCATCTTAGCCTGTTAAGAAAAAGAAACCAAGAAATGAAAACTTTCTTCAGTCCATCTGTAGTAGAACTATTTTCAATCACTTCTAAGACTTTTACATTGACTAATTTTTCCTCAACAATCCCTTGTTTTGGCCAAAGGATTAAGTCCCAAAAGGGATGTATTGTTATAAAAAGGCATAGATCAGACATTTAGTTACATGCCAAATCACGTGTCTGTCACATGCAGTATGCGTATTGCCACGCGCATTTATTCTACACGTCTTTAGACTGTTCTTCTGTGACCACAATAAACAGGCATATAAACCTTCACATTTGGAAAATTCAGCAGTTGGTTGATACTTTCTTGCCTGGTTAGTGACCCACACCAAGTAAGTATCTGCTGAGTATTAAAATAATGGAAAAAGCCATCAGCTGCAGCGCAGCCAAGGAAATTGTGGTGGCTGGAATTCTTCGGCACAGACAACAGCCAGGTAACTCTGTGTTTGAGCACCATGGAAATACTTGGAACTCGATTCTCAAGCAAGGCATCTGTGATTAAGTAGGGCTGAGCACTATGCACAGCCTGATCATTCTTCCAAAAGCTCTCCCACTCCACCCTCCATTTACTTCTGCTGTCCCTTGTGCAGCAGAATGAGGCCAGTTCCAGTGCACAGGGACTTTCCCTGGCAGAGGAAGATGGGAAGGGATTTGATACTTTGTTTTGGATTACTTGAAGAACTGCAAATTACATTTTTAGCTCTTTTTGGGTAAGGTGCCCAGACTCCTTGAGGCATAGGCTACTAAAAATGCTGGCTGAGTTTTGAAAAGCACTGTGCAATCTGGGACGACTCTGGTTTTGAGTGTCATACTTGAGACATCTTTAAAGGGGCCCAGTTTCCAGAAAAAACTCAGGACATCTGAAAATCTTTCTCTTTCAGGATGTCTCAATTTGACTGTGCAGAAACATCTGGTATTCAAAGTAGACAAGAAGAGCGAATATCCCTTCATTGAGCAGGGGAAAGTAAAACTCTAGACATATAACTCCTTTTAGCAACTTATTTTTTTCCTATTTCCTATTTAAAAGCAATAATCAGGTTAATCTTAAATTCTTTAAAGGGAAGAAGTGTTTAAGTTGGAGTCTGGGAGTGGGACTAGAAAGGGGGCACACTGCAGATTAGGCTATTTTTTTCCACCTATTTATAAGTGACAATTTGATCAAACTCTGCCTCAGTGTGAAGGACTGGGAACAGCTTTTTGGCTTTCCATTGTCTGCTGCCAATGCCTGACATGTGATATTCAGCTCATCCATTTGCAAATATCAAAGCAGTATGGGGCAGAAGAAACAGCCGTTTCAAACCAAGCAGCCTCCAGTGTGGTTTTTGGTTGCGTGGGCACGCTGATGTGAGCGTGTGTATGTCAGTTAAGTACGGGCTGGTTCTGTATCTAAGTTCTTGTGGTTTCTAATGTTTGCCAGCCTTTACTCCATCAGAAGGGATTTCAGCATTGCGTTCTCCCCCTAGAATGGGCAAAGGAGTCAGAAATCATCTCTCCTTGCCCACAAAGACTAGAGTAGGATTAAGAAACAGAAATTTAAGAGTCAAGACACACCCATGGAGAGGAATGAAGCACAACGTTAGGAAGCCATCCAAAGCTTGGTTGCGTATCCCCTTACTAAACAAAACAAAACAAAAAAGTCTCTTTTTGCTCAAGAAGACAGCTGAAAAGCTGGGGAACAAAAATTAAAATCAGATTAAAACCAGCCATGCCTAAGCAATATCCCATCTTAAATGTGCGCAGATCAGTTTCATTAAAATATTTCCCCATTCTCTCTTTTTCCACCTAATACTTTGGCTGTTTCTTTAGCTCCCCTTTAAACTGCAAAGCAAAATGCTTTTACTGACATGGTTTGTAATTTTGAAGCCTTAATCTTAAGCAGCAGGTGCTTAGTTTTAATGCAATTTTTCCATCCCTGAATGTCTGGGAGCATCAGTAGCACCTCCCTCCTACACAGCCCCTCACCTTTGATCCTTTGCCATTTGTACTTGTGGATTTTCATTTACTGTATTTCTCCTGCTTTCTGCAATCTGCTTTTTCAGTGCAAACCCTTCGACCTCTCCTTTCTTTTACCTCAGGTGATTGGCAAGAGTTGTCTCCTAAAAATCTTTATAAAATATGAAGGGCCTCTGGCCTCATTTTCAGCAGTGCTGTGTCTACTTTACACTGTACTGGCAATTTAAAAGGGCCTTAGAATATTTGTAAGTATTCGCATCACAAGAACAATCATACCTTAATTGCCAGAGGTCCTAGAGCTTCTCAGCACAAAAAATTGGAACCAAAAAACCAGTTGGTTTTACTTCATACAATTAGCTATTTTGGAGCAAGTCTGTGTGTGGGCACTTTTGTTCCATACTAATAGTTTTTTGTTTCTATGTAATTTTAGCTTTTTGTTAAATCTAATTTTAGTTAATTTTCTTTTATAATTGCCTATTTTGAGTTAATGTAAATGACTTCGTATAGGCATAATCTCAAGCAAAATCCAAGAGAAAAGCATCCACACTAAGTTTGAAGTACCTAGAAGTGTGGATTAAGTAGCTGTGTCAATTCCAGTTTGTTTGTAGAAAAAATGGGTTCACATCCTAACAAGAGAACTACAGATGCTGTAGAAGTGAATGCCTGCTTTGCTGTGGTGCTGGTAGATCGCTCCCAAACACAGTACAATTTAACAACGTCTAATCATCAGTTTTATCCTATACCCAGGAATGCATCTCCCTAGTTTGTGCTTTAGTTAGTCTTGTATTTGTATTTGGCTGTTAAAGAACAGTTTCTTTTAATCTTCATTTGCCTTTCTATTGCTTATCAGATACACATGCATATATAGCCCTTGCTCAAAAAGCAGTGACATGCTACATAAACGACCATAACCTTATTCCCTAATAACTTGACACAGATTTGACTGAAAACTCTGCCTTTTGAAACATGAATCCGCATTGTGCAGCAGTAAATCACAGGGGCTCACATAGCTTTCTCATAACTAACTTTTAATTGAGTTTTCCATTCTTAACAAGGCAATCTGATTCCAGAAAGTCATCCCAGCTACTTCCTTAATCCACAAAGCTCAGAGGCTATCTTCTGCACTGGCAGCATGCAAAAATGTTTAATGCTAACACAAATACCTTTCATAGATTATTCTGATTCTCAGGCTGATTTCTAAGCCAGCTGTTCTCTGCTTGATTCAATGTGCAGATTCCATTCTAAAACACAGAATATTCCCTGGTTACCTGCCATATAACTAGATTTTACAGGTGTAGGGCATGTTTGTAACGCGTGTTCATCCACTTGCAGGAAAAAAAAATCATAAAATAAAATACTTTGTGTAGCTTTCCTGCATTCTAATGTTTTCTCCCCAACTTTCAGATACTGTATCAAATGAGGAATGCCAGGAATTACTTCATGCTTTATATATGTACCTGTTACAGATTATATTCATTGATTTCAAAGCCAGCTGCTATTTTTTGCTTAAAATAATCCTTGATGATACGCTTTTTTAGTATATATACAAAAAGAACTGCTTGCTATGACATATAAACATTTAAATCTACCTTGACTATAGATCTATTACTGCTTTGCTCTTTTTCACATAAGTAGGGTAACTAGCTTCCTGCTCCTCCTGGGGTTTATTTTCTGTGCAGCAATTCTGACATACAAATAACACCAAACACGAAAGAAAACTAAGACAACTCATCAGAAGAAACTAATAATCATCTAATAGTAAGGTCAACCATACTATAGACTGCAGAGCTGGAAACCCAAACATTTCAATTTGGCTCCTTGCTCTATCACCAATCAACTCTGTGATCACAGGCAAATCACGTTCCCTTGTCATATCCTTGTATTTCCCCTACAGTTTCGTTAGCCTTGCCTATGCAGATTGTAAAATGCTAGGGACTGGAGTAGTCTCTTACTATTTGTTTATACAGTGTCTGACACAACGGGCCCCACTTTGTATTGGAATGAAACACAACTAATAATTTTCTGATATCCTGTCTACCAGAGCTGCTTCAGAGGAGTATGAACCACTGTCCCAAGTTATATCTGATAAATTGCGCATTACTCTGTTGTGGGAGAGATTTCTTTCTAATCCAAAATCCATCTGTCTTCCTGTGCTGCAAGTGATAGTTTCTGGGCAGAGAGCATACTAATTGCAGGATTAAACTCTTAGGTAACTCTTGGGTGGAAACTGTTTCCCATAATGTGGTAAAAAACACATGTTGGTTTCTATCTGCAGATCCTTGAACATCACAGCCGTGATCTTGACTGGGAAATTTAGGTTCTCAATTGAACTATGTCTGTATAAAATAATTCAATTAAAAGTAAATAATAACTAGCTATCGAAAAGTATTATTGAGATTTTAGTGGCTCCAGTACTGATAAGACTGGTTTAGTTCCTCTTTGAAGGCAGAGACATTTGTACTGAATGTAATGAATTCTGCACCTTCTCCACATAAGCAGCAGACACACTTAGAGCTGAAAAATGAACTATAATTTTGGTTCTTAGGATTGTTTTAATTTTACAAGCACACAGAGATTTGAAACTTTTAAAATCTGAAGTACATCTTTGTATATAACATTTTGCTATAATATCTCACATTTCTGTGGATGTGCACATTATTTATTATTCACTGAGGTGAATGACTGACATTATTGATGTGACGCAGACCTCACTGGCAAGCTGCGAGAAACAGCTGGCCTCCAACATCTCTTCTTCCCATGGATGCACCAGATTGCCAGACACAAATGTGGAGAGAACCTTTCAAAAATCATTCTGCTTACATCTCATCTTCTCAAGGCTCTCCAGTCAAAAGCCATCTTGCTAACAAAATATTAAACTTCTCATACTGTGAAATGTAAATGTTAAATACTGAAAATGCTGGAGACAGCCAAACTTTTCAAGAAAAGCTAGATTTTTAGATGAAGTTATTTGTTGTTTTAATCTAATATTTATGGTTATGGTCACAGTGCAACCATGCAGCCTATCAAGAGTTCTCCACTGTATTTTGCAATATTTGAACAAAATCCGCATGCCAGAAAGCATTCGTAAGCGTAAGAGCAAAGTTAGCTGGGTGATGTGGGTGAATGGAGTAGGGTGAGATATGCAGTGGGCCAGGGCAATAGATGCTTTTTATGCTCAGGAGTTCAGAAAAACAGATTTGTGTTTGGGAAAACACAGTTCTCCTAGAGCATGGGATTAAGGATTCTAGAGCAGAAGCTAAGAATATGAATCCTTAGCTTCTGCTCTCACCACCTTCTAACTCCTCTCTGCCCTTATCCTAAGGTGGCCTAACCAATCTCCTGTTACCACAGTGAGGTCTGCCTTTCCAACTAAACTATTTCCGTATTTCTCTGCTTGGTACTACTCTTTGTTCTCCTTTGCCAACTAACCACATGTGGGCAAGCCTTCACCCTCTCACAGAGACTATAAAAGCTAATACGAAAGCAGAACACCACCTATAGTGGTTCAGTACACTAGACCACTGACAATGGTCAAAAGCAGATGCTCTTGAAGAAGCATGAGAATACAGCAGGAACATCCAATATTTCCCCACGATACTTTCCCAGCCTCTAACAATTCATATCTAGCTCCAGTATCTCACCCTCCTCTTATGCGTACTCCCCTGTTCTTCCCAAACCCCTCTCCCTAGTCTCCCATTAACCAACGCCTACTCTAACATCCTAAGGATAGTCACTAAAATGAACTTAATACACCATGAGATAATATATCCCATGTAGCTCAATTACTCATCAACCTTCAGTGCTCTTACTTGTTCCCAAAGCCCACAACTTCTCATAGCACTTTCCATTGAACCCTAAGCCCTATTCTCCCTCACTTCTTCTCCCACTCCTTCTCCAAAACCTTCTACTGACCTTAAATATTTGATACTCTGAATGCTTGATATTCTTCAATATTTAAGTTTTTCGAGTTCCTTCATTAATCAGTGTACTCCCTCATCTATTTCTCACACAAGCTGATCATTGTACATTGCACAGGGAAAGCAATACTCAAGACAGAGAGAAAGATTAGCAAGTGCTATTGACTAAATAGAACGTATTTGCTGAATTCTTCCCCTGGATTTGTTAGATCTCTGCAGCTGGGATTTATCCTTAATGATAAGCCAAGTAACCCCACTTCGCAGCATGCACTGCAACCAACATATTTTAAGCAGGTGTGGGAAAATTTAGCAGAGCACTAATGACTCCTAAAAGTGCTAGCAGAACCTGAATTCATGCTGGAAGATGTAATGCAAATTTAATACACAGAGTGAATTTTTGTAATTTCTGTATCTGGGTTATCTAGTCTTCTTAGAGGCTGACCACAAACAAAACTAAAACCAGATTCAGACAAAGAAATCAAATAGGGTGGACTTATTTAATTTTACATTATATAGAACTCGCAGTGGAATTATGTCATCTACGAACATGTAACAGCAATCTTTGGGTACCACAGACTTCTGTACTGGATACAAGAAACAGCCTTTCTCATCAGAGAAATCCAAATGATGGGTTTTTTTTTTTTTTTTTTGTGACTAGGAGGAAGGACATGACGACAGTATCTTTATTCATTCTCCTAGGTCAAATAGCAGGAGCGGACTCTTTTATCTAAAAAGTCTAGATACTCAGCTTCTTAAGTATGGCCCTATGACAGGTTAATCCAGGTGAGCTTAGGCTTCTCCTCCACCTCTATTCCCAACCAACTAATAATGTGACTAGGGAGAAATAAGGCCACAGTTTTCACAAATGACTGTGTAGGAAGTCAGGATGCTTTTACTTTTGGATCTGATATGCTTGTGATAGCACTCATGCAAAGAAAGTGCACTCTCTGAAGTTCAGTCTTTAATGCATCTTCAGCTGGGTAACCAAAATCAAGGACCAAACCACTTCTCAACTTTGATTGGTTCATCTTAATTAGTACTTTTGTGCTGTAGCTGTGCTCTTTTATAAAGCCTTCTGAATCCTTTTGAAAATGGTATATACAACATCAGTCCAAATTTTATTAAAATAATTATGTCCTGCTTGGTTTATAGACGCAGCATACATGGAGAACACACGTCTGCTTTATCTGGTGTGCCTTCCGTGACGTGTGGAAACTGCTGTTGAAATCAATGGCAAATGGCGGCATGCAAATAATCCTTACATCTGTGTACAAGCAAACCCACAAGTTTCACAGAAGCTGCTCACATTGGATGTTTTTAGAATGAGAAAGACACAAAGGAAAAACACGTTATTTCTCATTAGTTTTAATTAAAGTAGTGGACAATTTCCTTAATCCCATTCACACTAAGATATCTTCTACAACTTGAACAGTTTTTAACAGGATTCAGATCCCAGTTTTTAAATTAAGCTTTGACTCTCGCTATCCACCATGTTTAATTAAAAGACCATAAATAGTGCTGTTTTCAAATAAAATATTTAGGAACAGATTCAACAAATATTTAATCCTTTAAGCACAGTGTAAAAACAATATGCAAGACTGTAAAAAGGATTTCGGAAGCAAGGTATTTTGGTGAATCTGGGCTACTATTAAGATTTTCTGAGGATTTCAGAAATAAGTTCCCTCTCTGAGAGGGCACAAACTGATAACCTAGGGAAGGTAAACCACTGATCACTTAAAATTCTTTGCTTTGATATTTCTGGATAAAAATCACAACGAAGATACATAAATAACGTGCTATTTTCATTACAAGCTAGCACTGAGTTAACAGTATCTTTTCAGGGAGAAACTGCAGTTACAGGAAAGCTCTTAAGAAAAGAAGGAAAAAGAAGGGGGAAGGAGAGAGCAACTGTGAATGTGGGAAAATAAAAGAAGAAAACACTACTAAGCTTTTAGAAGAACTGCTTATCTTCATCCACATCTGAATCTTGATCCAGGTATGTCAAAATCAATAGTAACAACAATACTAGCATCATGTGGAAAAATTCTTTGACTGCACTATAGCACTGTAGCATAGAAATGGGAATACATTGAAATCAGCCTCTTTCCAAGATTTGGAAATTTTAAATTAAGTGATAGAAACAGAGGGGGTCTGAGGTTTATTAGAAGACTGAACTGCAAGGTGTGATATTTCCCTTAAGTGCAAATCAAATACTGTCTGTGATATAGTAACACACTCTTTAGAATTGTTAAAAAACAGGGAAAAAAGGGAACAAAACCCAACAGAATTGTAACACATCATGCATAAGAATGAGTACTTGTAAAAATGTGTTTCTGATGTGACGAATTCACTATCAGTTCTTAGTCTCTTCCCGTATAACTGTATTGCGCATTCATTAGTGTTATAAGTTGCAAACAGAGTTTGGAGAAGAAATAAATTCCATACTAGAACATCTAGATTCCCATTTTGACTGTTTACACGTGGATGAGCATCCTATTTATAGATATACTGATATTATGTAGATGCATATGTACTTGCATTCATACAATGAGATATTCACAAGATATATATACTTACATAGCACATGTACAGTCACTTCCATTAATAAGACTGTGAGATTTTCAGATGCTTACTGTCCACATGGAGGATATAATTAAC